>NW_017100190.1:4372841-4403796 GCF_001263275.1 Habropoda laboriosa | reverse complement strand
AAATACAATTGCAGACTTTACTGGCTTGCGTGTCATAAACGTGCTTGCAATTTGCACTTCGGATGTTGCCCCTTGCACAAATTGCTAGCCACCCGTGCTATTCAAGACGGTCAAAATCATTACAAAGGGAAGGCCAAGATCCCGTGGGTATGCCGCGGAACAACTGTCGTGTCCTCAAACACGAAACATTGACGACCCCCCACGTTGACCTGCGACGCCGCTCTTTACCTGCTAATAGAAACTCGCGAAAGGGACATTACTTCGGGAGAGGCGTTGATTGGCCCTTTCCTCGAACCTGCAGCTACGGAAGAATATATATAAGCAGCCCCGTCAAACAAAACGGGAGCCTTGTAACAAGAAGCCGAACCACGGCTCCACAATAAAGCAACTCATCACCGAACAACAACCACACTGTTAGGGTGTACTCGAGCCCTGAATATTGCACTACGTGCCGTCTATAGTTTTCTTGAAGGACCACCCAAAGGTTGATAACGGCTTTGGGACCGTAGTAATGAGTGACGCTTCCGACTGTCTTGTCTCTATAATCTCTCTTCTGTTACTCCTCTAAGACTCCTGTCCGGTCCCAGCACTCCCGTTTCCCTTTCCTCGTGTCCTCCCTTCCATTGCGCCCTTGGCGTGTGTCTTTTCTGGAAGGAGAACTGGGTCCTTCCCGAGAGAAAGTGGGAGAGATGGGGGTGACTAACTGTTCACCGTTAGGAAAAAAAACCCGGACTTGGTGACGTTATGACATGGCCTGTGTTACCGAGTCCTAATTCTATGAACTAGCGAAACATGATTAAAAAGGTGAAAAAGGGAAAAACTAATTTTGTCACGTACCATCCTAATGCTGGTGCACGGATGGTACGCGCATTCAACAAAGGTCTCGAAGATAACTGCCTGCCTGTTCCATGTCATAAACCTCGGCAAGCTAAACTCTAACACACACAATCTTCATCCCATTCCACATTGGGTTGAGAAAAAACCGTGACGCCTTAGAACCGAATAAATAAGACACTAGACTAAACCGCGTCCAGGCGAGCCACGAGGCCACACGCGCAAAAGATATCATTGCTCTTCGATCCGCAACAACATAATACGAATCCGTGATCGTTACACACACAGCGCGTCATTGGTCTTTTCGCCTAAAGACGGCGTTACACACACGGTGTGTTATGCTCCACGAAAGGGTTGATATCCACATCTTCTCCTCTCCAAATCTTCTCAGAAACAACCGTTTCTACGCGGAACAGACGCTAAAATCCACGCAACTTATCCAACCGTGTTTCTCGCCTCGGTACAATTGTTAATCCGACAATAACGTACTCGCAGCGATATCCACGTCACTCCGTCATTTCTCTCTCCCAAGAGAAGCGTTCCTCTTGGTCGGATAAAAAGCGAACATTCGCTTCGAGCTGAAACGTGACATCTCGATACGCCGCAATATTTCCCCGGGCGTAATCGCGAGAGAGTCGGATTTTTCGAGGATTCGACGTCGACGCGCGCGGCGTCCTTCAAGGGGCGCGCGGAAAATGAAGCACAAAGGACGGAGGGAGAGAAAAATTCACGGCCGTGAATTTCATTCGAGACACACACACACACGCGCGCGCGCGTACCGATACACCCCAGACAGAAATCCAATAATTCTCTTGGCTTGTTCTTTCTCCCGATAATAAACAGAGAACGATGGAGAGCGACGGCACGCAAAAACAGCCAGGAAACATGTCGCGTTTCCGTTTCTGCAATGACAACCTGCCACTTTTCTTCAACCCTTCGCGCAAAGTGCCTCGCAATTCTCTCTTTACCGTTCATTATTTTTCCACAATTTTCCTAGTTGCAATTCGTACTTTCGAAATTTCACAGTTCACCCCTTAGGCCATCGGACCTCTTCAATTAACAGCCCGTCGAAGTTGCATCGCACAGAGATTCGCCGAGACTTCCAGTTTCGAGCGGCGCCGCGCAATTACAAGTTTCGCGAGGCTGCGCGCTGGTAATTGTTCCGCGGCGAATAAGTACTTCGCGGTGAAATCACGCGAGGACAAAAGAACTCTCTCGTCTGGACGGTTTCTGGACACACTTGACGGTCGCTACGAGCGAGGGTATAAAACGTGTAATAAAGATTTATTATTTCTCAGTTTTACATGATAGATGTTAGGAAGCAAATGTGGATCTTAAATTTTGATTTCTCTGGTACAGCGCGGGTGTGGTTCTGTCGATCTCACAGACTTCGCTGATCCTATATCTTTCGTTTCCTTCCATTCTATTTAGAACTCAACATTAATACATTAAAATGAAATTAACACAACCAACCACTCTGTTCTATAATGTTCATTAGGAAAATGTGTAATGCAGGTAAATCAGTAAGAAAAGTTGTCAGAAATGTTCTATATTTATGTACAAACTAACTGGAAGTTCGGGAGTTTCGTAGATTCCATATCGGGCTTTACATCCCAGAAACGGTGTCTCGACAGTAGAGAGTTAACTGCGTTAAAATTATTATTTTCTGCGAGTGCTTTTGAAAACCTCAAATCTCTATAGGAATCTAATTTTATTTGATTACTGTCATAATATTCTATTACATTACTATCGCAGCACAAAATATTACAATATATATTTCGCGTCGCTCTCTCCCGACAAACTAATGTCCGGAGAGTTCCACTAAAGTCGAAAGTTAAACGAGTTCTGTCTTCGGAATGTCTATGTTCGCTCTTTTATTAACTAAGTGTGTTTTGTGATTGGTGGTGTGAATGTGGAATCGAAAGTTAAACGAGTTCTGTCTTCGGAATGTCTATGTTCGCTCTTTTATTAACTAAGTGTGTGTTGTGATTGGTGGTGTGAATGTGGAGGAGGTGGTGGAAGTGTGTGGTGATTGGCTTTTTCGGGATGCTTGAGGGGTGTCTGTCTGATGGTGTGGAAGTGGGGAAATTGTTGTTAGATTTGTAATATTGCTGTGTACATGAGATTACTCTGTTTTATGTGGTTTAGAGTAATAAAGCAATTGACGGGCCTAAGACTTCTCTTTACAAATACTGTTTCCTACGGAAAAAGGCCGATGTATTGTTGCTAGCAAATTTCTTTATAATAATTCTCAACTCTAGCCCCTCCCATCAAAATTGCAATCAACCATAATTTTTCTTCGTTCGTGAGAGACCAACAGATTCATATTCCATACCTGTTTGATCGTCACACGACGTATCCAAACAATTGTTCGTCAACCACAACTTTCACGAAGAACACAAAAAATTCGTAATTTGTTACGTTCCGAAGAGAAAAGTACGCTCGTGTAATTCTTCAAAAGATCCATTAATTTCCGCCTTCGTTATGATTCCTCGAACGATAACGAACGTACAAACTCAACCCTTTCATTACGCCCCTCTACTCGCCAACGACCGCCAATTGCAGTGCACAGTCCTCGCAGAGTAATTCCGCATTAACCATCCCCCGGTGGTCCACTCGAACTCGATTAATCGAAACACACAAAGCAAGAACGTGTCGTTCGTCCGTTTTATTATCGAAGGGGAAAATCGTGGCGGTCACTTAACGATAATTTCGAGCCGCGCGACGGATTTCGACGGTCACCTGCCGCTGCATTATTATTGCACCGAGTGTAATTAATATTATTTCCCGTGTTGTATGGGAATTGTGACCGCGGCCGGGTCAAGTATTATTGCGCAACGTTCAACGACGTGATAGACAATAACCATTATTACAATTTTCGTATTTCTTGGAAAATTATGAAAATCGAGGTCGAAACGCCGGAAAAGAAAACGCGAAAATTTTCTTCAATTTACAACACATCCACCGTCATTTTCGCACGATCCTCTATCTCTCACTCTCGCAAACGAGATTTACCGTCAGAATCTCTAATAATTTCTCTTCCCCGGCTTAGCTATCAGCTTCGGCTACGCGCTGGACTTCATTAATTATCATTTGCCCGGGTCAACCGTGTTAACTCACCTCCCAAATTTAATGGCCTCGCGACGCTCGTGAATCTTATTCCAAAGTCGAATTACACGTTCAATTTATACACAACCTTCCGCCACATGTACATACGCAAAATCCCTTTGAAACGGACATTATTACTGCAGGATCGTTGTTGCCTTCGTTCGTTCGTGGGGATAGTAAGTAATAAGCAGAGTTTGTTTCAACGATCGGAGAAAAAATCCAAAGGGCTGTGTGCGCGTAGTGGAATAATCCAGAGAAGAATGCAAAAAAATTTTGAATAAGAATTGGCAGTGTGCGTTAAAATTTATAAAAGAGGAGACCTCGAGTGCAAAACCTGAAAAAAAGATTGGCCGGAAGAGGTAGCACAGTGGAAATAGCGTGGTTTACAATCAACTCAGACCTTTAATTTCCATTTTATTCTCTTAACGTACCATTGTCATTATTTTAAACACAGTTTTCCGAACCTCAATCACAAGTCCCCCAAGACTACAGGAGAAAAGAGAAACGACAAAGACGAAAAAGAAGAGGAAGAAATGGAAGAATGAAGAAGATGTTGAAGGATGTGTGGAAGCAAGAGGAAAAAGACAGCGACGAGTATATGAGAAAAATATATTCATTGACGGATACGCCGCGGAGGAAAGGATAGAGGGAGGATCGATATCGTAGGCCGCAACATCTGCCGGAGGGATGCATCGTGATGCACTTTCCGTCGATCTCTTTTGACTGCGCTTTCGCTGCGGACCAGCCGCGGCACAATGGAAACGACGGGGGAGCTTCTTAACGTTCCGTTCTCCCTTTGATTTTTCTTCGCTCCCCTGGGGCCATTCAAATGATAATAGACAGTGTATAAGCAACGGGATATCTCTCTTTTTGTTTCCACCATTTTTCTTTATTTCTTCCGCGTAACGACGTTGCAAGGGCGTTCCTTGCTTTTCCAAAGGAACAAACGTGCCGGAATTTTTGCATGAGAATATCCCCGGCGAAATAATACAATAATACCGGTGAAAAACTTGGACGAGAATTTGTTCCTGCTGCACTAAGGTCGGAAAGTCGTTTAAGAAGAAAGAGAGATTTCGCAACAAGATTCTACCGGGAACAGATGTAGAGAAGATGGATGCTAATTATTATCAGAAAGAATCGCGAGTCCGACAATTTCGCGACTGTAAAAAGAAAGATCCTCTCCCGACTGAGCCGCGATAAAGGCCAATCCTCTCGTTTCTTGCCGCGAGAAAATGCCGTATAAAGCGACGTCTTCTCCGCGGGAAACACGGATAAGCGTCGCGTCAACCATTCGGAATTTCTTCGGTGCAAAAAGTAATCGCGACGAAAGATCCAAATTTGAATGAACAACGCCCAGATTAGTCCCCTGCTTCTAGCTTACAACGTCCAGTTTTTCAATGGCCGCGAAAACATCGACCATTGTGTCGAAAAGAGGACGATCATCTTCCTACTGAGAATAAATTAAAAAAAAAAAGCAATCCCTCGACCGAGTACAATTTCTTCCTTCTCGTTTAAAGATTTATACAACCACCAGCCAGAATGTTGGCGAAATAACGACGTTCTTCGGCGGACTAATTCATCGCGGAGAAAGCGAGTCTCGAAAATGAAAGGAGAATCTTTCGAATTTCCCGCTGAGAAGCGAACCAAACCCCGTCCCGTCTTCCCCGTGAATTAAAAGGCCATAAAGGACGGAAAGAGGACGCGCGGGATTTAAAGGGACTTCTCGAGGGGGTGAAACGACGAGAAAAACTTTCTCCAAGGGAGAATCTATTACTATTACACCCAAAGGTCCGCGTTGGAAGCCGCGTGCACCCTTTTGATCCTGACAATTAATCAAATATGCAGTCGGATAGCTATGAAAAAAGCCTCCTGGTTAGAGAGTGGAGGAGCATAACCGCGAAAAATGTGCTCTCGAAGCTTTTCGTCGCCTCGTGAGAAAGTTAACGCGTGGCAGGATGGTCTCGTAAAAAGTGTCGTCGACGAGCCAGGGAAAAAAAATCATCGATAAGGGCACCGTAATGTGGATAACGGCCGTTGCTCCCTCGTATCTCCCTCGACGTTAGATCAGCGCCGCGGCGTTTACGGCCGCTCGAACCGTCGCGATCACTTTTTCCCCTCGTCCACAACGAAACGAGCCTCTTTTGCCTATGAAATGTTAAAATCACTTTACGAGGGTGTAACCGTCACGTTCTCGCACTCCTCTCTCGCGCCACGCTGCTTCCGTAAATGGACATTTCGAGTTTGCCGATGGACAACCAAGAATTTTCCGTATTAATTAAGATCGGATTAAACACGAATTTGTTATTCCAAGGAAGAATACGAGAGGCATCGACTTGAAGGAATTCTACTCGAAAACAGAGAAGAATTTATCGTCCATTATCCTCCCCGAGCTAACCCGCCATTTAATCGGAAGATTACCTTCCTCTCGGAAGCTACTCGGTAAAATACTCCCCTAAATTAGCCACAAATGTAATCCCCCAGTCGTTTGAAATTAAATCACAGCGCGGATAGTGGAGCACGATAGAATAATAAACCGAAACAGGATAATTAATCGCCCCTTCAATCTCTGTCCCGGAAAACACCCGCGAAACTTACATATTGCTGGGGGAAAATTGAACGAGTTTCTCGCAACTAGTCCCACAAACACCTAACGCGCTAATGTAATTAAGCAAAGTAGTTTCGATTCCCAGCGACGTTCCGTGTAACCTGATTATCACCGTACCAACATATTCACCGGTTGAATGTAATCGTTAACCCTTTGGATTAAATCTCCTCGTGGATTGCAAGCCGTGGTTCGCCGCCGTTGCACATCTTTCCTGATTACACTCTATCTCTCTGGCGCTGGCTTACGAGGTCGCCTCACCTCCATTTCCATACACGCCGATTCTTCTTCCTCGTTTCTTCTCTCTTCTTTCCTCGCGCAGCGGCATAAACGTCCCTCCGTTTCTCCGTGTCACAGTCTAGCGGCGCCCGGACCGCCGACGTTGTGCGAAGTACGCTCGCGTGTGTCGCGTCAGGACACACAAGAGCCATTCTAATTCGAGCTCAAGCGACGTTAACGAGTCCCCCAGTGCGTGGAAAACGCCGCCACAGCCGCCGCCGCGTCCCATTTTATAACGCTACTCCAATCCAGGCTGCTTCCGGCGACGACGCTTCAAACTCGCGCGCAAAATCGGTCCACGCGTCGATGCGTGCGACGTTTCACGAGGACACCGGGGAATTTGCCGCGTGACGAGCTTCCGCGGATTTACGTTTATGTTAATTATCCGACGCGTCATGGAGCGCGTCCCGGAAGTCGTACAAAAGAGAAAAATAGACGATTTCTGTGTGCAAACGTAGGTGGAAAATGTGGAATTTAAAAATGATTATTTTCGTGTTACAATTTAGAGAATGATAGAAACGGAGATGCAGCAGTGAAATTTTTTAAGAGATTCGTACGGGAGGCTGTAATAATATTTTTAGTGTAATTAAAAAATTTGCACGTGTTTCGTTACATAAATCACATCGCTGTGAGGAAAGTGTATGAAATTACACGTTGTCCACCATTTTCGCCCGACTTCTGCCACGAGGAATTTTTTCGAAATATCGTATATTTATGTACACGAGTAAATTTCCACCAGCATAAATTTCCATTCCGTGAAAATGGACACGGAACACTGAGAATGAATCTCACGTGCCCTGGGAAGAGGTTAGAAGTTTCCTGATGGGCAGTTTCCATATATCTTTCACGCCATCCTCAGTCGATAGGCTGCAGGACGTAAGAAGCCTCCGGAGTCTTTACCGCCATAATCTTAAGGGTTGATACTCGGGAACACGTAAAATTTCACGATACGCCTTCGTTCTGCGTCGCCAGAGCAGTTCTTTACGCAAATGCGTGCGTGTGTGTCATCCGCGTTAAAAATGTCAGCGATTTTTTACGATTATCGCGTGCTCGGCAGTTCGCGTAAACCACGATCGTGTGCAGAAACGAGCGATTCGGTACGGTTCGATAAGTGAATATATTTAACGATCCACTTGGAAATATCTGGCGTTACGGGAATAATTAAAACGCGACGCGGTGGAGAGAGGGGGAAAAAAAAAAGAAGAAATATGTTGCGTTCGATTGATCAGCGGATCTTTCTGTCGCGCATTTATCTTTATCCTTTTTGAACGCAAAAATCGACGAGTATGTGGGGATAAATTTTTCTCTGTGGATTCTGCGCGAGAAATATTGCGTAATCGTAAACTGAATGAAACAGGGAAGCGACAAGGGGTGGAAAAGAGAAGATATCGAGTGAAAGCACACACCCAGGAAAGAGTTTCCGTAAAGAGTTAAATAAAGTGTGAAAACCAAAAGAGAGAAGAGATATGAAGAAGAAAAAATGGCGAAGAATGGAACATTCTATTCCGAAACATTTGGCCGGTGGAAGTTTCAAGCGGTCAATCACTTCGTAAGATGGATCGCTTCACGCCGACCATTAATGGACCTTCGTTTTGTTCCAGCCGTTCAATGGCTTCCGGTTCTCTTCCTCTTTTTCGAGGACCGGTTCGTCCGACTATGGTATAACACGCGCGGCGGCAACGTGGATTCGAGGGGTTGAAAAGGGCGACACGCGTGAGACTTTTTCTTTTTAATACGATTTGAGTGGACGCATTAAGGTTAGCGATTTATTACGCGTACAGCGGTGGTATAAATTATTCAACGACGCGGTCGATGTACTTTGCGCGATTCTCCTCGTTTCGTTCCATTTCTTTCCGCCCCATTGAGGAGCTTTGATAAAATTCTTTCATTAATCTCGCCGATCTTTAAATTATTCTGACGATGCCCAGAAAGGTGGCTCAATTGAAAAAGTAAAATATGAAATTTCACTTATTAATTTTCTAAAATTCTTTCGCGCCAATTAAAAAGCAGATTTCCATTAAAAAAATGGAGCACAAGTGTTCCTCGTTGGCACTCGAGATCTCTCCCCTGTAATTTCCATTATCGTCGATGAATTTATTTACGCGCGGCGAATCTCGATGATTCTTCAGAATCACCGTGCAAAAGGATAATCCCTGGCCGTCTGTTCCTTTGGCCGGGGGCTTAGTTCGCACCTTCAGCATTTATGAAAAGCCCCTGGTGAGCGCTCGCAGCCCGCCACTGCACGCCGCTTTAAGCCCTTCAGATCAGCACGTATCCACTCGACGCGGTGCCACTCCGCAACTTTGATCTCCGTCGAGAAGAAACGACAGCTCGAGAGCGACAGAGGGACCAACGGACGGGGTGTAGCGAGGAGGCTGTGTTGTGTGCTTTGTGCTTAAGCCTATTTATAGGTCCCGCGTGACCCATATTGCACAGGGATGCGCTCCACTTTTCCTTCTCCACCTCGAAATTCCTTCGGCTCTACACACGTCCAAACTTCCACCCACAATTAGTCCACTCAAGAAACAAACCAAGCGGAAGGGAGATTCTAATTTCGTCTCTGTGGAGTTCGCTTATCAAAAATTGTCGTATATACGGTATCGGGAAAAGGCTTCAATCGGCGCAGAAAAGCATTTGTAAAAGAGAAGTCTCGGTGTTGACCATTTTGGTCGAAAAGTCTCTAAACTGAGTTTGTTTATGGCGGAAAAAAGGTGTTTCTTCAGAGTCGTCTGATTTATCTTGCAGCCATTACGTCAGAGACTTGCTTCAAAGCCTGAATTCAATCTTTATCATTTAATATCTCGTAAACCGTTGAGCGCCTGCGCTTAGAATTAAATCTGGCCGTACAACTTTCGATTATCTATCGTTTCACAAAAATCTGAGAGCTATACTTCACGTGTTCCCCTTGCTAAATTTGCCTGACAATCGTCTTTTTAAATTATCGTTACAATCCCCATTCACCGCCAAGCTTTACGCTTCCACGATAAACAATTACACGAAAAAACACGTCCTCGGCAACGAAATTTCCACGGAACCTTTCGCGCAGAGCAGGGAGAATTGTCAAAAACCGTTCTCGAAAATGCAAATGTTTTTAAACGTCCACACCTTTCTTGTCTCAGGCAGAAACTGCAATTTAAATCGTGGGTCGCTACAAAAGGTGGCTTTTATTCTCGAGCCGCTTTTTACTACAATTCTTCAGAGTGGATGTTTGCGTGTACCGCGATATGTTAAATGCTACAAGATGTTCCCGGCTTTCTCCGTCGAGATTCCGCTTTCAGAAAGACGGCTGCAACTTCGTCGTCGGAGCTGCCTGAAATCCAGTTAAACTGTTGCACGAGAGCGGCGAGCTGGTAGCTAGCTGGAAAAGGTGGGCAGTGGAAACTAGCTCCTTTTTGCGTGGCCAGATTCCACCGTATTTATACTGCATAAACGCCGCGACGCTGTAAGACGTCGCGAGCTTTCGTCTCTCGGCAACTTCACTTTTAGGAGACGACTAATCCTCGTAGACTCGCGGCACAGAACTTCTAATCAGCTAGCTGTAGTTGAACGAGTTTTATGAAGTCTCGCGACATGTCTCCGCGAGATGGATACTGGCTTTCCTTCAGCTGCGGAAATTTTCCAGAATTTTCGTGATATTCCGTGCCCGGCGAAACTAAATTCCCCGCGTTCCTGTATCAGCGAATTCGGTCAAAGCGGCGCACAATTCCGTTGCTTCGCGATCCTCGAGTCAGAAGTTTGGGCGAGAAAGTAATCTAATCGCGAGCTTCTCTGTTCGAAGTTATACGAAATTATGTTGCAGGAGTCGAGGATAATGGTGGGATGATGTTTTAGGGGCCAAGCGGGAATTTGGCTGGCGAAAGCGACGTTTTAAGGGCTTTCGATTTAATTAAAATGAATAAAAAATTTTCCATTGAAATGAAAGGGAAAAAATTGAAACGAAAAGGGTGAAATGCGCTCCTTTTATTTCTTCGTCGATGACTATAAAAGCTTCGAACTCGCAATATTTTATTACCATTGACCTATTTTCACTTGCATTAAAATGATTAAAAGATAGAAAGGAGAAGGAAGGGATTCCGTCGTTTGCAAACATCGTTGCACCGGAGTCTCCACAATTTCTGCATCTTCGACACGAGAAAATCGTTGTGCAGGGCCAGCAGGAACGTGGTTTGAACGTTTCCACGGGCAATACCTGTCTGTCAGCTAGCCGTAAGATGAATCGCCATGGACGGGCGCCACTTTTAGCGGCACGCGCTCAACGACGTCGACAGCTGAGAGTCAAGAGTCGAGCAGATATTGTTGCAGCACAGAGAGGAGAAGGATCGGTTGAAATTTTCGTAAATCATCACGTATCAACGGCCGGCAATTTATTACGCGTATAATGGAATCGACAAGCGACTGTTATTTATCGTGCCACCTATAAAATTGTGTGTCGTTCGAGGCGCGATGCAAGCACGGTCGTTCGTTATTTACGAGCGCCGCTCTGTAATGGGCTGGAAGTATTTCAGCGTTAAAAAATTATCCGCACCTTTAACGCGATACTCGACATTTTCTTCCACCCTCCCCATTTCTCTCCCCCTCCCTCTTTCTCTTTTCGCGTAACTTACGAGACACATCGAGAGAAATTGTAGGAAAGCTATTTCTCTCCCTCTTTCTTCCGATAGAATTTTTCCTTTTTTCCCCCAAACGAACTCCACGATTTGTCACAGAAATATCCGAGAGATGGAAAAAATTGTACATACCGATACTATCTTCGGACACGTGTGCATATTGCAAAATTTCACCACGCGGCGTTCCATTTCCGTCAGCGAAACTGGCCACCGCACACCGGTCCGCCAAATTATGGAGAAACTTTCCTCGGGAAAAGGACAATTTATCGATCGAAGGAAATATAGACTTCTCCTTGGGAGAAACTTGGCAAAAACAACCAGTGGAAATTAATCTTCTACTCGAGATAATCTATCCTACCTCTCCTTTTTTCGAACGTTTAAGAAGAATGGCAATCTCGAGGAAAGAAAAATTCCATCTTTTCACGAAATTTTCAAGTATACCTACGTACTTCTCTGTAGGAGTAAGACTTCTCCGACATTCACGACACCGATTCCTCTCTCCTTGCAATATTTCAAAGTGGTCGCGTACAATTTACATTCGCTCGATACTCGAGTCCCATTAGCTCGATCCGGCCCGGAAGTGGGTTCGAGAGCGTCAAAAGGACATGCCGGTTCGCCTAACGAACGAGCCCCGCTCCAGGAAAATCCTTAAAAGCGGTCGCCATGAAAACACGTGCACCGGCGTGCACGGTTCTCCCTCGAGAGTAACGTTCCTAGTTTATTTATAATTACATGCAAGGCCGGGCTATTGATCGTTCTAATTGGATCCGCGGTCGAATGCGAGATAATCGAACCGAGGGCCAATTTAAGATCCTCCCTCCCGGCAAATCTCATTAGCGTCGACCAGAGGATCTTGTGGAAATAAAAAAAAGGACAGATCGAGAAGGAACTTCCTTCGAATCCTCCTCTCTCTCTTCGTCTTTTCGTGTGCCGTCTCACAGTTCAGGAAGCCGTACTTCGATTTTTACCTAATCGAAACCAGGCCACCTTACCTTGTCCTTTAAGGTGGAAGAAAGTACTCCGCGAGGTTTGAAGGGGACTGCCGAGAAAATTGGGACTATTGAGCGGCGGAGATTTTCTGATAGCATTGATGTTGAGGACGGGGGAACGAGAGGTATTAGGGACATTGATAATTGCGTTCGTAATTAAACATTTCTAGGTCATGAAGTTGGAAGTGAAGTGGAAATCGGCGAAGATTGCTGGGTTAATACCGCGGGAGATAGGCAGTGTGTGCGATGTGAGACATTGAGAAGATAGGGTAGGCAGTGAACCTTGAAGAAAGAGATAATAGGTAACGAATCGGAAAATCTGGAAAATTAAAGCAACACATTTGTGCGTGAGTTAGCCTAAGCAAAGGAAGAGCAGGTGAAAGTAAACGTAAAAAGTTGTACAGATGTGAACATTTTTTTGGATAGAATAGATAAGGATGGATGCCAAGAAAATTAGACTGCCAGATTTTTGTGTGAGTCAACTTAACGCGAGCAGCCTTAAGAGACTTACACTACCGTTCATAAGTATTTAAAACGGAATAACTTTTTTAAAATTGGGCCAAACGACTTGAGTTTTTTTTTTGAGAAGTTGGAAATATTAGTTTACTAGATGACGTGTACAAAAAATTTTGAAAAAATTTCAGTTTGTGGGAATCACGAAAAAAATTGTAAAGATCACTGTTTACAACTTTTTTTTTTTAGGCTTGTGATGAAAATTTAAAACATACGTTTTGTAGATCTATGTCAATTAAATACGTGCTGAAAATTTCATCGAAATCGGTTAACGTTGCTATGAGCTACACACGGTTAAAGATTGAGAAAATCGCACTATTTTACGCCTATATAACTTATTAGATTTATTAATCTGAAGATTCTTACATCTTTCGATGCCTGTCGCTTGTTTCTCCACCCACCGATTTCGATGAAATTTTCAGTATAATTGACATAGATCTGCAAAACGTATTTTTTAAATTTTCTTTACGAGCTCAGACAAAAAAGTTGTAAAAAGTGACCTTTACAATTTTCTTCGCGATTCCTATAAACTGCAAATTTTTCAAAAGTTCTTGTACACGTCATCTAGTAAACTAATCTTTCTAACTTCTCAAAAAAAAAAAACTCAAGTCGTTTGGCCCAATTTTAAAAAAGTTCTTCCGTTTTATAGGGTGGTCAAATATTTATGCACGGTAGTGTAAATTGAGACTTTTAATCGAGATGGAAAAATGGGTAAAAAGTTGCACAGATGTGGGAAACATTTGAGATAGAATAGACAAGGAGAGAAAAATAGCTAAAGAAGGACACTGAGAAAATTAGGCAATCACATTTTCGTCTGAGTTAGCCTGACTCGAGACTATTGAACAGAAGAATAGACGAAGAAATGAAAAGTGAAGGTGAAAGCAAAGATTTATGTATTAAAATATTATCAGTGCCGAAGAAGAGAAACTTGGCAAGAAAATATTACGCGTTCGTCCAACTTTTGTCATTTGCACAAACATTCTTAGTCTATTTCGTATACAAGTACACGTCTATCCTTCTATTTTCTATCGTATTTCACGTTTAACGTTTTCCTGCCGAGTTAGGTTAAGTTATATTTATCTCGGAGAACTAGAAATGCGTGTAGAGAGAAGAGAGGGAACACAAAGAACACAGGGAACAATATTTCACGGTGGATGCGGCTGATCCAGGATCGCGGCACGAAAGTCGACAGATAATTATTTCCCAAGCTTTTCCATCCTGCCGTCCCGAGGTGAAGCGCCAACGAAAATCGTAAAGGATATTAGGTAACGGTTTTCTGCCGCGAGATTTATGGGCCGAATGCCTCGACACGCAACCACCTTTCCAGATATGAAACGCAAGCTGGCATTAGCCCAAATTGTCTAAGGACACACCCGTGGACCCTTATTATTTACTGGCGTGCCAGTGGATTCGCGCGCGAATTTTCGGCGACTCGCACTCACGGGAGACTGGAAGCGGCTGGGATTTTTCCTCTCGTAAATCTTCTCAGTCCGCAAGGCACCAGAATCTCGCTGAATTCTGACTTCGCCGCGATTCAAATGGAAATTCCAAATTGAACGGAAACTTCCTTAAGAATTGGATCTTCGATAATGCAGGAAATATCGTAAGAAGATTACCGTATGAAATTTTCCATTCTAGAAATTCTTATGTTATTAAAAAAAAAATAAAAAATAGCGACTTATTTATTGGTCTACGTATAACGCATACCACATGCAGAATTAAAATCTCTTAATCCCTACGTTACACTCTCCAGTGATGTAAGCTCGAACATTTTACAGCGTCCCCCTATTCCAGTCCTAAAAGCTTCCATAAAAAAAGGAAGCAAGCTTCCACTTAGAAAAAAAAAAAAAGGAAAGAAAAATAAGGTCGTGGGTTCCTTTTAAAATATCATCCTCCACGGAAGATCCAACCTGCTCTAATGTCTTTTCTTTCTTCAAGCACACGACGTAGAGAGATCCACGGGTCAGGGTTTATTCCGATCGAGCTTAATTTCCCTCATAGCCATTATTTCCCGCAAGAAACACAGCCTCCGCGTTTCTCCTAGCTTTCGCGACGTTTAAATATTCATGGAGACCCGGGACTATGCGTTATTTACTGCAACATCATTACTATATCATCCTACTCTCTCGCTCTCTCTCTCTCTACCTTTGAATTATAAATACCAGAGAGAGAGAGAGAGAGAGGGAGAGAAGGTTAGATCTCAGCCGAATGCGTCCTTTAACGTGTGAACCTAATCGAATACGTTCCGCTTGTCGCGATTGCATTTCCGCGAAACACCACTCACATAAACCTGTGTAAAGGGAGGCTGTGTAAAGCGAATATGGTTCGTGCAGGGAGTACACAAGATCGGTTGCAACGAGCTTTGACCAAATAATAGCCGCAATCAGCTTTGTAACGCATCTTCGCAATGGCGGCGACGCGTTGCTGCATAATCCATGTAATCCCGATCAGTGCACGTGACCGCAGGGTTTTGTAAATTAAGCTCGTTTCAATTAGCAGCCCTTTGGTCACCAATTCTAGGACCTGTTTGAAGACAAAAGTAGGTGGCGACAAAGCGACCGTTGCAGGACTCGTTTTTCACGTCGAAAAACATTTCGGTGCTTCGTGTGTGGATATACGAGAGGATTTCTTTTTTTTTTGTTGGTAGTATTTTTGGGAATATTTGGGTCAGCGATGACCGTGTCCCTTTTGGAAGCTGGACAGCTTTTTCCTGATGGAAAACGTTCGTTTTTAAATTACCCGTGGCGAGAGAAATTGAGCGGAGGAAAGAAGACGTAGCTTGGATTTTTCTGAAAGAAAGAACAGAGATGGGGCTGAGAGGAAATAAATACGAATTATAGTGATCCGAAGAAGTATTAAAAAAGGCAGCTACGTAGGTTTCAGTAGAATGGAAAAAAGGAATAAAAACCGAGAAATTTAGTATTAAGTAGGTTTGTCGAATGGGATTACGAATTGGCTCAAGATTTTTTTTTCAAGGGTACATTGACTGAGGATTCTTTAAGTGAAGCTTGAAAATTAGGATTCCTCTGCAACTCAATTGAATGACAAATTGACAAATAAAAAATTGAAATTAAAAAACAATTTAATAAAGAATTAACAGTGGTAATCATCAAATTCGATTAAAAAATCTTTGCAAATTACCAATTTCATAGAATTCTAAATGAAATACACCAACTAAAAATTGAAATTCAAGGAAAGAATTTAATAAGGCATTAAGAGTGACGATAACTGCCAAATTTAAATACCGCACGTTGACTTTACGACACGGACGACCGGGCCTGCTATTTTTCAGGGCTCCTAATTTCAATTCTTTTGTGTTTACTTTTCCAGAAAGTGTTTACGGACGTAGGAACTCGACGCTTCTGCGTGCCACACGCCTTCCTGGCGCCCGTACATTTCCTTCAGTAGCAACTGACGTGTCGTAAAGCCACTTTACACACACAGATCAGTCCCGTTTGGGCCGCACACCGCTACCCCGTCGACTGGGGAAAACCAGGGTGAGCTGCGCACCCCCGAGGACGAGGGACGACTCCTATTCGTCCGCATAGGTCACCCCCTCACCTTAGTTTTCAGATAAAAACTGTACGAAAGGCCCGACACGCCTCATGTTGAAACAAGTTTCTAAAAATCAGCAACACAGTGTTCAAACATTGAGAAACTCACACAATACTAATTTGGCGTGTGAGAGACGCGATACCCTGAAGCAGTAAGGTTTAAGAATCGCGTCGAAACAGACAATTTCCCACGGAAAGGATCGCGTCGAAACAGACAATTTCCCACAGAAAGGATCGCCCCAGAATCGCAATTAAAGTCAGAGATCGCGGAAACGATCCGGGGATCGGATCTTCCACCGCGATTTACATAAACAAATTCGGCGGAAGCGGGGAACGGCTCCGTCTGTGCGCGACGCAACAGCCAATTTCCTGTAATCTGCTCTCGCCGGAGCGTTATCGCGAATTCGGCGTAACGGCTGGCGTTGACAGCGCGCAACTAAATATCAGTAAAACGCATTGTTTCGCGATCGACAGCGACCGCGGTTACAATCCCCGATTCCGCTCGTGTTCCGCGCACGCGACACGTCCAACGCGCCGCCGGCGCTGAAAAATTCGCCTACACGCTGTCGTCTCGTGTGATTTCACCAATTTTTCCAATACCTATCGAATTTCCCCTGCCATTTCCAAACAAAAAAAATGTATTTTATCTTAACAGAACGGCGGATCTTATACCTTTTCATCCTGAAATCGTTTCAAATATCAAATCTGTCGTGTACTCGCGTTGGTTTCAGTTATGTTTCAAACTTGGATCACGAGAGTAAAATCGGACTGTTTTCTAACGAGATCTGAAGCGATCCCGGAATACCCTTTCTCCAACGTTATAATATAAACGACTTGATTATGCGTTCAGCGCTCGGACTGATTCAATACTTGGTTGTTTAACGTTCAGAATGATACTGATTCGAAATTCAGAGGAAGTCACGCATCTCAGCTACAGAGGACGGAGTTTAATTTTGGAAGTGAAAAATGGGAGAAATAAGAACATTAAGTATTGGTCGTAGGGTGTGGTGGTGGGAAGTGGTGGTAGAAGGTGGTGGCATAAGGATGAGGTGTTGGGGTTTTGGGGAATTCCGAAAAAAGGAGATAGGACATGAGAGAAGGAAGACACTAGTTCAGTAATTGGAAAATCGGGACAATGGTTAATAAACTGAGTTCTGGTGGTGAAATTACCGAGGGTACGCGCTTAATAACGGTCCTGGCTAATCCTATGGGTCACGGATTCTTCAGGCCCGTCTTACAATTTCCTTAAGCTATAAAAATAAAAGGAGAAAGGCTCGATGCGAAAATAGACAATAAAAATGTTCGGTACGGAACAAAATCGTTTGGACATTTGAAAAGTGCGATAAAAAATATCTTCGCAAAAAAGAAAAATAGTAAATATATCAATCAGATAAGAAAGTTAACGAAACGGTAAATTAGAAATCCCAGCCAATTAAACTCGCAGGCATAAAGCAGCTCGGTGCTTCGAAGCGAGAGGAAAAAATAAAGAAAGAACAAACCCGAAGAAGAAGAAGAAGCAGTAGTAAGCTTTATCAAGAGCAAACTTCCAAGTTCGCTACGGAAAAAAGAACCGTTTTGAAACGTGTTAATGCCCTGGTCGGTGTGTTTGCTGCCCCCAGCCGTGAACTTTGCCAGTTTTTCGAGAACTACCGCCGGAAGTAAAAGGAGCAAAAGTCCTGGCTAGCCGTTATGTCGCGGGTGAAATCTTGGAAGCTAAACATCAACGTGAAATAGAAGCAATGCGTCCCAAGGAGAACGTTGCTTCTTTTTTCGCGGTTGGTTCGCCTTGGGAGAGAGAGAGAGAAATGCCAAAAAACGGAAACAATCGTGGCGGAACCGAAAGACGTGGCCGCGTTTCTAACCGGGGAGATTCGAGCTTAAAGAGGGACAGATTTTCTCCCTCGCAGCAGAACAATTTAGACGTGGTCGCAGCTTCAACGAGCCGTAAACAGAATTTTCACGATCCTCGCTACACCTCTGACACCGTGGATCCCAGCTTTTTCCTCCGCTTGCTTTAATAAACCGTGCACGTGAAACGATCGTTTTTCCAACGGCGCTTTTCCCCCCCGCGCTATCTTTGCAAAGTAAAACGCGAAATAATACCGTCTTCGTGCTGGAAATATTTCGAAGATTCAACGTGCACGAGTCTCGTAAAGAATAACTTTCTTTTTTGTTCTTTCTTGAGGAAGATGTGTTTTTTCGAGTGGATTACGGTACGGGGTAATTAGGATAGAAAACTAATTCCGCTGTAATTAGAAGGATTCGTATAAACAGCGCAACGTCGTGAAGGGCTGTCCGATATTAATCGCGAAAAGGCGTGCCATCCACTACGGAGACGAATTATACGTGTGCCAGTGCGCGGACGAGCAGTGAATTAAGTCCAGCTATGGGCAGACACGAAAAAGGCGTATCCTTTGTAGAAGTCGAAAGCATTGCCAAAGGAGGGAAGCCACGCTTGGTATGACTACAGTGTCTGAAACTGAGCCAGTTCTTCCATAGCTATTCATACGTTCCACGTTTTTCTTCCTACCTTTTCCGCAGCTTCGAACAGGTAACTTTCGATGCGACCCCGTCGTTTCACGGGTTTCTCGTGTTCTTGTGGTTTAGAGCGTGACAATCTTGGGGATAGATTTTTCTTTTAGGGGTATTTGTTGGGAACTGATTTATACAGTTTGTGATACATACAAACGCGTGTGTTATTAAAAAATATTTCCTGTTCGTTGAAAATCTCTAAAATCCTCTTTCATCCAGTTATTGTTGCGTCGCGGACTTTGATCAAATGTTATGACCAGGAGTCTGGCGCAGGTTGTTGATAGTTCTCGCTGGTTCGAGGTGGAATGAAACTTGGTTGTTGGGTTAGATGTTTTTCTTTCGGTTCGTTGATAGATGTTTAGTTGAAATTCGGTTATTCCTTTTTTTTTTTGACGATGTGTCTCGTGCACTCGTTGTACTGTTAATGCTCGATTTTGAGGTGTGTAGATGTACATATAGGGATCAGGTTGGTTCTGATTGGTGGTTGTGTTATGCGGTGTGTTCGGCTATTGGTCGATGAAAACTGTGACCTTTTTGGGGGACCGAATTTGTTGTAAACTAATGTAACTAAGTGGCTTATTACTATAATCCGACGAACCGAGACTTCGTTGCGTCCTCTTCAGGTCTTTATCATTATCTTATCGACTGCAAATGATGCACGCTTCTAAGCATATCTTAAAAGTGTAAATCTTCAAATTTCCTTGCCAAAGTTACTGTCAGAATAAATCATTTTTTCTTTTAGAATCTTCAATATCTTGCAATGACTGTTGCGTGTCAAATAATTTTATATTAAATTTGTAACGGCAATACCGACAATTGCTTCGCATTCACCGGGCTTCCGTAGAACCCGGCAGATTTTAACAGAATTCAGCAGACTTGGGTAGATTTGGGTAGGTATGAACAGAGTTCGGTATGCTCGAGATTCGCTAAGTGTCCTAAGTGTTCATCGCCTCGGCGTCGATGTAAGAAGCAACTCGCTAGGCGCGTCTCTTCTCCAACAAGTTTGTCCAGCCGTCGTACAAATTAATCGTCTCGAAAGGAGGCAATTAGGCGCAAGATCGTGAGCGAAGTCGCTTGTTAACGGAAGTGTCTACTCGCAGGGCTCTTTCTCGCCCTGATAATGGAATTTTTCAATCGAACTCCCCGCGATTATTCTCCTCGTTATGTCGAGTGGTTCTCGCGGCGAGCGTCCAATCTCCGTCGATCGTCGTTCGTATCAAGAGTCGAGGGCTGAGGTACAAAGAAGAAAAGAAAGAGAGAAGAGGAAGAGCCCGCCACGCCTGCTGTCTGCTAATATTTATTCTCGCGAAATTACATTTCCTCCCCGGCCGATAAGGAAATAACGCGGCGGTCTCCGGAGGAAAAGTAGGAGGGAATTTCCGTCGCCGGTCTCTCCCCGTGTCTTGACGATTAAACACACGGGACGACTAGAAAATTCCTGCTCGACTAATGGACTCGCGGGCCATTTTGTCGACGACGGATGAATATTTCAATTTCATTAGGCCCCGCTTGAATTTTGCACGAGCCGTACTCCGTGTGCCGCCGCGATCGGGCTAACCGCACTTTTGATCGCGTGGCACTCCAGTGGAGGTAACCGGGTGGATTAAACGTCGAACCAAATGGAAGAGGAGTTCGGTGAACTTTGATTGTAACGGAACGGTCAACGACTGGATACTTTTTACTCGAGGCGCTCTTCTTGTGGAATTTTGGAATATTTTACGACGTTGGTCGTCCTAATTCTTCAGCGACGACGTAATGGTCTTGCCAAAAAAAAGAAATAGGAAAAAGTTGTGAAATGAGAAGTTTTTTTTTTATCAAATTTAACCCTCCGTATACTGTGCCGGAGTCACAGGTTTGGCAGTCGGACGCGTCTCGCAAGCGATAACGCACATAATGACGGGGCTGCGTGTATGTGAGATTCCCAATCAGAAGACGATCGCCTGCTTCCTATAGACTACAGATCCAGCGAAAAAATAACAAACGACAATTCAGTCTTCCGTGGAAGCGTATGCGATATTTCTCTTCACAAGCTTCTTTCTCTTGACATTTTGCTTATATTGTAGAATAAATATCCTTTTTTTATATTTCACGATTTTTATTCTTTCGTATCCGAATGTAACTTAAAACCGATTCAGTAGTATCCGTGAGAAACAAGGGAGGAGAGCGAGGGATCGTAAATATGTATTCGTAACACATCGGTGTGAGTCAGAAGTGACTCCACCATAGGACTCCGCGGTTCAGTACTCCGAGGGTTAAGGGTTTATTGGAAATATTGATCTAAACTGTAAAATTCGTCACGAACTTATGGGATCTAAGATCGTTCAATGCAACTTCCGTCATTCTCGTCTTGCATCACAGCGACCCCGAGTTCATTACCCCCCCTATTTCGTAATTTCGACAAAGGTCGAGCGGGAAATTTGGGGCACCCTGTACGTACGGGTCTCCATAAGATCCGCTAATATGTAGGTCGCCGTACTAGAAAATTCGCGACACTGAAGGCCACGAGTTCGAGCCTCGACTTTATCGAGTTACGAGGAACGGATGACAAAGCGCAGCCTTGAGAACTGCACAAATTTGCAGCTCTTAGCCGGCGTAAAATACACTCGACAGCGTTCCAGTCTTTGTAGAACAAACATCAGAATTCGGCGTGGCCCGACTTAACAGAATTTAACCTCTTTTAACCACTCAGGAGGGGATCTCTCCCTCCAGAGAAAATCTCTCCCTTTTACAACACCCGAAACGCGAGCCTCCTCTCTCTCTCTCTCTCCGTCTACCTTGTAATTTCTACAATGCAGCGTGCACACACACTCTGTATTTGTACACGCGAACGTCAAACAGAATATGTAAGAATGTTAATTAAAAACACAGCACTTCTCGTGTCCAATCTCGCCGACGGATCACCCACGTTTCCAACCGTGGCTATATTTTTCCAGTTTCATCACGTCGATACGAGACACGGCAAACATTTATACTGGCTCGAGAAACATTCGAATATTATCGAACAATCCGCGTGGAAAGTCGAGCCCTCAATCGGACAAACTAAACACGTACGCACCTGGTGCGCAAATATACATGTATTTCCATTTTCCCCGTTACAGTATGGAAGAACAGGTTCCAACGGAATCTGACATCTGAAATTTCTATCTTCCAGTACGTACTTTAAATTATGTGTATACGTATATATTTCGAGGGGTTGTTTCGCGGGCTGGTTTTTTATGGGAATTATTTTAGAGAGTTTCAAAGGGAGAATTGTACTCGACGAGAACGCGACATCCGTGACGAAAAGTTTCTCCCAGACTTTCGGCGAGTTTATCAATAAGGGAAGAGAGAGAGCCAGGTTCGAGAGACGCGCACGCAGGAAGCCGCCTTTTAAAAGTTCCACGGGACGGGATGTAGGGCGTAATGTTCGGGGAGGATAAGGAATATTGAGATTCGTGGATCAACTTCGAAATGGCTTTCCTGACGCTTCTGAGGAATCACTCGCGTGGATCTTCTTCGTTTCGAAATTTCGACAAATCCTTGTATAATAGCCGAGTCCCTCGGGGAGATACATTCAATTTTCAGACACTTACACTTTCGAGGGTTTAATTGGTTTTCAAGCGCTCCTCGCACGTTCCTTGCGTGTTTATTTTAATTTATTTCACCGAGGTAAGTACTCCAAGGGTTAAAGTGGAGACGAGATTAAAGGGTTAACGAAGGTGCTCTAAAATTTTCTGTAAAGATGCTATTAAACTTTCAGTTGAAGCATTTAGGATTTCCACTTACAAATTCACATTTCAACGTTTACTTGAAAGAAAAAAATTCACATTCTCGAACTCGAATTTTCTCGCTCGAATCTACCGCAATTAAACAGACGTTTCTTTCTTTTCTCTCGCTAAGTGAAGATTTAGACTTTCAAATTCTTATGCTGCCTACCATATGCTCCACTTCCAAAAATTTTCTTACGCTCTGTCACACTTCAACATTAACTTAAAAAGAAAAAATTCACCTTCTCGAACTCGAATTTTCTCGCTCGAATCTAACGCAATTAAACAGATATTTCTTCCTTTTCTCCTGCTAATTGAACATTTAGACTTTCAATTTCCAGAGTTACATATGATAAAACGTTTAGTACCTCCACTTCTAAATATTTTCTTACGCTCTGTCGCACTTCAACATTTACTTCGCAAAAGAATTGAATTTTCTCACTCTCCAAATCTACCAAAAATAAACACCTATTTCCCCCCTTCTCAAAGAGTAAAAGTACTTGTTCCCATAAACCAGTGACAATTTCCCTCTCTAAGAGTGTTTCGCGTGAAGTGTGGCTACATTAGCGTTGTCTGACGCATTAGTGTCGGCGCAGCCCCTCGTCTGACGGCGACCCTGTCTTCCGAGTGGCTTTTCTTGTTCCACGTTCGATATTTTGTCCGCACCGAGACGAGGGTGAGCTCACGCGTCGAATCACGTCGACGTCTAAGTGTCTTTAATCGGCGGAAACGTAAGAGGATCGACGGTTAAGCCGGAATTAAGAGTCGTGGCGAGGGGCTAGAGCCACGCTGCGACGCGTGCCGGGAATTCGCGACGAGATCAGCTTCCGTTTCGTGTGGTCGCGGATCGTTTTGTATCGTGCACGTAGGATTTGTGTCGTTCGCCACGGATATAGCGTATTCGATTCAACAAACTCTCCTTCTTCCTCTCCCTTTCCTCCGTGAAATAATGTCAAACGTTGGATACACTTGAAATCCTCCGATTTTATAATCCAAGGATTCTTCGATGCGATCGAAGTAGCATGTGCTGTCAGATTTTCGAGTGTATCCAACGATCGTTCGATTAATAAATCCGTCGTAGTTTTCAACTCAGCCTTCGATCACTTAGTTCGTCTCCCTGATTCAAACCTATCCAACTTTCCAATTTTTCACTCGAGCTGTCCCGAACCTATCTCAGACTCTTCGGCGAGGATCTTTCAAGGATGCTACAACGTAGCATTTTCCCTAAAATTTCCCCACTTTTCACGTATCGTTACATTCGACGATCCGTCCAATGTCTTTTCTCACGTGATTTCACACGGTTCACTTCTCGACGGCGTCGAAAAATTCATCAACGCACGCAACCTGAAAAACACGCGACCGGAACAATAAAATCAGAGAAGTGTACAGGCGGAGAGATTTTTTCAACTGTAACTCCGCCGATATTAATTCCCGACATTAATCGTCCGCTATTACTTAACTTCGTAAAAGAACTGCGAGATACTTGGAATAATATTATTCCTTTCGTTGTCGAATTATTAGACTGGAAGCGTCGTTTCCGGTCTGTTAATCGGGCTCAAAAACAGCCGCTGTTTAAACGTGTAACTCAACGGAGCGAAAGGGCCCGTATTTATAAGTCCGGCTAATTCGAGGGAAATATTTAATTACTGGAGGCGAGACTTGCGAAGGGAAATCGATGATGGCTCTCGTGTCACGTGCAATTACCCCGTTGGTTTAAAGAGGAAGAAGAAATTACAGCGGGGTTTCATTTACTACCCCATTATCACGTTCCCCTCTTAAACAACCTTAACCCCATCTAATGTCCCTATTTTTAACCCTTTCACTCGTGACTTTTGCTTTCCTCTCCAATTTTTTTTAAACGACGCAGGAAAACTAGTCGAAGAAATTTCATTTTCATTTTATTCAACTTCTATTATCGTTATAATTCAATCCCCTTTCAACTCGTACAAGGTTTCTATTCCTGCAAATACTAGTTCGTGTAATATGAAATATCGGATTTCTATTCATTCGCAAATTAATTGCAAATTAATTAATTAATTGTGCTCGAGGAAAATCGAACGTTTCATATTACGCGATTTGATACAATCTCTAACCCAGGGGCATTTAAACAGCCCTGGTTCGGGCACGGGCGCCCGCCGTTGCCCGCGGGCAGTGCTACGGGCAAAGTGACGTCGACATTCTAGCGAATGTCGGAGTGGGGAAAAACGATTATGGTGGGAGTGCAGGCTGTATCTTCGAACTATAGTTCTCTCCACTCCATCACAGCATCGTTGCCCGAGAAGACGTGGCTTACTGCCCTAATATCGCTCGTAGCGCTCAGAGTAGACCACTGCCCCCCGGGCAACTTACCGAGCGGAGCTGACTCTAATCTAACAAGAAGAGGCCCCAAGGTGTTGCGCTACCATTTTGACGAGCTCTTGCCCAATGATAGAGCTTCAAATACCGAAGCAAATGGTGCTCGGTTTTGGAAGCATTTGAAGCTCTATTATTGCACAGAAGCTCGTCGAAAAGTTAGCGTAACACCTCGGGAACTCTCCTTGCGAGCCTAATCGTCTCTCGCGTCTAAGCCGCGAGTCCATTAGAAGACCCAGGATGAAACGCATTTCTCTTCTTTCTCGTTTGCCCTCTTTGTTCCCATTAACGGAACAACCGTGGAGCAAAAATAAGGAAAAGTTGGGAACAAACTCACCGATTTTTCGTCGTTGCCTGGAGAAGCCCGACGCAGCAATCATCGCGCGGCTGGCTGAGTAAATCCCTGCGTCCACTAGTCTGCAACAAAGAACACACACGCGTCCGATAAAGCGACAATTAGAAATCGCTGGCAGGAGGTGTCGGATGAACGCGTCGTTTAACGCGTCGCGTTTAAAGAAGCATCGAACCGCGCGGCGCGGCGTGGCCCGTGCCGCTCTGCAAACTTTGGCACGTGTTGCACCGGAACTTCGCAGCGTTTAACGGCCCGATAAAATCTCAATTATAGTGGCTGGCGTGTCCTACGAGGTGCTGGCGAGCGTGGAACGCGGCCGAGCTCACGCCACCACTTCCAACGAGCAAACGTGATCGCAATTTACCGCTTCCTAGCCGACTTCGTTCGTTTTCCAGTTTGTTAGAAAAAGAATGGGAAAAAAATGGAAGGAAAGGGACAAATGATGGAAGCTGCTGTAACTAACGTGAATAGAGGACACGCGTGAATGTGTGTAATTGGTTGACATGATACGATTTGTTAGGTTATTCAGATTCGAGGAAGGAATTTAAGTGACGTGTAGCATTCACGTGGTTGAACGACAACTGGCTTCCGCCGGTTTATGCGCCGTTAACGTACCTTCGGCGGCGAGGTTTCCAGATTCGAGATACGGGCGCACGGTGAATTGTTCCCCGTGGTTTAGGATAATAGGCGTAGGTTGTTCGACGAATAGGCTGAATGCTTTTGAAAAGTGTAACATGGTACTGTTCAGGTATAAATGAACGTTTGACGGTGAAATAGTTTACAGGACTGAAGGCTGATAGGTTTCTCGCTTAATTGATTAATTAACGCGTTCGCTACGTGTGACAATTCTCGCGGTAGATCGCTGTTACCTGTGCAGGTGTAACGCGTCACACAGAATGCACATTTTCTGTGTTTAATACAAATTACGTAGACATGCGTTAATAAAAATGTGAGCAAAAATAATAAAAAGTACAGCGATCATTTGGACTCAACAGCGATGAAGTCAGGCGGCTCAGATTACATTTGGTAGAGGAAGTACACCTCTTTTACGTATCAAATGTAAATAAACGAGAAAAATGTTACGAACCCACTGCCTTTCCCCCACACACCTTTATAATTATAAACCAAAAACGCCAAGCAACCGCCACAGGTAGGAAAGGGGCGAAGTCGGGAAAAACCCATGAAGCGACGCTCGACTCCCACTGATTGATTGGTCGGAAGCAAGGTGCCAAAACTAGTATAATACCGATGTACCCGCACAAGGTCGACAGATAGTCTAAAACGATACACCTAGAATGACACCCGTTCGAACTAAACATTTAATAAAACGACATCAAACACATTTCTGGAATTTTACGCCATTAACCAACCCGAAACGAAGGCGATCTCAACATAGATCTCAAAAATAGAAAAAATATATAGTTGAAAGTATACAAATGTATACACAGTTCCTTCTCGAAACCCGTGTACCATAGAAATTTTGCTATGAGTCAAAATGACCGCGCCCGTCTAAAATCATTCGCCTTCCGAGGGTTAAAAACCACCAAATCTTACTTCTCGCGTGTTACCATAAAAGGATTCTTCAAAAATTCCAAAATTCTCCAGAGAAAAATAAAAGTAATCTTCAAGCGTTCCCGGCGATAGTATCCTAATCTGTAGGCCTCCAGAAAACTAGCTATCAATCTAAACATCCATACGCCGGATCGTTACAATTCCTCGGAAAACTTCTCACAGACAAAATTGTCAAATTGATCCGCGAAACGAGAGTGGGAATCTAACGGAAACGTGATCACCGACAAACGAAGCTAACCGCCATTGTTGGCGGTAATTAACGGTAGCGGAACGTCGACGCACTCCGGCGAAAATCCAGCCGGCTTATCCGTCGATAAAATCTCAATTAGGGATCGCGACGGAGTGCTGGGAAGCAAGGTGTTCGCGAATTCACGGCAAAGCGGCATAATCGTCGAACAGATAGCCAGGGCAAAACAAGCTGTGTGCCACGCGCTTCGAAAAGGCCAATTACCCCGCGAGAGGCAGCATTGGTTAATGGCGCGGCCGTAGCAATTTTCCGATGCACAATGGAGCCGAGGCTATCAGCCAGCCTGATTTAAGCCCTTACGTAAAGATACCGTGTGGAATCTGCTTGAGGGAAGGAGTTATCTCGCCGGTGTTCAATGGGCTCCGTCAACGGGGCCATTTTCTTCCTGTTCCACGTTACACACCCGTTCGCTAGATGGTCCATCGAATTGTAAGGCGAATCTGCGTGTTCCAGGCGCATTTGCGGAAACATTTTTACGGTTTCGAGGTGAATCGACGTTGGTAGAAGAACATCAGAGGAAACTGAATTACTTTTGTCGGTTTGTTTTATTTAGAATGGCTCTCTGTTGCACTGAAATGAAATAGCGCGGGTGAATGGGTTAGGGTTAGCTTAGAGAGGATATTACGCGTGACTTATTTTTTAGGGGAAAAGGAGCGTCGAGAGGGAGAAGTTAAGAATGTGTAACGTTTGATAATCAGCAGCGATGTTAAAAGGACCAGAGGAAAAAGATTTAATTATTTTAAGTACAGAGAACCATCGAGAGATGAAGAATGATTTGGAATGGAATCGAAGAAGTAATCAATTATAGAGGAATCAGTGATGAGACGTGATCGAGGTCATCGAAAGTTTGCAGAAGGTTCTGAGAGAATTTTTTTAAGAATTTTTCTCAGCTCTCAGTGCAATAGTAATCTAATTCCCGAGTTTCTCACGTTACTTTCAATATCCTGCGATGATTTAATCTGTGTCAAATTAATTTCAATTATTGCAATTATATTTCATTAATTAGCCTCTGTTGGGGGGAATTCCTTTTATCCGAAAATCTAAGAAACCTGCTGTCTATTTACGTCACGACATATTGTTGGCCAAATTCTCCGGTGTCCGGTGCTAAAACCTAATCTCCGTGGAAACACACTCCTTAAATCCCAGATATCCACAGAGTGTCCCGTAACAGACTCGCGAAACGGCCACGAAGATGAACGCAGACCATCCAGGAAGGGAAGACAATTTCTCCAAAGTGTTTCTCTGACTTATTGGCGGTGCGAAACAGTCGGACGAGTCTCTTTGCCCCGGCCTGTATATGGCACAGGCCGCCGCCGTGCGAAATTCGACCTGGACCGGCTGAATACTAAACGCGCGGCTTGAAATTGAAGTTTCCACAAATTGAAGTTACCGCCAGGTGCCTCTCTCGTCAGAGAGAAATTTTGATAAAAGGCCAAATGAAGTTACGAGCCAGCGAGTATACGTACAGCTTGCAATTAAAAATGGCAGATTCGTTTGAAATGTAATATCAAAGCTTGGTATAAACGATCCAGAAACCGTTTCGTATTAATCCGAATTTTTTCTCTTCGTGCTACCTTCGTTCGAACAATTTTCCACACGCGAAAATAAATTTCAAACGAAGTACCGTAAGGTGTATCGTAATTGGAAGGAATTTTGGACGGGTGAAAATGGCGATTAGTGTGGTAAGAAATTTAGTTAAATCACTGTGTACGGTCGTAAACTTATACCATTCCCCGGAAACATAGTTGGCCCGTGCGAGATCCTGCGAACCATTCTTCAGCCGCTACTCATACTTCTAATTCCATGCTATTTCGCGATTCGGCGAACAGTAACGGCGCAGTTACGCCGCAAATTTCACGGCTCCACCTTCGTAGAAACGTTCGACCGTGAGATAAGATCTCAACAGTTCCACCGCAGCTCGTTATCAGCTCGTTCGCGAGGATTCGCCAGAAGAAGAAGCATCGATATTCCACCGTGAAACGCTGGTCGAGGTCCTCTCTTCCCATTTCAAGTCCGCAGCAGCGTTTCATAAACGTTCCATTTTTTCCATTTTGTTTCACACGGTCGTTCGCGGAGAAACTTCGAATTCACCTGTGCAAGTAATTACCCCCACTGTTGCGACCTGATTAGGACGCGACGAAGTCTCGGTTCGGCGGATTATAGTAATAAACAACTTAGTCACACTCAGACAATAGGTCCCAAAAAGACTCGGGACCATAAAACATTCGTTACCAAAAGGTCACAGTTTTCGTCGACCAATAGCAGAACACACCACGTTTTTCACCTCCACAACACAACCACCAATCAGAACCAACCTAATGTCTATAAATACACCTACACACCGGAAAACCGACAATCACTAATTCGTTACCAAAAGGTCACAGTTTTCGTCGACCAATAGCAGAACACACCACGTTTTCCACCTCTACAACACAATGGTGGTTGGTATGATTGGTATCAGAACCAACCTAATGTCTATAAATACACCTACACACCTGAAAACCGACAATCACTGTAAAATGAGTGCACGAAACACATCGTCACGAAACGAACAATCCAAATTCAACTAAACATCTAAAACACATCTAATCAAAACAAGAATTCATCGCAACATCTACATCTAATCAAGGGAAAACATCTAATCAAAATAAAAAACATCTAACCCAACTGTTTATGATATGCTCGTGGTCGTTGTAGCCAACTTTTCGAGCCTTGTCGAATTTTGCACGTGGTGTGCCGACCAAATCTAATGGGTTCGTCTTCGAAGGACCACCTCCGTGATTAGGAGGACGAAACAGCTATTGCTAATGGTCTAAACTTCTAAAAGGAGCGACTCTTGGCATGGTCAGATGACTTCTGGTGTTCCCTTCTGCGTAAGGTCCCACGACACCTCCGTGCGAGGACGCATCGCGGGGGTGAGGCCCTCGGGTAGGCTGAAAACATTTTTCGATAGTGGTGGGGAAGGGTGGCTGGCGAAAACTATTGGTTAAAATAATAGGTGGGAAAAACTACAAGAAAATGCCACCCCCCAGACCATAGGTCACTCTCAGGTACCAAGCGTACCCTTGAGTGACGCACGCGGGAGTTCCGAGTGCCTCGAACAATAACCGTAGCAGACAATAACGTTAAGACGCGCTTCGGCTCTGGTGACCATATGAATGCAAAAATGCACAAGTTAAGAAAAGGGGCAAAGATTCTAAGTAGAAAACGAGACAATAAAAGGTAAAAGCAAGTTCTTAGACTGAAAGACTAGGATTGCCGTGGCGTCATAAAATTACTGCTGCTACGAAACGAGCGAAGGCGAAAAATATTTCACAATAGAACTACATACTAAGAAATCTAAGAACGAAGTTTTAATACACCTCGAACCAGCGAGAACAATCATCAACCTGCGCCAGAACTCCTGGTCATAAGACTTGATCAAGGTCCACGACACAACACCCACGATCTAAATTTACTTTGAAAAAAATGAAAGTCGCCAGATTTGTAATTCCGGGGTAGCAGGTTAAATTGGAAAAAATAAAAGTCCACAATTCGCGCGGAAGTAATTACTCCCTCTTTCAAGTTGAACCCGACCGCACGAGCAATTAATCACCGCGGCTGCTTATCATAATTAATCGCGACCGAATTCACGCGGGAAAGTCCGGGAATTTCTCGTAGAACAGAGA
>NW_017100190.1:4370892-4372818 GCF_001263275.1 Habropoda laboriosa | reverse complement strand
CTGCCATTGTCACTATGCATCCGTAAATGTCCCGACTGTTTCCACGCTCGGGTAATGCTTCTTCTTACGTTTCATCGACGTCCTTGCCTCGATTATTCGTAGAAAAATTTTCAAATTAAATTGCAGTGGTCGCTTAAAATAGAAACGAATTGACGGACTCTGCAGTGTAGGATTAGAACGAGTTTCCTTGATTAAGACTGGGCAGTTGTAGTTTAAAGCGAAATGCATTTAATTGGAAATCAAATTATACAGGCTACATTTAACCCTTTCGACTCCTTTGTCGAGTGTGACTCGACGTCAGTTTCATTCACAGGTATGAACGAAGTAATTTTTAAATTACACATACACTACCGGCCAAGTGTTTGGAATCACTGCTCATTGTAAGTTACACAAAAATTTCTAAAAAAAAAGTTAGCAATTTTAAGAATTTTTTAAGGAACTTTTTGTCATTCAAATCAATCGAAATGGGGTCAAGTGCTTGGTTTCCACGACGTAAATTTCAGGTTTATAAAGAATTATTAGGTTGTCCGGTAGTAAATTGCGGTTTCTGTTACACGGGATTTAAACACGTGTAGTTTTTCTTAGAATGAATTTATATAATCGAAATAATTTCCATTAGATTCTATACACTTTCTCCAACGTTTTACAAGAGTTCCTATTCCATGACAATAAAAATCAGGAGTTCTATAATTAATAAATTCTACCAAGGTATTGTGGGGGGGTTTTGGTATGAAAGAGTGAATACGAGAGAGTTGGTGCGAATGGCCTGGAAAGGAAGAACGAATGGAAGACTATCGTGCGTGGCGTGTTTGTTATGTTTAGACAAGATGGGTTATCAAGCCGATCGCGGCGTGTGTATGTGGATGCGTGCGTGGGGAAAAGGAAGAAGAGTGTGAGGTGTGTGAGTGTAGAAAAAAAAACGAGAAGCATCGAGCCGGAAGTGAACGAATCGGAGCAGCGGTGAGAAAAAGAGAAGCAGATTATAAGTGAACAGCACCGGCCGTCCGGTGGGGTTACTTTTATTTATAATAAACGCAAAAGTATTTAACAAAATCCCACAGTATTTACAGTATCCTCTTTATCGCGGAAGATTTTTTCTCTTGAATGTTAAAAAAATGGTAATCTGTAGGCGATAAGTCGGGGGAATAAAGAGTGCGTTTTAATGTTTCATAACCCAATTCGCGTGTCTTCCGAATCGTGAATTGTGATACGTGCGGGCGGGCGTTATCGCGTAGGAGTATTGGTCACTTACGATTTACCAAACTTGCTTGTTTAACAAATAACTTTTTATGCATTATAATCATTAGCTGTGCTTTCACCGAATACGCGATTGATATTGCGGGCAGTTTATGTCCTAACTTAAATTCGTATAAAAATACGGTACGAATTTGCTTCTTGTCCATTGTTACGTTTTTAAGTTATACTCAGAACAAATGCGTGTCGCTTATATGACAGAGCGATGTCTACGCGTTCAAATGGTGTATTACTTGATAAACATAAATTTAAAATATATAGTATAGAAAAGCCCTAAATGTGACATAACAGAGAACCGCAATTTATTTCTGGACAACCTAATAGTAGCAGATTCAATATTCATGTAAATTGACAGGTGATTCCAAAATTTCTGCCGGTAGTGTATACACGACCCTTAATGCTATTTTCAATATAATTAGTAAATAAAATTGTTTACTTTAATTCCTATCAACCAAATGCCTTTTGAAGTGCATTTCAAATAAAATTCTTAATAAATTGAAAAAAAGATTTTTAAAAAATTTGAAGTCCAAAGGGTTAAAAGCTAATATTGTTCCACACTAAAGACTACTATTTCCTCTTTCACAATCTTCATCCCGCTCCTCTTAAAACAGCGTACGAAGAGACAACGTTTACACAATTCTACAAATCAAACCGCTTTAAAAAATTCCACGA
>NW_017100190.1:4368580-4369958 GCF_001263275.1 Habropoda laboriosa | reverse complement strand
AAAAAAAAGGGGGGGGAGCCGATAAACTTGACAATGGCACAAAGGTACCATTATTCACTTACGCTAAATGATACAACAAACGACTCCACAGAGATAAAACTACCCTTGGATAGATCTACACCGGCGAAATTAACGCGTTCGTTCGGACTGTCAATGTTCCGAATTAGAGAAAATATCGGCGGACAAAATAGCGGGGGTGTAAAAACGGTCCCGCAGGACTGGTAGCTGCCAGTGAAACGCGTTAATAACGATAATGGTTCGGGTAAAGTGCGTGGTGTACGTAACACGCGTTGTCAGATACACATTATCTGTAATTTTTCCGCGGCGGCACGCACTTATTATCGTTCGACGGGCCAGGGCTGGGCGCAGATAACGCGTGTTCGACGATAAGTACGAGTGCACATTTGGGGATGTACATATAGAAATCGATCGCAATTATTCCTCGCGTGACACATTTCCGCGCGTGAAAAACAGGCGTTGCATATTACTAACACGGAGATACGTGCTTCCAGAGAGAGGAGAACCAGTGCCGTGGTAACTCGCGTGTTTTCCAAAGTTATTCGACAGAGAGATAACGCCGGCGAATTTATTTCCACGCGGTATGAGAACGACGCATCCGAAGAATGCTCGCGAGCTTTTACACCCGGATAATATTATCTTCGTCCATGCATTTTTGATAGCATCTTTTCACGTCCACGTTCATATCCATCCGCCGTTTCGTCCCGCGGCTTAATTTAACCACTGCCAATTTAACCGGCGGATTAAATAACGAGCAATTAAATACTAGTGAAACGTGAATGGGACGTTTTGTAGACAGTGGAATCCTCAAGTAATTCACCTTTCGCAAGGAAATCAGTGAAACTGCAATTTCCGCGAAAAGCTTCCGTGAAATATGATTAATATTCACCCCGGATAAAATTCCACCAACTATTTCACACACCGAGAGTCTGGCACTTTTGTAATTTTAGAAAACAAAATTCTACGTTCAATTTCTACTCGATTTTTACAGTGAACGAAAAAGAAGAAACACGTTTCCAATAACGGAATAACACACACGTGGAGCTAGTTTCATTTCGAGAACGCCTTGGTCTGAAAGGCTTGGCGAAACGGTAAGAGGTATCGATAAAGAATTCATTCCAGAGGCGCGTCTTCGTCGCGATTTGCCGCCACCGAGCGAACGATTCGGTGACATTTGCGATAATCGAAAGGCAAACTTGCCCCCCTGGACCTCGAAGAATCGAGGAAAACGATCGATCTTCCGACCAATTTCCCGTTAAACTTGCACGGAATAACCGCTAGATCCATTTCCCTTTTCACTCACTCCCCTATCCCCCGCGGTTTCACTTGGTAAACGATCCTCGCGTAAACTTACAGTTAA
>NW_017100190.1:4365791-4368539 GCF_001263275.1 Habropoda laboriosa | reverse complement strand
AAGAAGCAGGGAGAGGAAATTAGAGAAAATTTCACGGGGGAATTGTACTCTGCTCTTCCTAATCCCACGCTTGTCCACTATTTTACATCGGACAAAGCTCTCTCCCTCTCGCCGCGTATATTTCGGTTAAACCGTAGTCACATTAAGAGCATAGCGAATTAAAAGCGGGACAAGTAGGGGAAAAAATAAGGAAAAGGTAGTAAGACGTTGGAGTTTCGTTGAATTTCGCTGCTGGCCTCTGTGCCGGCCGAACTCGGATAATAAGCTGAATAATTAATTCCTAGCAATAGCTGCCAAGTATTTACGTAAACTCACGGGAGCAGAATGCAAACGAAGAGAGCCAAGGGGCAAGGAATAATATTCCTACTGTTTACACTGGAAAACACGAGGAAGAGAAAGGGGGGGGGGGGATTTCTAAAATGCAGCTTTTCGAAAATCGAGACAACGTTATACCTGCCTCCTGTTTAACTAACACTTCAAACCCATCGAAATTCTCCTGGAGAACGCCGAAGAAGACGACGAAGACCGTCGAAAATTGACCTTTCGATAAGAAACGCGGCGCAGATCTATTCTACGGGAAACAAGCGGCCTTAAGCCTACCGTCTTCCGTCTTTGAATACCGTGTATCCTGGTAATTGCGTTATAAGCAGATTGAAAACTTACGCGAGCAAACTTCTTAAGTAGGTATTACGAGGTGCGCGTTGCCCTGAAACGATGTTGTCGAGCTTGCTAACCGGAAGTGTCGCCAAAGTGCTTCGATACCGCGTGCAGCTTGAAAAAGAACACTTCGTTTCGATTAGAATTTCTCCAAGGAACAGTTTTCCCTTTTTCTTCTCGGAGAAAATAGTAGAATTATTTTAATAAAGTTAAGAGCGCAAGAGGTGATTCCGCGAAAAACCTAGTCTCCAATAAGCAGAGAAGTAATTTGCGATTTCTGGCTTGGTTGGCGTTCCACGAAAACGCGGTTCCTTCTCAATTTTATCAATTGCCCACCACACCTTATAAGTCACTCGGAGCCAGATCGTCCCGGAACTTTGAAGAATTTTTTCCAATTCCCTCTAGGAAACTTCAATTCTCAGTGAAATCTACATTTCTGTGTTTTGACGAATTCCACGTTGAAACGCGCGGATGACATAATTGAAAATTTGCGGAGACCAAAGCTGGAACGTGCTTAATATGTGAATTACAATTAGAAGGGATTTTTCGTGGATTTCTAATTGCGAGAAATATTTGAAGATGGTGCAAAATTGTTGGAACAAACGAAGCAATATCCACCGACACTCCATCAACCGTATGCATCAGCAAGCTGCCTCGAGATATGTCCAATCTATTCTGACCATCGTCTAATACACGAACGCAGCATTGCGTCTGACTTGTACACGCGATACGCTTGATAAGCGTCTGGTTCAGAGGTCGAGTATGCTCGATAGTTCTCGAACATAACAGGAAGATCTTGCGCGATAGAGCGGTGTTAAATGAAACACATCAAACGCGGTAAACATCGATGGAAAGAAATTAATCTCCGAGGTACGATATAATTTCCCGTGAAAATCGTATTGGTTAGGTTAACCCTCGTCCGTCCCTCAGTTTCGCATCTTAATAGGTCCCTCGGTGTCAATTTGACACAATGGTAGCAAAAAGTGTGTGAAATTGACACAGGGGATGGTTGAGGGTTAAATAGCAATCTCGTGACCATACTCTGATGTAACATTACCACGATCGTCTTCTTTCTTCTTTGTTCTTCGGTACCAATTGTACCGTTCGCGTATCGTGCGACTGAGGATTTTTAGTGGAGCGGTGGTCTGCGTCAAACTAATCACGCAAATCGATTTTGAGAAGGGTGGTTGGGTTTCAAAATGTCTCGAAAGTTTTACACTTATCATCTGATTAAACTAGTCACATTTTTACAATAAATATAATAAGGAAATGGTGTGTAGTTGTCGTTGCGTGTGACGGACTTGTACTAACTCAGATATTGTGGTGGTGGTTGAGTATATATTTGGTATATTTGGGAGGGTGTGGTTGTAGGTGTGTTTCAAGTGGAGATGATGCTTGGTGGAGGTTGGCAAATTTTGACTTTTAGGATTGTGGGTGTGGAAGAAGCGAGCTGATGGTAGGGGTGTCGAGCTGGCGTAGACAATAAAGTCACAAAGTCGGTAGATCTGGTAATTCATGCTGACTAAAATCCCGAAAGTGAAAGCGAATGGAAACCTTTTCCTTACGCGGTGCTGCGACATCGGTTGGCCAAATGTCTTTATTGTTGCTACGTGCCTTATTGCAGGGTGTCCAGGATTTGGGAAGAGTAGGATTTAGCAGACGGTTAAAATATGTAAAGATGAATTATGTACCGGACACCAATTTCACGAAGAAAGATGCTACAGTACAGTGATGGCGAACCTGTGACACGCTATGACATTTTGGGTGACACGCATCGACTTGAGTCACCTCACAGCCGAAACCAAGCAGATCAGAAATAATCGTACGAGGTCGTAACGCTCGCAACAATTACGGATATTTCTAGATGTGACACGGCACCCGAGTTAAGCTAGGTTTTTTCCCAATTCCGACACACCGAGCTCAAAAGGTTCGCCGTCACTGCTATAGTACACTTACGCGAGATGAATTACTTTCCCAGCAGAGATAACGTTGAAATTGAAATTACGAGAAATTAGAGCAGCCTTCGCGTAGAAATTTGACTGCACGCCGATCGTATTTAGAAAAGTGGCTGTAGACCGTTTCGTAATATCT
>NW_017100190.1:4359743-4365767 GCF_001263275.1 Habropoda laboriosa | reverse complement strand
AAGTGTGCGCGTTTGGCTCGATATGAAAGAGGGAAATTTCGATTGGACCGTGAACGAGAATGGCCGGTCGTTTGCATACAGCTGTCATCAAATTTGCGTTATTCTTCTGCATCGCGAGACCGAATTGCCTCGTAAGAGTGAATCCGTATTATTACCTCGGTCGCCGCGACGACGACGACGAAGAGAGGGAGAGGGTTCGGAGGATACGCGCGAGTCGTGGACGGGCATTTCTAAACAAGCGTGTCGTTCCACGCCGCGGATAGACCGATTCCGAGCGTGCTTCGTGCCAAACGACAGGAAAATTTCTTTCGAAATACCGCTTTACGACAACTGCCGCGCTCGAACGTACCGACCGGCTACGCCGATAGCCTCTTCCAGACCGATCGAGAATTAATTCTACCGATTCGCTCGGGGAATGGGGGAGTAAATGGGAATTTGTGTTGCTTATTAGACGTTTGGGAATTTTCACGCTGGTAATTGTGTTGGAAATTTGTTTGTTTGGATAGAGAAATCTTCAACTACTCGTTGTGTAATTATTGTCATTTGTAGACGGATGGAACTGGTGTTGGTTTGGTATATACGCTTTTTTAAAAGGACTGTGGATATTCTGGGGAATTTTATCTCGAAAATTTTGGAATTGGTGAATTCTAATCACAGGAATATTATAGTGGTTTTATTCATCGTCGATTCAGGTTCACGATTGAACCTGAAGCCTGAATACAATGCAATACTGATTCTTTCTGATATTATTTTTACCTTGATGTGAGCTGTTTCTGTTTGTTCCGTCCGATACGGAACACCGTAATTAAAGATTCTCGAAGGTTAGTTTATGACATGGACGTGACAGACAGTTTATTTTCGTGTTTATTTTTCGTTAATAGTTTCAGAGTCTTATTTTTTCTATAACCGGCAATTTGTGCCTTCGCGATAGTAGTAGTTTTTACACAATAGCTTTAGAATTTCGTTTCGTTCGTCTTAATAACCGACCAGGACATAAACTCGGTATTTCCGAAAGGTCGGCTAAAACATGTGTATAACGGTCCTTGTAGTTAAGAGTCGACCTGGAGGAATTTTCCGCGACCCATCGAACCTTCGAGAAACCCCCCATACTTAGACAGTGCCCTCACCCCCGCTCTAAGAAGGGCTGGCTAAAGGGCGTTACTTAAATTTTAAGTAGGACTTCGTAATCGACGACTCAAGTATTCACTTCGTACCTTACCATACACGGATTCACATCGCAACCATAGACACAACTGTACCCTTGGTGCATTCACACAAAATACATTTCGTATCACTCGATAAACAAATACAGTCCACTTTCCACACCTTCGACTGGGACTTCAACGAGTGAAGTTCCTCCGCGTCGTTTAATCGTCGCCAATAAACTGTCGACGCTGCGCCGCACATACACTGTTGGCTCAGGGCTAATTAATTGCACGAGTAATTATAGAGAAGAGTTTTCAAAAAATCTCTAATGCGGCTGGTACTGAACTGAGACTATTTCCGCACGCATTCTTATATATACCTCTTGTCCCTATCAGGGTCGAACGAATCAGCGCGGCTGAAGCTAGTAAATAGACGACAATAAACAAAGTACGAAAAGTATGTTAACGGAAAAGGCACCGAGCCAGGCACCGTTTGTTGACACTCTCTCTCTCTCTCTCTCTCTCACTCATTCTAGTCGTATAATTGTGCACTGGAATTTTTCTTGTTTAGACAGAAAAACGTTGAATTACTCGGTGTGCAATTATTGTCATTTTTGGATCGATGAAATCGGTGTTAATTTGGTATATACGTTCTTTAAACAGACTATCGATATTTTGGGAAATTTCATTTTAAAAATTTTGGCATTGATTAATTGTAATATCGAGAATATTAACCCTTTCGCATTTATGGACGAAATATCTGGTATATATATTCATTTCGACGCTAGATATCTCGTCCAAAGATTTAGATAAAAATCAGTTCGCGGATATATCGTCCACGGATACGAAGGGGTTAATGAAAATTCCAGAAACCTCCGGGAGAACACAATAAAAAACTAATTTGTTGTTTCCCAACTGTAGAACTATAACTGCACCACATCTCGTTAGAACAAAAAAAAATTCTAACAATAATTAATCTAACTAGTAATACGCAGCTCCTCTCCTATTTTTAATTAACCAAATTATTCGATTATGTACGTACATATACGTACAGGAACACTCTGGTCGTTTGATTCTTCTCCCAAGTCCGGCTGCTCGTTGTGTATGCAGCGGCAATTTGCGAGGAATAAGTTCACACGAACGAATACGCTAATTACGTAAATTAATTCGAAACCGCGTTGCTCAAGAGCTGTATATTCTATGTACAAGACTACGATCGCGTCGTTCGTCGAGGCACTCGTTCGGCAGCCTCGTAAACACTGACTGAGGACGTCGTCCTGCCCGATTTCAGCTCGCTACTTGCGCACAGCAGTTCTAGGAAGAAACCTCGGTTCCGAGTCACCTTCATACGTGTGGCTCTTTCTTATAACATCGAGCCAAACATAGTATAGGCGTCTATCGCGAGTTGCTCTCGAGAGTATTTCTCGCGAGTGTCTGAGAGCATCGCTCAACTAACTGAGAGTTCATGCGTTCCGACTTGCTCTCGAATGGATACAAAGTCATATTGCTGTCGGAGAGTACCTCCGCAAACACGAAGCAGTTTCGTACTCTCGAGAGAACTCTCGTGCGAGTGAAAAATGTCAGGGAAAACACATTAGTCGAGAAATGAAATTAGCGATTTAAATCTCTCTTTATGAAGAAAAATCGGTGCCGCGGAATACAGAAAATATAGAATAACGTTGAAGGAATATGGTTATTATTTATAAATAACGAAACGTGTGTAGAGTTTCGCTAAGTACCCTCACGGTATAGCACGATCTTTATTGAAATGGACTGACGGCGTTGGAGGTCCGTGCCTGACTGGCCTCCTGACGCCTCGCTTTTTCTTATTAACTTTTAGCTATCTGTTAATCGTACCTGATTGGTTAACCCGTCGCATCGGTGTTAACCAATCAGGTAATTTCTTTCCCCAAGTCGCTGCGTGTCCCTTGCGCCCTTGGCGCGCTTTTTCGGGGACCGCAGTGCGACTTGGCGGGGGAGGTTTTTCCCCTGACGTCACTTGGCGGGCAGCTGAGTTTCCTCCAGGTCAAGTACTCGTGACCTGCCGGTTCGGGCCTCTGGGCCTCGTACGGCTGACCTTTCGGAAACCCTTGGTTTATGATGCGGCAATTTGCTATTGAGGCCGTCGGAGAAAGTTTCTACGCGGACATGCATTGTCGAATTTTTAGAAATTAAATAAGCTAAAAACGGTTTCCTCAAAAATAGCCTTTCAAGCGCGCACGTCATAAACCGTGCTGGTAGTCTGCTCGCCAAATGTTTTCCGCTGTAGCTGGTCGCTACAACGTAATAGAGAGGGGAAAAAAGTATCGGAAGAAAGTGCGGCAAATTTTCAAAATAAAAAATTTTGAAATAGAAAATTTTTTAAATTTTCCAAGAAAAAAAAATTCGCGTATAATGGAAACCGCGTTGTTCGAGGAAGCACCGTACCAACGCCCACTTTTCCCAAAGAATCGCGTGCGAACGAAATTGGCGGCGGAAGTGAAGGGACAATGATGTCAGGAGGTCGACGCGGCGTCGGCGTCGGCTTTGATCTGTTCTAACGCCACCACAATGCGTGGATGGGGCGAATCCACGTGTTTGTCGAGCAATGTTCGACAGCTTTGACGTGTCCCCGTAGGGACGCCGGGACACCGGGGATCAAATCTGGAGATGACCAAACCGCTGTCCCACCACCACGACCAATTCAGGATTGCCACTATCCAATCCTGTAGCCGAGCAGGTATCGATGTATACAACCGAGTTACGACGCCGATAACGTCCACGTCGTATTACTCTCGATCCACCAACAGGATCGCGTCCCTACCAATACGCGCCGGATAATTTAGATGGATGAAACGCACGCGCGACCCCTCTTCAATTTTCAGATTAATTAACAGGCTTTCCGTACGAGAGTTCCAACTAATATTCTAAGACGTGATTGACGGGTATCCGTGAATAAAATACGCATGTACCTTGAAGCTTGTGCACCTCGAATCGTTGAAAATAATATGGAATCATTGGATAAGAAACTTTTTTTTCAACGTTGACAATTTTGAAAATGACAGAAATTGATCGTTGATTTTGAAATTATAATTGATTTTTTTGAAAAAGGGCAGAGTGAGAAACGAAGGAACATTCCTTCGGAAGAGTACAGATTCTTTAAAGTAGACTAAAAGTCGCCGCAGCTTTCGCTCAAATTTAATAAACACGTCTGAATTCCACGTCCAACGTGTTACGTTTTTCCTCGCAGAGCATTAAACAGTTAGCTCTTCTCCCCTGGTGAACGAACGGGTGAAAATTCCGCTTCCGCTTTTTCCCCCTCGGCTTCGAGTTTACGGAGGGAAAAAAGCGCGGAATAGCAAATCGCGCAGAGATTTGTCCTAATCGTATGTCGCGAACCGTAGGAAATTCGAAGTGTTTTTAAACTGGCCGACTATCTGCGAGTTAAGAGTTCGCCGGATTTAAATGTACAAAATAGCGGCCGGGAGAAAATGAGCTGTCGCGTTTCATAAATCCGCGGACACGCCTTGTCTTGGATATTTCCATGGAAATTCCTCTGAACGGCGAACCATAAAAACAGAAATTGCCTCGGTTTTTCCCCTCTGTGACCTCCTTTTCTTCTTCCCTCCTCTCCTAATGCGGGAAAAATCAGAAGTTTGTATCGTTGCGAGAGAAAGGAACGATAGGATGATTTGAAATGTAGAGAACGGATAGGGAAACGAAGAAAAACGTACATTTTCGATTGAAAGATTAAAGTATTCTAATTATTCGTTATCTCGAAAAGAGACACCAATTCCATCCATCACGAGTGCCTCGAAATTCAACCCCTTTCTTCGCCACATTCCCGCGTCGCCGTTCAACATCGTCCACCGAATCCCTCCTCTTTTAATCGAACGCCAAAAAATCCACACTTTTCCTCCGTAATTCCTCCACTTCCGGTGTCCCTCGATTAATCTCTCGGCGTAGCGGGCGGCCGAGCAATTCCGCGTTGGGCTGTTTACAAAAAAGCGAGCCGCATACGACAGGAGGTCAGCCTTTCACGGACCTTTATTAAAACATCGCCGGTCGGCAACCGGTGAAGAGAGAGAATAGCTATTATATATCGCGCAGGCTGGAAGAGGACCGAGGGAAAATTTCGCGTCGCGTACACGATCGATTCGCGGGCTGAAAGGGGCCACACGCGGTGTGCGATTAAAAAAGGAAAGGCTCGTGAAAAATGCGGGCACAAAGGAGCGTGTTACGTGCGGCGATCTCTCGTTTTTCCTCTCTCTCTCTCTCTCTTGTTCCAGTCAACGTTAATCGAATATTCGCGGCAAATATTTGACGAGTTCCCAACCCTTTCTCTCTCTCTCTCTCTGTCTCTAGCAAATAATGCAGACACAGTAGCTGCTACCGTTGCTCGTCGCGCCGTTTCGATTAATCAAGATCACAGGGGGAGGAGAGAGGACCTACCAAACAATGAAACAACGACGTTCCATTCACCGAACACCTTCTCGGCTGCGTGCACCAGATCCCCGATTTTCGTTTCCATTAATTTCGTGTAATTGTAAGCGGATGAATGAAGTACCCAGGCCTCTATTGTGTTACGGGAACGGACGAACAATACTTGTTACGCGGCTGCTCCCCCTGTTGCACGTCAGCCACACGAAACCCGCTACCTCACCGTTAGACGCCGACTTCCGCCTCCTGCTGGTGCACAAGGTGCATACTTCGAACCGCTGCACCAAGGGAACGCGTCTTCCACGATTAATAGGAAAAGGGATTCTTTATGGAACACACGGTGAAAGGATCGAAGAGTTTCGGTTAAACGGTGGCTGTTGCATTCTCGACTTCGGAGCTGATTTCGGTAATTTTCTGGCTGTCAGTTTACCTGAAAATACTGTGGCGGTTGGTTAGGAGA
>NW_017100190.1:4306957-4359589 GCF_001263275.1 Habropoda laboriosa | reverse complement strand
CGTTGGACTTTTTTTTCTAGACAAATTTATGTGGAAATTGGTAAATATTTTGAGAGAAAAATTAACAAAATGTTACAATTTTTGATAGCAATTTGATCAAATAATTTTCGAGATATCGAACTGAATGTGTTACTACGCCAAATTTTCAGATTGCCGACAAAAATTTGAGATCCATCAGATACCAAAATGTTATCAAAATCGGTGATTACCACTTCGGAATATACCCTTTTTAATTCCAGAACCACGAATTTCTCTACATCTCCGAACGAACGAAGAGACGACAGTCTAGAAATGAACAATTTCCACGAAAATCTTCAGGTAACGGTTCGAGCATTCGGTTGGCTGAAAGGACCAAGCTGAAAAGATTCTACTCGCATAGAATTAAAGAAACGTATTCGTTACACATTGAACGAGGCGTAAGTAAGGTGTTGAAGATGACAGAATATCTAAGAGGCCTACAGAAAATGACTGAATATCGTTAAAGTCGGCGTAGATTTACTTGGAGGACTTCTCGAATGAAAATACTACCTGTAGACACGGCGAAGTCAAAGTGAAAAGAAGGTTCGAAATTGCCACTGCTCTAATGACTCGCGAAACGACTTTCTCTTTAATCAAACCGATATCTTTCTAACGCGGCCAGCTACGATCGAAAGTAATTGTGCGCACTTTTGTCGGCGATGTTTAAAATCGTCTCGTGTCTCCCTCGCGAGCGAAAGCTCGCTTTTTGTAACAACCGATGTGTCGTCACGCGAAACGCACGATTATACCGTTAAACCGCTTAAAACCAGCGGCTGCAGCAACAAAAAATTAACTCGTAAGCGTATCAAACACGTACATGCACGGATTACGCGGACCGTGTTTAATGTGCGATCGTTATTTCACATTAAACGCGTCAGATGCTCGACTGGAAAACCTTTTCTCGTCGGTCGCGATTTAATTAGCCTGAAAGTTGATTAAAACATCTCTAAAAGCGGAGATATCAAACGGGGAAAAAACTAGAAGACTGTCTCTCTCTCTCTCGTTCAACGCGATTCGGTAAAAAGAGCATGTTTTTAGCGAGTCGATTGAAGTACCATTTTACTCGTCAACTCGTGATAGAAAATCTCAGATAAAAAGTCGGCTGAAAGACGTGAAATTTCCACGTGAAGTATGAATCACAAAGGCGATGTATCAACTGTGGATCGAATTACACGCGAATTAAAGGATATCTCGTCGTGTTAACGAAGTGAAACGAGGAGATAATCTAAGAAATGTTTTCGAATTGAAAGATCTTCGATCGAAGTAGAACGAGTTCGTTCGAGTATTACGATTAAAAATGAGAAATTTACAAGGAGCATAATTACGTAGAGGAACATGGTTTGCGATCAATCGGGTAATCCAAGCAGCGCAAGCTCGCGCGTCCAGTCTCGTAACTGACCCAGTTCATCAGAAGCAACAACCAGCACGTAAGCTCGTTATTCCGAAGTCATTGAACGGATCAAGGCGGATATAATCACACGTTGATTGATTCGATCGACCGCACAATTATACTGACCGGCGGTCCCCCCTCTCTCTCTCTCCTAGCTCTTATCGAGCGCGGGACCACCCTTCCCAATCAGCCTGCCCGAGCTAAATTAATTAATCAGTATCGCGTGATGATCGGCTCGGTGATCAGGGAATCAGTGTCTGGTATCGATTAACGTAAATAAGCGCGATGAACAACAATCTGGATTCTAATCTTAACAAATTACTATCACGAATCGCGGCCACCGTCGAAATGTCACTTAGGCGGTTCGTTAGGCTTGGAGAAAGCGTGCGCGTGTACCGGACGAAGAGCGAGGAAACTATGACCTGTGAGGTTTGCTGAGATTTCAAATTTTTATAGTTTCACTTCCACTGGCAGAATTCAAATTTTCAATATTTTCAATTTCACTCGTTCAACTTCAATTTCGAATATTTCCCGATATATCGGAATAAACTTCTCGCAGGGGGGCGCCTAAGGGTGTCCGGGGCCTAGCGAACCCCCGGGAGATCCCGAGCGGGTCTACCGATTGGGGTGAGGATCTTCGATTGGAAGTGGTGTTGGTGTCCACCCACGAACATCCCACCGATGATGTAGACGGTACCTCGGGCATCCCACCCTCCCCTGACCGTCCGGGCAGGGCTAGCAGGGGCTTGTGCCAGTGTGGCACTCGCACCTGCAGCCTCTGTGCCGGGGGCTGGCCGGGTTTGGTGTAGGATTCGAGGTGGCAGTGGTTAGGCCGCATGCTAGCCAGGGGCCCTTTTTCCAGGCTCCGACGGGTGAGCGCGACAGCTCCGGGACCAATCTGGACAATTGGTAGTGTTGGAAAGTCACTCCGTTACACCTGTATCGTGGGGATGCCTCCTCACAAGTGGCCCTAGACAGGTAGGCGTCCATCCTGTACCCGGATGGTTCTATTTGGGCGACCGCGCCTATTGGGCGTATCCCAATCCCGCGCCCATGGGGGCCGTCTGGGTTTATGGCGAAAGCTTGGTACCGGACGTTAAACTACCGACAGCAATATCGGAATAAACTATCGCCCACGGAGACCTCCCTCGAAACTTCCCCGGTTACTTCAATCCATCGTAACAAAAAAATTCAACGAACCCCAGAAACTCCTCGCAAACCCGGCGACAATCTTCCCGAACAACGATGACAACATAAGCAGCTACCGGCTACATCTTGATCGCATAATTAGGACCGGTCAGTCAACGTCGCGGATAATTGGATCCCGCTGACCGGTGTGCACGCGTCGGTGATACGGTGGTGGTAGACAGCGATCGCTAATCGATAAGTCACTTCTACACGGCCTACTGACAACGGCCAACAGTCGGTAATTCAACGGGATTACCAACAACGGACGATCAACACGCGCTACTTCCGACGGCTCTAGTAAATATTCCAGCGGTAACTGTCAAATTAACTGGCAGATTGAAAATGCGTGCAAGTCGTTGCTTCACTCCCTCCCTCCCACACACTGCACACACACACACACACGTGTGTGTAGATAGGGAGTACTGCCGGAAACTAGAACGCAGCCTGTTAATCCAGCCACGTCAAACAGCTGCGTGATTTCCAAGTAAACTATACCTCCGAATGCGTCGCGAGCCGCATTCGTATTCGCGCGTGTGCTGCATCCGCCTGGTCGCATTTACTCGTGCCGGTCAACCGACTAGGGGGAGGTTATCGTCGAGCCTAACCCGCCTCTCCGCGTTATAAATCCGATCGGATTTTAAAGCTCTGCGGGAGCACCAGTCATCCGGGGTCCGATTGTTACGACGCGGGAACACTGTTGCGATCCTATTCCCCGCAACCCTTTCATACACCCGCCTGCCCACCGCGTACACAATAACCGGACGGATTAAAGTGGCCGCGGATTTTCAACGGTTCCTCCCCTCGCTCATCGATTCTCCACCCTGCCCATCCCTCTGCGTACCGTTCGATTGTGCCGGACTCCAAGGCGATCGGCGGATAACCTCGTGGCTTCCAATTCTGATCAACTCGTGAATATACAGGATGCTGCTTTTTTTTTGCATTCCGGACATAGTTTAGCGGTGGAGAAAAGTTCGTTTGATATACCTGTCGTTTCGTTCGATTCTGCACTTGAGGTCCTTCTGCCTTTTTTGACCCTTGACTCTTCGAAAAAGACAGAGACATTGTGTGTAAGAATTTTTGTCACTGGCACGCTATGTGAACCTAGACGATAAATTTCTGATATTATATTAAGGGGACGCAAACTTGATAATAGAAAAAGTGGTTAAAAAAGTAAGAAGATGGTGGGTGAAAAAAGACCCGAAGACCGCACTAGGGTTAATGAGAATCTGGGCTATCTAAGAATCTGCTCGATAACTCTGATATCGCCAACTATTTGACAATTGACGAACCCTTTAAACACTACAATTCATCACTGAAAGTGCAGTCATAGTTGCACAAATTTTTCACCGCCTTCGTCAAATATCTTTGGGTCAAAAATGACCCAAAGCCCGCACTAGGGCTAAAGACTCAACTTGTCATTGTACATCGTGTAATGTGCCGAGAAGATGTTTGAACACCTTCCAACGTTAACAAACACAACGTAAAAACGTTGGAACGCTACTCGAAGAATTATAATTCCCGCTAAATCTTCCGGTGACCGTAAATCCAGCCGGTCGGAATTCACCAATTCGCATAGATTATGAATGTAACAGTAACGGCGGTAGCAACACGGCGAGCAAGAATTAATTTCGAGGCCGGTTTCCGTTTCGAATCTGGCTATTGTCGATGGGATCAGGATTGACCTACATAGATGGAAAATTATGTGCCCCCTCGAGCAACGCCGTGGGCAAAGTGGTCCTGCAATACGTACTCGTCTAACGTCCCTTGATCGTCGTCCGTCACCGTTTGATCTTGGTTAGCCTCCGATAATGCCCTCGTAACTTCTCCATACCGCAGTCATATTTCCTCGGTTCTACGAAATGTCCACCAATTTTCACGTTGCACACCCGTTACAACGTTAACTCTGTACATTGTCGATCAACGAACCGAGAGAAAGAGGTCGAGATAACAATTTGCGTAAGCGTTAAAAAAGACAATCTTTATCCAGAAGAGAAAGAATATAATATCGCTAAAGATGAAAGCTTCTGTTTTCGCGTTCTACAATGCGGAAAATTTAGTACACCGGGAGGGATACAAAGGGAGGCTGGAATCGCTCGGATGGACGTCAGAATTAAAGAAGAGGCTAACAATTTAATGTGAAATGAAATTTCCACGGTTCCCTTTTGTTCCGCGGCCAGCTCAGCTCTCAATTAGACAGAGAGTTAAGCATTAATCACTTTCCGCTCTGATAAACCAGGAATTTCTGCGTTTCCCTTTGCAAACACCGCGATTTTTCAAACGTTGGACTGCTAAACAGCGAATAGCGCACACCCGGCTACCTGTACTCGACGAACGAGAAATAAATTGCACGGCTATTAAACGATCCACTCTGTCCAACGAACGAGGGGTAGAGAAAGGAGGGGGACTATTGCAGCGAGCAATAAACAACGAGCATTGTCATAAATTCGAGTGTTTTCCAAAAGTGGCTAACACCCCGGGAAACGGTTCGCGTTGTTATCGTAATCTTCTATCGCAATTACGGGCCCTGATATTTACAATGTAAATGCATTATGCTCGTGCACACACGGATAAATTGTTGGGAGAATAAGTTAATGGTCCGTGGTGTACACGCGCGCGTGTTATGAACAATTTCCCATCGACGACACGTAGCTGCGCAATGCGGTTTCCACGTCAATGGGGAAAAGTGTGTAATTAGGCGTGGGTGGAAATGTGTAACGTGTAATCAATGCAAACGGGTAGATGATATAATTGACGTTAGAGCTGATACAACGTTGCAACCTCGTGTGGGAAAAACACGCGACGCGTTTCTGTTCGGTTAAATTCGGTTCTATCAATTTTATCGTTGGTACAGGCACTCGAGTGCGGCCGTATATCGCGGCTGGAACAAACTGAATCGACGGGAAACGAAAGATTACGATCGGACCAGGCTGCAATGTTCGCCGATTTGGCTGTGTCGGGTAGATAATCTCGGGATAAATTAGTAATCCCGGTGTCGATCAACTGCGAATGTTCGTCTATGTTTCAACGATGATAGTCGCTGGTAGGAGAATTCGGGGATTAATAAACGAAAGCCAGGGGATGTATAATGCAGTGCACTCTGTTGTAATCGTATTCGAGCTTAAAGGTGGAGTGACGTAGGAATATCTGGGCATAGGGACGTCGAGGCAGACGAATATACGAGCACAGAAAACTTGAGGCATTCTCATATATTGGCATAAGGATATTGGGGCATAGAAATATATGCACACTGAAATTTTGGGCCACAGAAATACACGAACGTAGAAATATTGGGGCATATGAATATCTGAGCATAAGGACATCTGGGCCTAGAAATATTGGGACATAGTAATATCGAAGCATAAGGATATTTGGGCATAAAAATATCTGAGTATTTTGACATATAGATATCAGGGCACAGAAGTAATCTAAGCATAGGAATATTGGGGCACACGAATACATAAGCATAGAAATATTGGGGCATATGAATATCTGAGCATAAGGACATCTGGGCCTAGAAATATTGGGAGACATAGTAATATCGAAGCACAAGGATATTTGGGCATGAGGATATCAGAGCACGCGAATATAGGAGCATAGAAAAATTGGGGCATGCGAATATCTCGACGTAAAGATATTGGGGCACAGAAATACGTGAGCACAGAAATTTTGGGGCATTCTAACATATTGGCACAAGAATACCCAGGCACAGTGACATCGATACACAAGCACACGAATATCTAAGCGCAGATGTATTGCAGGACAAGTGTACCGGAGCATTTCCTACCAGAAGATTACAAAGAATCCCCATCCTTTGTGTAACTACTCCAGTATTTAACTTCCAAAGTATTCGCAAAACGACGCAGCGCTTTTTTTTAATCAATCACGGGTAAGAGGCACTCCGGTTCTCCTCCGTTCGCCGTTCAATTGCAGCGGTATAAAGCGTAGCGCGGCGACATTCGAAGAGAGCGGTGGGTGCGTCGCAATTTAACAGAGGTGAAATATCGCGGATAGGTTCGTTTTGTAACGCGAGTTATTAAGAGCGCTGCCAACAATTTCACGGTCCATTGTGCCAGAAGACAGTTTGAGAAAACGTTACCGAGTCTGTACATCTCCCACTGAGAAATCATCCGCGATATAATACGTTACACTATCGGAACGCTCCCTCTCTCCTACAGAGAGTTTCGGTGTCGTTCGACGTGAAAATAGGCCGAGCTCGTTACCGTCCGACGACAAATTGCTATCATTTAACGCTACTAAAAGATCGCTACCGGAATTGGAAGCTTTCGTGCAACGATACCACCCTCTCTCCGACCCATCTCTCCTCCACCCTCCCTCTCGCTTCCTGTATACACACAGAGACTCCGGGCGACGTGGAATCACGCCAAAAAGTTTCCAGCAAACTCGAGTGCTTCGCTTGATTCGAAGAACACGAGGAGAAAACATCGCGTCCCGGCTAACTTTCCGCTGGTGAACCGACTCGCGACGTAGCTCGTTCGAAAATAATCCAGGCAACTTTCGACTCACCCTGATTCTTCTCTCGCTCCTGCCTGTCCGACCTTCAGGTATCTCGGGGGTGAATGGAGCATCGGGAGAGGCGGATCAATGTGGCGGTGCTACATTCGGGATGATCGTTTCCGTCTGAAAGTAGAAATTCAAATGTAAACATTAGCTATCCGAATGAAAAAATCATTTTCTTGCGACAAGGACTTTGCAAGTTTCTTCTAATTTTTAGCAAGGTTTAAGGGCAGATTAACTTGAGCAAATCGAAAAGAATGATAAATTAAGTAGCCAAGCAGCTTGTCCAATTATACACAAAATTGAAGATTTCAAAAAGAGTTGAAGCAGTTAAAATACAGTTCAGAACCAAATGGATTAACCGCGTCAACTAAACGTTCGAGCTAGCCAGAGACAACCGCTGGAAGACAAATATTCCAACGCCACAATATTACACACAGTCCACAAATATTTGCCGCGAGATTAACCGATCGCTGGAAACTTCAAACAGTTCTACAATATAATTCGATTATCCGACCACCTAAACTCCTCGCAAATAACCTAATCTTGAACGCAAAAATTTCCCCCGAAAAACACGTTCCACCCAATACCTACAAAGATACGCGGCACATTTCTCCTCGATTTACACCGTTTCTGATCCAATCAAACGGGCACCACGAGGCAAAGGGGTTGGAACTCGTGCAAGGACGCGCGGCCAAAGTTCCGGTCGAAGCAAAGTAACTGTAATTTATAGTTGGGCGCGGGACAGCACCGGTGAATCGCAGGTCATACTCGAGCCAGTCGACCGGCTTTCAAACTCTCTCGCCGTTTCCCGGTGCTCCGCACACCAGATCAAAGTTAGCTCTCTGGTTCGCTGGACCGCAAGGCGATAAAACGTACATCGTCGAAAATGTAGTGCCATACCCCTCGCTCTCCTATCGACTTCTACCATTCCACGTGTTAAAACGCGTTTTCGAACCGGTGGACACGTGTGGAACACACGAGACCTCTCTGGGTTGGTGAAGCAGAAGCGGTTGTAACACATCCACGGAGGATCTGGAATTCCATCCTGTGCCACCAGGGATGATTATATTCACGGGTCGTAGGTGAGAGACAATTGCATGGTAGCCGTGACGGTATCAGTGTCGCGGGTGCAGGGGCGTATAAGCCAATCAGAAATTGTAACCCACCAAGTATCGCTGTATCAACGGGAAACGGAGTCCGTACGTGATATCTGACCAGGAATTCCAATCCCCGATATCCGGCAGCGCGTGTGGCTGCCAGAGTAACGGAATCCAAGTCGACGAACTCTCCGGGTAATCGAATTTTTCAGATATTCCGCGGCATGTTTTTAATATATCGCTGGTCGTTTTAGCATGTGAATGTGCTTCGATGAGGGTTCAGAGCGGATCGTGGAGATTTAGATTGGGAAACTTGTTTGGGTCGGGTGCTTGAGATTTAAGAGTACGACGGGGGGAAATTTCATTGGATTAATAATCATGAAGCGTGAATTTTTAGAATAAATAAACTGCTAAGGATTTACGACGACGTCTGTCATAAACCCTGAAGAAATAGTTGAAGAAAATTGTCTCTCTTCCATCTCTGATGCATACACCGATCAACTGAAATAGAATCTGTGATAGAATCTTCTCAGCGAGACTTCGCGTCGACTGTACTAAATGAAAAACCCACCTCCCATGAAATTAAACTACCGGACACTTGTCACTTCCCAGAAATGTCGGATCAATATAGCAAAGTCCCTCGCAAATTTGCACAGCAAAGAAATCTTCAAATCTGCAAAATTCTCACAGTGGTCCGAAACGTTCACAGTACCCAACAAACGTTCAATTTTCCCAGAATAACAGCGACAATTCTCAGCAAAACTCCTCCGACAGAACGCATGCAACCCGCTAAACCATTCGCAAAGCGGAGCCATCGTCCAACCAAATGATTATCCATCGTCCAGCAACGTTATTGCGTATCAGCGTCACGGAGCAGGCCACGAGGAAGTTGTCGATATTCGCAGGTGGAGCTAGATCGTTCATAATCTCGCGGCAAATCCGCCTGATCCGGGATCACGAGGAAAATACCGAGATCCCGCGAATACGCTCTCGGATCCAGGCACGGAAACGCGTGTGCATTAACGTTTACACGAAGATGACCACGCGTACAGTGGCGGGCGACACGGGAATGGCGTGCATCGACATTGCGAATTCCGCGGTGAACTGCTCGACCTGGACACGAACCGCTCGTTTCCAGTACCACCAATCACGCTGATGAACCAGGACAGGACAGGACAGCGAGGCCACGCGTGTACACGCGCCTTGGAAAATTTCTACCCTCCTCCTCCTCCTATTCTGTTCTATTGCTCGTATTGTTCACGACATTGCTAATTGTTCTCCACTACAAAACAATCGATATCCACAAGCTCGTTTACGAATTCTCTTCCTTCTTTTCTTCCCTTTTTTCTCCCTCTATCTATCTATTCTACTTTCTGCTTCTAGTTACTCCACGATTGATCCTCTCCAGCTCTATTGTCGATTCCACGGATGTTTGCGCAACGTGTGCCACAGACTGATTTCCTCCGTTCGTACGAACCGTGAGAAGAGACGTGACTGGGCAATAGCGACGGGCTCGAGAACTTTTGTTGCTTTTCGTTTTTTTCTTTTTTCAGGCGTTGATTTCGTATCGGAGAACGTTTCCTTTTGATACCTATCGAGGAGGTGAACTGTGCGGGATAAGGATAACACGCGGTGTAACGATGTAGGAACAAAGTGATCATTGATAAGATACACGGTAGAAAGATAGCGAGTTCGACGAGAGAGAGGGTTGCTTGTCTTGCAATTACGAGACTTGATCGTGTGCTCTCGCGAATACGAATAAGAGGTTGTCGTTAAGAGGGAAGCGTTCGGTAATTGCTCGTGCTAGCATAGGTCTGGCTAAAATCATTCGATTCTGAGGTTCCCCGCGTCATTTGCCGCCGCAAGGGAGTTCCTTGGCCTCTGTTTACAGCGGATACCCCTAATCGTGTTTGACATTTCCACGCGTTGCTGCTGCTACGATCTCTTGCCTTTGCTTGCTCTGCAAGCAGACCTACCCTTGCTTCAACATTCGAACCCACTAATAAATCCCTGATAAACAGAATAAATAAAATCGACGAATAGGTTCAATCTTCTCACCGACGAATGATAAATCTTTCGATTAAAATGGAAAGATTGGTGAACACAAAGTGATCAGCTAGAACTTCAGCTTTTAACGCGGTTAATCGCGAAACAGAATTCCGATAATTTCATCAGGGATCGAGACCGCGAATCGCATCAGCCCGCAAGAAGAACGACAAGGTATTACCTGGCAATTTCTGTAGCGACTCGTAATAAGATCCAATAATCCGCAAGGGGAAAGAGATGGAGGGGGGACAGGGGGCGTCGATATCCAGTGCAATTTATCGGATTGCCCGTGAACGAGATTCGCGAAGGAACAAGTCGAAGCGCTGATTTGCAAGACTTTCCGCGACGCTTGATTCGCGAGCGTTCCCCATCCATCGATCGTCCCTTTATCCGCCAGATTCGAACGCGCGAATAATTTACGCGACCATTTCCGACAACTTTCGTACCGCGTCAGCCAGAAACTCGAAGATCTAACGAACGAGCATGTTTCCCTTTGAAAAGAGAGCAATCTCAATTTCCGCCATTTGAATAATTACGCGTATATCGATCGTAAGCGGTCGTTTCCGTTCGAGTATCCCTCGATTGTACAATAAACGAGGGTGCATCTCTAACGACAATTAATCGCATAAAAGCAAGACTGGCAAGTTTACTTAACGAGAACGACTGCAAGAATCTCTCGACAGAGGAAACGTAGCAAGGAAACGAGGAAATGACGCGAGTTTTGTTCGTTCATTGCCGACAATTAACGCTGCTGACATTATTATCGCGACCATGCACATTACCGAACATGTTATTGCCGATACCGTATTGTCCAAACATTCGTGTAATTAATTTCTGCGAGAACAAATGTTTAGATACCCTCTACACGCTCGACACGTGTACACACATACGTGTGTATTTGTGTTTAAAACGTGAACGAGAAGAGCGATGAATTTTGAAGGCGTGGAATTGAATTAAAATTTACGAAATGGACTGCTGCGTTCAAATTCTATATACACCAGAGTGTGCACGTATATCTCGCGGATTACCGTATTGGAATACGTTATCTTCGAATAGAAAAATATTACAGTCGAAAAGCAGCGGCAGAGAGAGAGAGAGAGAGGGGGGAAAAATAGAGCGATAGAAGGGACAGAGAGGGAAACGACAAGCCCTCCGCACACCACACGCCATTTATTCGCTAATCCATTTCCGGTTGGTCGTCGCGTTCACCAAGGAACAGAGGCGAGTTGGGAAAATCCGTTATCACGACTGAGCCACTTTCCACGCATTTTAAAGTAAAAGAGGAGCGGCGGTTTGCGCCAACATATCGCGCCCAACCCTCCCCGCTGATATCGTATGCAATAGTTCGTATTCCACAGCGTCCGGTCAATTTCCACGCGGAATAACGTTGCTGCGAGCGACCGGCGCAGTTTGCCGCCGCTGTCTTTTCCTACCACGGGGTTAATACGTCGATTTTCGAGGCACGTTAAGCATTCTGGCAATTTGTCTTTATGAATATTGTTCGACGTGCGGTGTGCAAATTGGGTGGAGCTCGGTTAACGTGTGACGCGTCGATGGTAAGCGATAGGGTCCCTTCGAACGCAACGCGAAATATGCAAGGAGGAAGATTAAAGCGGCGAGAATTTCACCGGGTAGACGTTTCGATGTGAATTTTTAACTTGGTTTCGTGTTCCTACGGGGTGGAATTTTTCTATACTATAACTTTAACAGTTTGGTTAATATTAGAATTTGAAATAAAAGAAAATGGCCAAAATGGCACATCAGCAACTTTGCAAAAGTGAAGTTTTCAGTAATTTTGAAATTTGATTAAAAAATTTGTCTTGCATCGATAGACGTGGAAAGAAACACGGAGAAAACAAAGTCAGAACGTTGAAAAAGGCAATTTTATCGGATCAAAAATTCATTTTTGTTCATTTTAAGCTGACCAGTTTTCCTAGTGTTAAAGAATCCTTTATCCACCCGCAATTTCGACAAATATTCCTAAATTGCTTGCCCAAGCACTCGCGAATATCAGTCCAATCACTGTCCCAAAATTCACCGACAAATTTTTCCAAAAAAAAAAAGTACCACAACAATGCTCTGAAATCATCCAGAATAGAAAACTCAGTTTAGCCACTAACCCACTTTTCAGCTTCCCATTTTCCGTCACCTCTACTTCAAATTCCAACACCGTACACACACTCGACGAATCTCCCGAAAAAAAATAACGCGGAAAAATTTGTCAAACTCTAACCACTCGAGCTCGATCTTCCTAATACCGAAACATAGAATCAGCGTCCCGAGTGCAAACAGAGGTGGGGTTTTCAACAGGCAAACGTTCCTTCGTCAGGAGGAAAGTTGGCCAGAATCCTTTGATCGCACGATCGATGGCGTACAATGCACGCGACTCGGCCGAGACGCTGACACACGGTATTTGCGTTTCGATGAAACACACGCTAATGGCTTTAACTTGCTCGCCACGCGCCTGCATCGAGCTGGAAATTCTCCGCTGTCCGCCTCCGTCTCGCTTCCAGCCCCGGCTACACCCTCGGGCCTTGGACCGCCGGGACGACCGGGTTTCGTTGTTCGATTTAACGGAAACTGATTACCCGGTCCAGGCTGGCGACAATAAAACGAACAGTGCACCCACGAACGGCTGCAAAGATCCACGGATTTATGGGACGAGCTGCGACTCGATACGGTTACAAATTTCCCCATTTATGCGCGCCTCCTCGCTCAAGATTTACAGGCGCCGCCTGTTTCCATTCGTTGTTTAAATAAAATCGTCTTTTCTGGAGAATTCGGGTGCACACTAGTTCCACAGTTTCCACTGGATTTCGAACGTATGGTTTATTTTGTCCATTTACTTGATCAATAGGAAGAGGAACGGGTAACTTTGGAATTTTTTGGGGTAAAAACTGTTCGATGTATCAACTTGAAATTTTTCGAGGTTGTTTGTACGTGTTTTGTCATGTGCTATGAATTTTTTCGTAGAAATTTATTCGATACTTCTGAAGATATAATTTACTTCGTCAAAGGTATGAAAAAAGGGTCGAAGAAAAATCTCGTTTACTTGTAAACAGAAAGGAAATTAAATTAAAATATATCTACAGATCTCCCTTCCTTTGAAGATTCTCTAAAAAGTTTCCCGTACAATACGTACTTTCATCTACAATCCACTCGACTGATCGCGATAATTAGCTGCAAAGAGGAAGCGTAAACTGGTGGCAGAGAAATGGAGAAACGGTATCAATTAAAAGCGGCAACGACACCGTGACTCGTTTGCGCATTTACCCGTTCGATTCAATGTCATTCAAAATTAAACTCGGGCTCGGCTAAATAAATTTGTCTAGCCGGCTTTCATCGATCAACCCTCCGCGATTTGTTCGCCCGACGGTCGTTTTAAACAGTCGTCCAACCGGTCTCGTCCCACGGAGCGCAACGTGAATAATGATACGGTTCTCCAGGATAAACCTGCGCGCGACCGATATTCGTTCGACATCTCCGACCAAGCGGGAAACCATTTCGAAGACACTTGGAAGAGAGACAAAGGCCGTGTGCCTGTCCACGAGCGGTTACTACGATTGCGTTCGATCGGTGAGTCTAAGCAGCTCAAAGAAAAACCGATCCTCCGCCGGGCTTGAAACGGGAAACGAGCGAGAGTAAACAGGGACGAGGAGGAAGAAGTGGTTGAAGGGTATTGCTAAACGATAAAGCCGAGCCTTTTTACAGCTTCTCGCAGAGTGGAACGAGGGTGACGAGGTATTGGGTGATCCTTATGAAGTGACCAATAGGATGCTTTAAGGTTCACTTCAAAGGTGAAATTTCGATTCTCCGGTGATCGTTGAAAGATAAAAATTCATGTAGCGGCAGATGGAAATCGTATTTCCAACTTTTCATTCAGACTACGGTTATTTTAGGGGTGAAACGAGTAGGCCTGAATCTCTCAAGATTCAAGCTCGACTTTAGAAAATTAATTTGTTCCAGAGATCAAATTGACGGAGAATGTAATAGCACATGTCGCGTGAAATTTCAGATGAAAATCGTATTTCCAGCTTTGCATTCGGACCAGACTACGGTTATTTTAGGGGCTCAAATTAATAGGCCTGAATCTCTCAAGATTTGAGCCCTTTCGAGCTTAAGAAGCTTCCATACTTCAAACGTTATAAGTACAAAATGAGTTTGGAATTTATCAACGATTAATACTCGACAAATGAGTATTCTCTGGAGAGTAAAATATTCCGGTGAAAGAGGATAAAAATTTGTTTTCAATGGACAGATATCGGTGAATCGGAAAGCTATCACCGAATGACCCTAACCTCGAAGCAAACTTGACAAGATTCCAAGAGAGAGAGAGACGAATCGATACAATTCTCGAGAGCGTTTGCAACTCATCGTGGAGTTAACAGAAAGAGAGAGAGAGAGAGAAGGAAAGTCAGCTTGTCAAGCGGTGTAATCGTCGAGGGAGAAACGTGACTCTTGATTCTTCCGTCCTAGTGGAAAACTCCTCGGTTTCCTTCTTTCGGTTAAGAAGTTCGCGACGGTTTTGATTCGCGAATACAACGTGACCGCTATTCTTCTTTTCGGTAGGTTCCTCTATTCTCGCGAGAAGAAATCCCAGATGCTCCCTAGTAAAGTCTCTCGTTCTCTTGTCTGCCCGACGAGCAAATCCCTTGTTCGTTCTCCAAATCTCAACGAAGCTCAGCCGAGGTGGGTGTTCGTCGTTAATACGTGTCTCTGCTTTTTTGTTTTCTTTCTTTCCAGACGTATTTGTGGCGGAAATTATGACGCTTCTGGGTGGATTGTGTGTGAAAAATCTCGACTGTTCCGAGATATTAAATCGTAACAACTTTGTCGCGAAAAATTCTCTTCTATAATTCTTCAATTTTAAAGCGAATTTGCGCATGGTAAAATTTAAGTTAGCTCAGCCTATCATCGCCGATTCTGACCGTCTGACATCCATACCACTCCTAAAATTTCGCTATTCCGAGACATTAAATCACGATAATTCAGTCGCAAAAAATTCTGTTCTACAATTCTTCAATTTTAACACGAATTTGCATGGGACAAAATATAAGTTAACTCAGCCTATCACCGCCGATTCTGACTGCCTGATTTCCCCTGAATTCAGCTTCCATTCCACTTCTAAAGGCCATTCCAAAATATCAAATCACAATAACTCAGTTGCAAAAAATTCCGTTCTGCAATTCTTCAATTACAGAATAGAACAAGTGTTTCAACGAGACGAATTTTCGCATGATACGTTAACTTGGTCTAATTCCCCCTAAATCGAACTTCCATATTACTAAAATTTGACAATTCCAGGACATTAAATCACAATAATTTAATCGTAAAAAATTCTTCAATTTCAATTTCCTAATTCTACTCTCCAAGCCGTTTAGCCAGACGAATTTGCACCTAATAAAACACACGTTAACTCAGCCCATGATAGCAACGCGCGGAAGGTTATTCTCTGACCGTCGGATTCCCCCTAAATCCAACTTTCGTGCCACTTCTACAATTCCATTCCACCATGGCAAACGTTCGATCCAATATAACTTCACGACCCAATCCAGAGAACCTCAGACTACGCGCACAAGGAGACGAAACGACCATCCAGCGTGGAAAATGGAAAACGTTCGTTTCCTAGTTGCCGTCGAGGCAGCCATCAAGTCGGATGATAAATCTATACAGGAACAAGGGCGACACGGGCATTATTGGCGTCGAAAGAACGCTGGCCCGGTTCGATCGGCCTTTTTGGACGCTTTTCAATTCCCTCCTCCTTTCTCCAACGAAAAACGACCGACCAACACACAACCGGAAAGAAGTTGCTCACGAGCTGGCTGGCCTTTCTTTTTTTTTTCCTTCCCTCTCGCTCTCTCTTCCTAGGGACGATCAATCGTAACGCAACAGCGACCTGGTCGCACAATACTCTCGAGTGCCGTTAGCCTGCTAAATTTCCTTCTTTTGCTTGGTGCAACGCTGGTCGGAAAAACGACAGACCGATGCAGTGACGTACGAAAAGCACAATGTTGTTACTCGGGACCTCGCGACGCTTCCTTCGTATCAACGATCTCACAGAATTCCAAAGCCTTCAGGATAACTTCACGGTGTTACGGTTAGATATGGTTGCAGGTTGTGCGACGAAGTTTCAGAAATTCTTGAAATATTTCAACGTGTATAAAGTGACGTGCGCTCTGACGTTAGCTCTGGTGTAAAATATACAACTTCGATACATGATGGAGGAAATGGAGAGAAGTCAACAATGCGAATAGATGATTCGGTACTGAGGAAATTTGGAAGATCTTTGCAAGCTGAAGGGATGTAAGAAAATCCAAGAAAATATAGAAGTGTGTTGACTCTTTGAAGCAGAGAATTTTAAGACAAAGCAGACTCCAGTTGCACAGGAATTTTATTAAAAAAAAAATGTAACAAGGTAGGTATGAATTACGGCATAAAGCAACTAAAACTTACAAAAAAATGTTGAGATCACATCATGGACGAGAAATGTTGAGAAACATCCCACTGTGCGTATGTAAGTAGTAACAAGGTGGGACACTTTTTACCCCACTATGCCCCAAAGAGTTAAAAGGAAAGATAGAAAGAATTTACGATCAATTTTTATGTTAGCGCCAGGCTGGTACATTGGCTTACGGCTCTTAACGCACGAGAAACGAGAGAAAGAACGAGAAGAAAGAAAGTTACGAATGACAGATACACAGCGAGTCGAAGTGGTTAAGAGTCGCCGATGCTTCGAAAATGGTCCGAAGGCGTACGAAAGTTCACAGGCCGCTTTCTCCTTCGTGTTGCGTTGTGAAATTCGCCTCGCGGCAAGATACCAAGGAGAAACGACGTAGAATGTTCATCTGAACCCGGGTCCTTTCCATTCCCTCTATTTCTCTCCTTTCTTTCTTACAGTTCTGTTTTTTCTTCTTCGTTTTTTTTTTTTTTCTTACAGGGAAACGCCATTACGCCTAGGATTTCCATGGAGTTTAAGAGATCCACGAAACACACGGTTATTCCATTCTTCCTCGCACCACGGCCTAGCAGGCTCACGCAACTTTATTACCTGAAATATTCCCTCTGTTTCCTGAACGTAAAAGCACCCCTTCCGCGAGATATCGTAGGTTTTTTTAGGCTCGCGGCACAGGGAAATATGTCTGCTTTACGACGCGGATTATCCAGGTTCCGACGGTGAAACAGAATACCGCGTTTCGTTTATGGATTGTTCGATACTTTTCATTGCTGAAGATATGGTAACGAGGATGCACTGTTAACACGTTCGACGCAGACGGGAGATACTGTGTTTGTTGCACAGAACGAGGGGGAAACTGACGAGTTCAGAGTCGGTTATTAGCGAGAGTTCAGAGTGTAGAGTCGTTAAAATATTTCAAAGAGAATTCTGTGGTAGAGTATTTTGGAATTGACGTGGTGTAAAATAATTACTCAAAGGTTGTGTAAAGTGACACGACGCGTGTAGAGAGAAAGTCTACGACAAAAAGCCCTGTGCCTTTTTCGGGGTTCGCTTAAATAGCCCTTTTGTCAAAGCAGCACTCTTGTCCTCGAGGACGAAGAAATGTTTGAGAAAACGTCTCTCGACTCTTCGCCTCGAAGGCCAGGAGTCGGCCACAGTATTTTAGGAACCGACGACGGAAAAATATCGAGGGACCCAACGGGAATCGAACCCGGGACCTTCGGCTTAGCAAGCCGAGGCTTTGCGCGCTACGCCAACCACTCCCTCTCTATTCTCCCGTACTGGTTTCCTATTTTTGGGTATGGAGGCCCCGATACTACAGTATTACGGTTATTGTTTTCAATTTCTGCGAATAAACCTGCCAGCATCTGACATTTCTACAAGAACAGTAATTAATTCCGGGGCTTATGCATCATGGACGACCACGAAAATGCTAGCAGCGACTGGCTAGGTCGTTCGACTTGTTTAAAAAATGCAACCGTAGGAATATTGAATTATAAGCAGCTAGGGATAATCAGGCGAACGTGTAGCAACGGAAGTTTAACTTGGTCCCACGAGGTAATGAAATAATAAGAAAGCCCGTTTCGTGGTACTTTCCAGGTACACCAAACCCAATTAATCGACTAAAAAATTCAAACGAGCGGAGGGAACCCAGCCGGGGTAAAGTTTCACCGTGGAAGCTAGCAAGACGGGTACAGAGTAATTCCGGAAACCCATCCAGGGCCTGGAAACTCGTGGACGACGACGCGGAGCACACGAGTTTCGCAGTTTAACCGGCTAAAACTGGAAAGAAACACTTCATCACCGTGGAACACGTTAAGCCATCACGACGACCCGCCAACTTCGCTCCTTACTTCGCGACACTGCTTGGGAAAACCAAGAGAGGATCTCTCTGAGGGAAGGAGGGAGTGTGGGGAGGTCGTCAGGCGTGTTCCGACGAAGAGAGAAAAAAGAAACACGTCGACGACGAGTTTAGCAGCCGAAGCGGGTCTGACGAATCTCCGCGCCTTGTAATTTCCACGACGAGATCTGGACAGAAAGGAAACACGCGAGGAACGTGGCCGTGGTTGGCGCTCGCGAAATTCGCCCACCACGCCCCGAGTGCCTCGAGCCTCGGTGCTCACGTCGCTCGCGAGCTTCAAGATACTCGGTATCTGAGGGCTAGTCGTTTTTCAGATTTCCCTAATCTGCGTAAGAATTTCTGACACGAGAGATTCGTACTCTGCGACTTCTCCGTGACGAGTAATCGAAGTAAACAAGCGTGAGGGTAACACAGGGGATGATTGAAATAATTCTGGATAGAGACTTAGTTAGCGATCGTAGTCAACCATAAAGTAACCCAGAATTTTTCTTCAAAAATACGATTGTCACTTTTAAGGCACGGTGTGTAGAGAATCTTGAGCAGCTAGTGATCAGAGTCAACCATAAAGTGGACTACAACTTCTGTCCGTAAGAACGAGTGCGGAAAAATAATAATACAATGATCACAGTCAGTCATAAAGAAGTAGAAACTTTCTTGCAAGCTACAGCAACCCAGTTGAAAATAAAACGCAGAGGGAATTCTCGGTAGCTAGTGATCACAGTGAACCGTAAAGTAGCCCAAGCCCAACCGTCGCAGCTCTCTAAAAATACGATGATCCATTTTAAGCCACGGCATATAACGAATACTAAGTAGCTAGCGATCGTAGTCAGCCATAAAGGAGACCAAACTTTCCTCCAAAACACGGCAATAATTTCAAGAGAAAATACAAAGCGAATTTTCGGTAACTAGTGATCGTAGTCGACGATAAAGCGTGTTGCGTCGTGGACCTTGATCAAGTCTTATGACCAGGAGTTCTGGCGCAGGTTGATGATTGTTCTCGCTGGTTCGAGGCGTATTGAAACTTCGTTGTTGGGTTAGATGTTTTAGATCATTTGCTGATCATTCTGGGTTTGATAGATGTTTTTCCCTTGATTCGATGTTGTAGATGTTTAGTTTAAGTTAGGTTATTCTTTTCGTGACGATGTGTCTCGTGCACTCATTTTACAGTGATTGTCGGTTTTCAGATGTGTAGGTGTATATATAGGCATTAGGTCGGTTCTGATTGGTAGTTGTGTTATGGAGGTGGAAAACGAGGTGTGTTCTGCTACTGGTCGACGAAAACTGTGACCTTTCGGGAGACCGAATTTGTTGTAAACAAATTCGATCCCCGGTGACGAATGTTTTATGGTCCCGAGTGTTTTTGTCCTATGAACCGAGTGGTCAGACCTATTGTCTGAGTGTCGCGCTGGTGAGTCCACGGGGGGTGTATTGCGGTCTTCCGAACGTCGGCACCTCAGTCTGCCGGCCAAATGTGACTAAGTGGCTTATTACTATAATCCGCCGAACCGAGACTTCGTTGCGTCCTAATCAGGTCGCAACAAAGCGGTCTACAATTTTCCACCGGGAACGACACACTCGAGATCTAGAAGAAAAAAAGGTAAGTGCACCTCTTGACCAATTTCACCCGAAGATACTTTGTCGGAGATCTAAAAGAAGAAAAATATACGATGATCTTTCTAGTGACAACGTCGTGAACTCCACGGGGCTCGTATATTTTATTTATCCGCGGCAGAGAAGTGGAGTGACACAGCGGGGGCATAGTTTCTTTTTGCGGTAGAAAAGTAGCGTCGCACAAAAGCCAATTCATTCAGTTTTCGTAGTTCCCGCTGGCTGAAATCCGGGACAAAAATACGCGGAGTCTGGCAACGCGACGATACATAAAGCGGTCCGCGTAAAAAGGCGGCTGTTGAAACTACGCGCGGTCCTACCGGCTTTATCTACATCCTCAGGAAGAGGTTCAAAAGTCACCCCCTTCAAAAAACCGTCTTTCCACTGTGTATCAGCCGACGCGAACCCTTAATCGAGGACGCTCGAACGTGAACATTTTTCCAGAACACGCGAGCTCCATACGAGTCCCATCTTCTGCGTTCTCTGACACCTTTCATCAGGTACCACTGTACATTCGTTGACCTGTACAGCGACGACACTGCATCACACGTTCCCCAACGAAATTCTAGAGAATCTTTTCTATTTCGAATGAAAATAAATTGCCAAGTGTAATAGAGAAAATTTAGTTCACGCCGATACATGTCATACAGATGAAAATCTTGAAGAAATAGGTTACACTGTGACTTGAGAAAGCGGTGTTCTCGGTATCATCAAGGTACATAGATCACAGAATCGCAGAATTCCTATGTCAGAATATCGAAGATTTACTCCTGAATTAGACATAGAAAATCCAAAAACTTTAGAGAAAACATGGCGAAAATAGAAAGATTCTCAACTCTGCAGGCAATGGGCGAAATGTCCTCTGAAACATCGAGAACATTCCCTTAACCCTTCCTGGAACATCGTCAGAGCAGTTTCTATCGGTCTGACACGGCCATTTGCCCTCGGCTCGAACTTTCCACCGAGGCATCCTACTCTAGAGCGTCCTAATGCGAGCGATAAAGCAGCCAGGGTTACAGACCGATTATAACCAGAGCGGACAGCCTCCTGAAAACGCGCGACTCGCGCTCGTCGTCTCAATTTGCAGAGCAATTTCGGCCGGGGTTTCGAATTAAACGACACCTGGCACAGGGCGGGAAGGAAGGAACGACGCCTAGAATCGACTCGAATATTCCTCCTTCGCTGTCAGCCTGGATTCCTTCCGTTCAACGTATACTCGATTATAGGCGGCAACGCGTTGAATCCCAATCACGCGACGCCCCGACGTATATCACGTTGACGGCTGTTCGTCGAACGTGTCTCGTGCACGGGTAACGATTTGTTGCTCTTCGCGGGTCACTGCGGAATTTATTTGTCTCAGTGCATGTCGGAAGGTGTGCCTCCCTTTGGAGAAGATTTCTCAAGGTTTGGGAGTTGTAGGTAGGAGATTAACCCCTTAATCTGTGATTCTCTTTCTGACTATGCATCTAAGAGTCGGTCGGTTAGTGTTTTAGCACTGCATCAGGTGACAAAAGATGTTTTGTTACAGAATAATTGGACGTAGTAATCCTTAGATTTACAAACTGAAAGGAAAGTTAGGATTATGATGAATTTTTCATAGTAACATGACTATTTTTGTCACACCTTGACCAGAATCGCTGCTACGAGCCTGACAAGTTAATTGGCTGAGCTATTTGCTGTAGATTAAACAGTTAAACGAGGTCTCTTTGGGAGGTTTGAGTAGCTGAAGATATAAGTAGTACAAGTCAACGCTTAATGCTAGATCAGTAGCTTTTTCTAGATGATGCATACACACAGTCTTTTAGATTGTCTCTTTTTTTTGTTACTCTTTATTCATTTATTTTGGAGTTGCTCTTGTTTCTCCACTATTTTTTAATCCTTTTTGTACTTTCAGATGTGTTTTTCTTATCATAGTGCTTCCTTTGCTATTCACCCCCTCTTGAACGAGGCCCTTTTTTGTATTATTTTTTTCATTTCCTCTCTTTTATTGTTTCATTTTTGTTTACTTTCGGACATGGTTTTTCATATTGTTTACCTTCATACTTCGTTTATCTTTTACTTCTATATCCGTTTTTACCTTTCGGGGGTTTTAAAGCTCCTTTTTATTCTTTTTTAGCACCGCAGGTATTTGTTTACGTTTTTTATCTACCTGAATGTCGAAATTTATTTAATTTTTTCATCTGCAATCCTTTAGCTGGCGTTTATGAAATACCGAATGGTTTCTTGAATTTTCGCGGACACTGACGATACTCGGGAATCGTGTTTGCACAATTTTAATAATTGTGAAAAGAAGCGAAAATGAAGTCGAAATTCCACATAAAATGTGAAAACATTGTTCAATTTTGATTGCTCGAAGAACTTGAGCGAAATTCTACGTTAAATTCATCCAATTAAACAAGTTAATTCTACGAATACAACTTTTCCCAGATTCCACGTTTAGAACAGAATAAACGGAACAAAGAAGTCTCACAAGATAACCCAGAATAACTCTCGACGTTTCTTCGAATATTTTCATATTTCTCGAGATACATATCTGCCTGAAACTTTTAACATGCTCCCTCGCTAATTTCCTTAAATTCTCCATGCGATCTCCGGCAAGACACAGCGAAGAAGCAGTGGAAACTGCGTCGACCAGAAAATGATTTGCATAACAACAGGGTCGCGAAACGTCTCCCACACGACTCCCCGGGTTCAAAAATTTCGACGTTCCGAAAACCTAGCCAAGTGTACCTCTTGCACAGGAAGCGAGCAAGAATTTCGTGTCGCGACCTCCTGGTCCACGTTCTTATTAGCAATTCCGCCGATGAGAAGCGGGGCGTTTCTCCTGTTGAGAAGCGGAACGGAGAGACTTCGTCGCGCAAGGATATTGTTTGAAATATCAAAAGGAAGTTGGCAGAAAACAGGGGAGAAGGAGGGTGGACGATTGCAGCCAGAGATGAGATAGTCACCGAGCTGTTTCAAGATGAGCGACGAGGCTCGTGGGAAATCTTATGGTATGCGAAACGCGATGTAGCCGGATACACTGTGCCGAGTCTTAAACTTCCTCTGCTCACACTCTTATCGGCCGTTTACGTCGAACTTAATCGCCCGATAAAACACGCCCGCCTCTCTCGCTGACTTACGAATATTAGCGGAAGTTCGCGGGGAACACGTATGCTCGAGCGCGGAGAAGCGAGAGGAATTCCCAGAAATTCTGGTCATTATACAGTGGAAGAAATGACGATTCTCTCACTGCATGAAAGTACGATTCATGGAAATTGCAGAATTGGAATTTTCGAAGAAGCTTCGGTATGAACATTCTCTAGAGCTGGATAATTTAGAGTTAGCTGTAACGACGTACGTTGTACCTGACTTTTCAGCGCTGCTGTTGAAATTTTTGTCGGAGCTACTCTTTGCAGGTGATTAAACAATTCTGAATATCCTGAATAGCTGGACAAAATGTTTGTCAATATCAAGGCAATCTAGAAAATAAAAAAAATTTAAAAAAATATGAGTTGGTTAATTTTACTAAAATATCTTTGAACGTTCTTACAGAATTCAGACCACTGTGCATTGCAGTCGAGGTAAAATTTTTTTAGAGAAAAATTGCTGTTAACGCAGCTCCCCGCGCTTCGTGATTGTTGGAAGGTCGGATCGGCGTTGGTGATTATTGCACGTATGTGCCAACTGATTAATGTCGCGATGGTGATCGCACTCTATTTTGAAATATCGATTATTGCGGACTGGACCGCACTTGTGGCTTGACTACGTCGAATATCCCGGACGAGGCCGCGCTCAAGGTAGTGTCGAGTGTTTTTCTTAGAATTTTAGAATCTCGTGAATTTGTTTATTATATACGATTTCGTCAAGGCGGAGAGTTAACCTCATCGGACATCGAGTAATAAACCGGATTTGCCCTCTGGCTTGAAAAGACTATTGTTATCGAGGAAATCGTCGAAAAAATTTCTCAAAAGTAACGTCGCCTGGAATCCGTGCCACGAACCCTAGATGGTTAAGCAATTACTAACTTTAAGAAACATTTATCAAATTTCTGTCACTCTAATCTACAAAAATGAAGCACACTCCATAATTCCAAACTGACAAACGTAAATTCTGCTATTTCCACGAGAAGCAAAATTGACAAATGGTCCCAATATGATCGACGATCTTAAATTGCCAACGCACCTTCGTCCAACTGTACGTATTATTAATTTTCGGAACATCACGGTGTAATTTCTCACGAAAAACCCACCCTTTCATTACCGTCACGTCACGCACGGAAATCAACGTGTCCAAAACACACTCTCTGGACGCACTTTCTTAGGGAGACAATTCGTAACAGCTGGTCTCGTCCGTCGGCATTAATTCGATGGTCTCAAAAGCAATTTGCTGCCTTGTCACGGGAAGACGAATGTTACAGACGACACGAGCCACGTTTCTCCCGTGTCTCGAGTGCCCGGCGTGTTCTCTACTCTCCTCCTTCCAAGGATACGGTCCCTGGATCGCTCGACTTCGCGCTAATAAATCGACAACGCCATCGCGCGCCGGCAAATCGTTGAAATCCTTCGCGTGTTTACCTCCTACAAGACGAATATCATCCAGCAGCCTCCTAATGAACTGCTGCAAATGATCGATCAATTTAATATTGCAAAGATTCTCGAGGTAACTTCAAATTTTTCACTCCTTCTCCTGAAAATTACTGGATCCCCCTTGACGAGTAATAATTCTAAATCTTCGCTCACTGTCGGTGGTGTATTTAATAATAATTCTGTAGGCTACTCGCTTCACTGGACTCACGGTTTCGCAGATAAAACGAGATTTTATCGTATCAACGCGTACGAAACTCGAAAATCTTCACTCTGTGGTGTATTTAATAATAATTCTGTAGGCTACTCGCTTCACTGGACTCACGGTTTCGCAGATAAAACGAGATTTCAGCGTATCGACGCGTACGAAACTCGGAAAAATAAACGACTCGGAATTTCTCTATTTTAGAACCCTGAAAATCTCGTCCCTTAGACTTACTGTTCTTCCCTTCGACGGAACAACAAACCGACTAAAACTGACAAAAACCAATTTCTCGAAGCAATAAGAAAAGGAGCCATTTAGAGCAGACCACACATTCAGTCAGTCTAATAACAAACCCGCCGCTAATAGTCATTAATAACCATTACGCAAACACGAGTAGGGTGGTACTCGGGACGAATCTCCAACAGCGCTCGTAAATACCAAGTTGGACAAGTGCTGATCGATAGGCTGTCACGGAATCGTCGTAAAAGTATCGAAAGCGTCCTCTCCGCAGGAGGGAGAAGAGGGAACGGTTGCTCCATACTTCCACGATTATTTACGACGACAGCCAGTCGTGGGAGAGCGAGAGAGAGAGAGAGAGAGATTTCGAGGGTTGATCCAAGAACCAGCGAAGATTAATTATTTTCATCGATTCCTGAGCAACGATCCGTTTCGTTTACGCGAGACGGTGTCGATTTACCGTTCGACAATTATGTGCCATCCACGGCTCGATCCTCGACGCTTCGAAAAGAAACGCGAACGGTATATACATCCCCTCGAATTTCAATCGAGTCGTGGAGAATAGTGTGAAATCGTGCTCCTCTTTTGTCGAGGAAAAAAAAAAGAAAGCAGATCGCTTATTGGAAAGGCTTTGGACTTTTAAAACGGTGAAATCACGATGATCGAGAGGACCGTGTATACAGATTGAAGTATAGAATTGGTGTCGTTCGAGAGGCGGAAAGGATTGATTTGTATTTGCATGAACGCTCTCGCGCAGCCTTCTCGTGATCAGGATGAAAACACGCCGGATATATGTAACGCGTACATAGAAACGTTTCGGAAAAATTGTTTCCACCGACGCGGGTAAATATTTGAGTGTCTGTTTGCCTTTCTCGGCTGCGTCCGCTTTAATATCATTCGACAAACAACGAGTGGCACGTTAGCCTTACAGAGAAACGGTAGGACTGACCAGCGATGAAATTTATAACGGGAGAAAGAAGATAGGAAATTCTACAACGTACTATTCCAAGCTTAATCCAGTCTATTTATTTTTAATAATTAAAAATGCTGCTAGAATTCTCCGCAGAAATACTCCTTTTCAACCCTTTCGTTATTACGGACGACTACACTCGTTCATTACGAAAAATATTAACAAACTCCCGAGTTATTAAATTAATATTACATTCCGTTAAATGAAATTTCCACTGTACGTAATTGCAGCTGTTCCCTGCACTCCTTTCACGTGAAAAATCATCGTAATCAAAGCTACAGAGACAAGCGTAAAGATGAATTATTCCTACCACTTCGTTCAATTAATCTGATTAAATACTCAACAGCGTTTCTCAAGAAATATTTATCGAATTTCGTTAGAAAAAGTTCGAGGACCGATTTTTTAAAACAATCTTCCCGCGTCGAAACGAAGGGATGTCCTTAAATTTTTCACCGGTCCCAGGCCGAACCGGCTGAAACCACTTGTAACTTAAACTACTTAATTAGCAGGAATAATACTCGACTACCAAGGGGCCAGGCGAGTGGAAGAATGAAAGACTTGAAAGACAAAAAAAAAGGGGGGGAAAAAATCCTCGATAAAACGGGGGAACACACTTCCGCGGAAAGTTTTCATTTATACAGTTTCCACCGCGCCTACCTACCTAGGGCAAGCGTGAATTTAGCGTCGAAGCAGCCCCGCGCTCCGAAACGCAGTCACGCTCGACGATCAAAGGGCTTAAAGATTTTAATTGCCGCCGCTGGTGGTGGTGCTCAGAATTCTGGAGAACCGACGGGACTCCATTATGAGGGGAAACGAAAGGAAAAAAGAGCGGCGACTGTCAAACGTTTCACGCCGACACTTTTTCAACCTCCCCACTTTTCCCCCGTATTTTCATTGGCGTTTCGAGTGGAATCAAAGACGCGCGGCGAACTTTCGAAAATCCCGTCGGAGTTTCCTCCTCGGCGATCCAAACGTTTCCGCGAGCGCGCGACAAGTGAAAAGAAAATTCTCTAATTCGCGCAGGCAAGCGTCGCGCGAAATCTTCAAGGATCTCGATTGAAACGGTTGCTTTCGAAAGGGAACACTCCGATATATTCATCGGCGAGGATTATTTTAACAGCTCTATTTAAAAAGAAAGAAGGAACACCAGAGAAATTTCATTTTTCTACACTTCGAATCAACGTTGGACACGTTTGAAAATTCCCACGTCGATTCGTCGATCCGCAGAGAAACACCGCGAGAAGTTAATCAAAATGCGGAGTCACGCCACCCCGTTCGGATGGCTAGCTCCCTTTTTTTTTTTTGCCTTCTGGAATCCGCAAAATGTACCGTCAAATTCAGTTTATTAAATTCGTGCTCGGCGACGCACGAATACGTAACGGCGCGCCTGTGAAAACTTCGAATTAATTAAAAGCAATTCCCAACCGCGGTAAAAGTTTAAATAATTATACGAACTGTGGCGTGGCAGATGGTGTTCACACCATTGTAACCTTGCGAACCGAACTATTTTTCTCCTCTATCTTGTCGTTTCGGTCCTCTCGAGATAGGGTTGCTGTGTATCGATTAAAGAGCCACGTGGGAGAGACGACGAGGGGTGACTTGTACGGATATTAATTGAAATAGAGAGGACCAACGACATTGATACGCGAATGTGTATACGCCTTTGTGAGGACCGGTGGTAATCCGCGAAACAGGCCGCGAAATGAAACTATCATATATACGCAAACGACCGGTCAGTTTTCCCTGGAAATTAGGTAATCCTCAAAACCAATCGTCCACGCTGTAATCACGCGACTAATTTCGAACGGGCCGCGCAATCGTGGACAGGGATCGGGTATTCGGCGAGCCGTGTCGTAAATCGGTGTAACCGGTTTACAACGGATTAATTAAAGATCGTGATCGGTTTACAGGGCCCGGTCGACAAGGTATTTCAGACCAATATGACGCGGAGCAGGTATGAACTTCGGTTACCGACTTCATCGTCTAGAGATTCTTCTGGATTTTTCTGGGTTCACGATGGACATCTTTCGGGGTTTCTAGCCCTCAAACTTTTTTGGTTAATTTGCACATGTAATGCAGGAGATAGACGTTTAAATTGGGTGAGTATACAGGTAAGCAGTGATTATTATCTGTTCTTAAAAGTGTCTCTGATGACGATTACAAAGTGAGAGATATTCCTGATGTGGATTCCCAACGTGTAACACGTGTCTAATTATACGGAATAATCCTAATATGTAACGTTAACCCTTTAATTAGGCGCGCGAAGTGTTTTCAGTAGCCCAATTATGCTATTTGCGGGATATTTTAATACGCTGCTCAGCTTTCGCGTACCTTCCTTTTGAGAACGTTTCGGGAATTTATTGTGAAAACAAAAATTAAGTTTCCTCCAGTGATAACGAATTAAATAGTATATTAGAAGTAAATTTTCAAAGATTTCTCAATTTTTATTTACGATTGCTTCCTAAATTATTTATACATGGTACCACATTTACACTTGGTAGCACATGAAAGCAAGAGTTAACACACCCAATCAATCAACAAAAGACTAAATGAACCGAGCACTTGGAAAATGGATGCACTCTCGTTAACGAACCCCCGGTACTCCACCAAAGACAGATTAAATTAATCATCAAGAGCCCTACGAAACGATAGCACAGACAAATCAATTCCATCTTACAGCACGCTCATCCGACAAAACCCGAAGCTCTTCTACACGCTTGCAGAACTACATACACAGCCATCGAGAGAAAATCTACCTCCTCTACTAGCACATGGGAGTAAAAGAGCTGCTGCATTCCCTGGATTCCCGTCGCGTCTGCAAATGAAACGACGAATATCTGCGGTCTGGTGGAAACGGGCCGACCATAAAATCCCAGGCCATAAATAAAGAACCAGTCGGCAGCTGTGCGTGCACGCGCACCCGATCAGTTCTTCTCTCGGCAGAGCGCTGCGCCGCGCCGTCTCTCAGGAGGGTGTCAAATCAAAAATCAAGGTACTTCCGAGCCTCGTAAATCTCCTACGATCCTTCCAGCTGTGCACGCCCTGCTCCTGGATATCGCGTTTTTATAGACGGCCCGTATTACCGGCTGCCGCGTAAACAGCCAGTCAGATTGTTACAGATGGAGTTCGGATTTTCATGGGAGTTTTACCGCCCACCTTCTCGCGCCCAGAAACTCTCCCTCTTTCTCACATTCTCGGTTGTACTCCGAAGGATTGCCAAGCGGTGCACAGCCTGTTCTAACCGTGAATTGGAAACAATTTCACGCCAGTGTGTGAAATGTTGTGTGTTCGAACTTGTGTTCGAAGACGATGGAAACTCACGGAAAGAGAGAGGGAGAGAGAGAGAGATACAAAGAGAGAAAGAGAGAGACAGACAGAGACAGAGGGAGAGACAAGGAGAGACAGAGAAAGAGACAGAGGGAGAGACGGGGAGAGACACAGAAAGAGACAGAGGGAGAGACGGGGAGAGACACAGAAAGAGACAGAGGGAGAGACGGGGAGAGACACAGAAAGAGACAGAGGGAGAGACGGGGAGAGACACAGAAAGAGACAGAGGGAGAGACAGAGAAAGAGGGTGGGTTGCTCCTTAGAATTTCTGCAGAATGACTAACACGATTTTCTCGAAGTTCGAGACGTCATCGGCGGAGACGTGTTCCCGGTTCAACCTTCGTGCATAACGTATGGTAGAGAGTTGCGGAAGGAGTGCATAATCTAAAGGAAGATTCAACGATTGATTAATTGTTAGAAATCACTCGGCGTGGAGCAAATTCACGCGACGAATCGATGCTTCTACCACGCATAAACAGCCAGCTGCAACTGTTGCAAGCGATGTTTGAATTTTCATAGGAGCTCTCTACTGTGCGGCTTCTGCTCGTAAACTCGCAGCAACCTCGGATGTTCCGCGTATACGCTCCAAGATTGGACGTTTGCTGCAGCCACGATTCAATTGGAAACGAATCTTCGCCCGCTCTGCCGCGAATCGAGTTTCCATTATAACATGGAAGAATGGACGGGGAACAAAAAGGTGGAGGGAAAAAACACACACACACACACTGTTGGATGATAAAATGTACACGGATGAGATTTGAAAAAAGCGCTTTTTTAATCATCCCTCCGGTTTGCTTCGGGTGAATTATAATTACCAAGGGGCGGAAAAAAAGTGGAAGCTGTACCAGTTTTTAAAAAATCGTTCGAAACGATTCTTTCTTCTTTTCTTTTTCTTTCTTTCTTACGCATCACAGACACTGGTATTGCAAGTTATTCTCGCGTAAAATAAGGTTTGCGCAGTTTCAGCAGTATTTTTCCAAAGATTTTTCCTAAAGTAACGAAAATATTATTTATAGCTCGTTCGCTCGGTTCGAGTAATAAAATACGACGCAGCGACCTGAATTTCGCTGTCTGTATATTTAATTTGAGAAATTTTGCGAAACGCTCGCTAATGCTTTCGAACTTTTTGCTGGTAACGTTGGAATTTTAGGTGAATATATGTATCCGCGAGGATATAGCACGCGGGGATAGTTTGAAGGCGGGCAGCGAGAACGCGATGCAACGCGCTGACGGACAGCTGAAAAGAGCCCGAAAATTAATGTACGTCCATTAAGAGTCTGCACTTCCTAAGCTGCCGACCGAATCGATTCGCTGATGTAAGATTAAGTGCTCCTTTGTTGGGTCCAGACGTGGCCGCGATCGCGTCTGACAAGCATCCACCAAAACTCTATCACGTTTGGAAACATCACGCGTGAAACATCGGATATACGATAATGGTTGCCGCGTTCGATGGAAATTGCTACGTTCCTCGAATTCGTCTTTCCGGAGGAACCTGCGGTAGAATTGTTTCTCTTTCATGGATAGAGAGCACTTCAATTAAGAGCAGTAACGATCAAATGTTTTCGAACGGAGAAACACTCGAATATAGTTATTTTTTTATTTGTAATAACTTATTTAGTTATTTTTTATTATTTTCCATTTTCTATACACCTCTTTAATCCTTCATTTCCTGTCCCCTTTTCTCTTTTTTCGATTTTCTTAAATGATCGCGAACGATTTGCTTGGTCATGCATTTTCAGCTTTTCTGCTATCTTTTTACTTTTGTCCATGGTTTCTTCCATTTTCTCACCATTTTTCAGTCGCCTTTAATTTCCGGGAGCGCTGAGGTTATTTTTTCGCGCTTTTTATCTACCTGAATGTTGAAAATTTATTTAATTTTTTATTTGGAACTTTTTACCCAGCGTTTTTCAAGTGTTAAAGGTTTTTCGTGGGGAAAGAGGGTGCTCTGTAATCGCGTTTGTCGTACAGCGAAAGTGAAGTAGAAATTCCAGGGAGAAAGTGAAATTTTGATTGGTCGAAGAACTTACGAATAATTCTATGTACATATGTTCAGAACACAATCTAACCATTGCAACCCTTGAAATCTCAATTTCGACCCTCTATTCCTCCAAACAACCACCCTAAATCGCCCCAATACCAACTAATTCATCGTAACCTATTTGACAGCCACTAGACGGTCGATCGTCTCGTTCGATTTCATTTATACTCGCCCGCGACTTTCCAAGCCGCGGACACAAATGTCCCTTTCGAGAGACTCACATCTTCCCTCGGTTTACTCGTCGCTTAGGCCTCTGTTTATTCAATCACAAGTCACCCCCGCGAGGATAAGAAGGTCGTTCTTCAGCCTCGACCTTGTCTGTCAGTCGTGCCATTCTCGGAGAATTGTTCGCGAATTTTGCAAGATCGAGTGGAACGCGGGCGAATTCATATCTGGTGGCTGGACACTCGAGAGACGTCTCTTGCCGCGTCTGCTTCGCTTGATCGATGCTCCGCTCGCGTGGAACCTTCGACGTCTGCTCTTCTTTCGAATAGACGTACTGTCAGGCGGTCGAGCGACTCCTTGGCGGATATCTTTCATCGAATTACTCAGCCTGTTGCGACGCATTGACCCTCGTCAAGCAAGAGCGTCTGAGGATGCTGCGAATGGTCGATGAAGTGTGAGGGCTGTCGATGGAAGTTGAGTTCTTGCGTGGAGAGTGTATTCCTCAACAGGTAGCTCGAATTTCGAATAACTTCGAACATTATGGGATAGAACTATTTTCGGCTAGAATTGCTTCGGTTAGAATTATTTAAAATACGTCGAACATAACGCGACATCTTCGACGACGATCGAAATTTGTGTAGCAGTTGGTAAATGGTTCGCGTGAATTATGAGATGAACATATGAATACGTGCATGAAGGATTACTTAGGTTAAAATTATTTCAAATACTTCAAGCATAACGTCACATCTCTGATAACGATCGAATTTTGTCTAGCAAGTGATAAATGATCCATGCAAGTATGAGATGAATATGTGAACAGATAAAACCACCTAGGTGCACTCAATAAATACAGTATCTTAAGAAGCTTCATTTAAACTAACCACTCAGCCACCCTACACACCCTACAAAACTTAAAACGACCAGCTCACGAACTTCTCAGCTCGTCTATTCGCACAAAACAGTACTCTAATCAAATCTTCTTACCTCCGCAGCCTTTCTATTAACGACAATAGCAATCGTTCGTTCCAGCCAGGCTAGAGTACAACTTCTGGCGAGGAACAGTCCCGTTTGCAGCAGCAACAGCACGGGAACTTTGTTCCTCGCCTTTTAGATCGAATAAACGAGCCTTTGGGCAGAGGAGTCGTCGCTGGGACGCGTTTAATCCTCTTAGAGAAACTCCGTTACCGGCCTGTCGCGTTTTAATTGGAAAATTTTTATCGGCCCCACTCGAACAATATCATCGCGATCCTATTAGAGGTAATGCAAACGGGAATAGCAGAGAAGGTTAGAGACTCGTTCCTTCCTTTTTTTTTTTTCCACTCTGATCGTAATCTTCCGAGTGGTTTGTACTACCCGGTTCTACCGAGAAGCTGAAAATTTCGTGCAGCACGCAAACACCCGAGGTTTCCTTTGTAATCGTTTCGAGAACACGTTGCGTTTCGTTTAATTTTTTAACTCGAGGTTGCCAACGAAATCCCCGGAGAAAGGTACCATGGAAATTTTCACCGGTGATACTCCGTGGAACACGGTGAAAATCTTCTGTTACGAAAGATGCAACGGAACAACGTACGTACTCTGTTTGATAATAGAAAAAATGCAACGAGATTAAAGATCATCGATGAAGAAACTTGTTAAACGAACCCTATTTTTTTTTTATCTAGAGTACGATGAAACGATTGGAAAACACAGTCGCAGAATTTCATCTCTAATTTATCGTTTATTTCGGAATCAACGACATATAGTAATCGATAACAAAAGATCGCACTCGTGCATCCGCTTGGACCGAGTTAAACCACTTCTCGCGCAGCTTTTCCTTCCGTCCGTGATAACTGGAAAAATGAAAACCAGAGAAAGAGAGGAGAGTGGAAAACACGCACGGCGCGGCGGTGGGAATGATCGAAGCAGCGATTTTTTTCTCTTCTTTCGAATAACTAGACCAACATCAGGCAAAAGCATTATCGATTTACGAGCGTTCCATAAATACGAGTCGAGTCGCGGCAACCTCTCGATATATCCGCTATAAATACGTATTTCATTCTGTCGCGGGATTTCAAATGAAAAACAGTCGTCAAGAGCTCATGGGATTACTCGTGAAAGGGTGGACGAGCGATTTTTTGAAACCGGTGGGGAGATGCGTGGAAAAGGACACTCTGGGGGTACGGGAGAAGCTTTCGTCGGCCGCGTTTCCACACGTTTCTCAGGCTTCGGAGAATTCATAAGCGGGAAAACTGCCGGCCTCGTTGCACCGCGAACGTCCGATGGAATTAAATCTGGAACGCATTCCCGCTAAGAACGCGAATTGAATTCGCGACACGCCGTGTTAGGGATTGGGTTTATGACATGGACGCCTGTTTACGCTATTTTTGAATGCGCCCCTTTTTTTTCTTCGCGTTAATTAATTTTTCTTTCAAATTGGCCACGAAGCCCAGGAAGCGTTTTACGGCTGCAGAAAAATAAATTTTCCGCGGGCCACATACCTTCCCGGTGCCCACTCGTCAACATTCGATAGACACTGATATGTCACAAAACCTTTCGCGTCTCCCTGACCGCCCAAAGTCCCGTTACGCGCGGGCTACCCTTGGGCCTCACTCCCCCGCCATCGCGACATACCACCACCCTGCCAACTTGGAAATTCCAGGGTGGGCGGCATGCTCGCGGGCCAGGGAGGACCGTCCAAGAGGGTAGACCCGTCCTCATTGGCGGAAACCACCACCTTGTACCCGCACACCCATTTATAAATAAGCGCACCAACGCGGCGACAACATATTAAAGTACGTGCAAACTCTAAGTCACCACGACTTCACACCAACAACCAACCCACACCAAGAACCACCGACAATCCTGCGCCACCACTCTCGAGCATACCGCTTGTTCGAAGCGCACGACGCAACACGACGAGAAATCGATTTCTCCCGCGATGGTTTTCGCCATTGTTTCTCCAATCTTTTTCTGGGATACGTGAGACTTTTATTTAACTCGTTATTCGAGAAGTATCTTGAATATTTTATTTAATTCAAAAAGAGGACAACTTTGTCTTTTTAGGAATGAATGAATATTTTGTGATAAAATAGATGCATGTTTCTTTGAGAATTATTATTAAGGTTACAGAATGTTCCATATTTTCTTAACCCTTTTAGGCTCAAGATAACGATCTATCGTGAAAATGTTGAAGATTTCAGTGCCTTCGTTACAAAAATTCTCTGAGCTTTTCAGCAATCCCTGAAAGGGTAAAAATATGATATTCGTTTAATCAGAAATTGTACAACCCGTTTGACTCCATTTCGCCCTGTTAGTTAACAATTTGCGAATTTTAATATTTCGTTTGTTAATTCACGGCGAACGAGCCCCTTTGGTAGCCAGATCTCGAGGTCGAAATTCGACGGATATCCTCGTTGATAGCAGCTTCCAAAACACGCTGTATTCCCAGCCAGCTCGTTAGAAATTCACGCGAATGGCAAACAAACACGGGACCACGGGGGGAATAAATCAGTAGCCCATCATGTCGGTGTGATTCGTCGGAGGTGGAGAAGATACGCGTCTTGATTCCCTGGCCCCGTGAATCTGCGATCATTATACCGAGCATGACGAATGGCGATACAAACTTCCAAATCCCCTGGATTCTTTCCTCGACCAAGCACTGCAGGTTTAACAAACACGGAAAATTGTCCCGCCTCGTAAATCATCCCTCCTGAAAAGAATCAACCGACACTTGCAAAAACACTTCTCGAAACATCGTTTAAAAACAGTTCGAGAAACAGTTTATTCAAATTCCAACAAGTCGACGAAGATAATTGCGTATCGATTAAAAAAGACGAGAGATGTAACAAGTGTAGAGTAGCACTTGCGCTAAATACAGAGTACTGACCAAGTTTTATTGGGAAATTCAACAAAGCTTGCCTCTTTCCACCGATATTAGATTCTCACTTTGTGAAAGCACGTTTCAACCCTCCGCAATGTAATTCCCTTTTCGAAAAATCCTTCCCTCTATCGTTTGACGGTAGCACAAACGTGAAACCAAGTTATCCCGTCCTCTCGATTCACGAAATGACGAAACAAAGGTGTGTGTGTGTGTGTGTGTGTGCACACCTCGAAGCATTTCGGTTGATCTAACCGGCCAAGTCCTTTTCGGAGAAAACGGAAGGTTTGCATAGGAGAAAGCAACGGTTCCGTGGGTTGCAACACCTCCCTTGGGGTACTCGAGAACCTTACACAGCACAGAGTAGATTATCACAGAGATAGGAGGTAGGAAAAGAGAAGGGTAGAAAGCGCTTTGGAGTAAGTATCGACTATAATAACATCGCTGGCCAAAACGGTCTGAAAGCGTACATAAGGATCCATTCGTACGACTTCACAAGAGCCGCTCGAGGAATAAAAGATGGCTCTACCAAATCCAACATCCCTCTTCTTATCCGGAGAATACTCGCCTGTATCCGACAGATAACAAGGAACAAAACTGCATGCGATCTAACGAATAGACGGTGAATAATTTCAGAAACGTTGTATACGAGCGATAAGGTTTATTTCGAACAACCGACTTCCTTCCCTAGTGAAATTCCAGATTTCTATCAATCCCCGAGAGATCTGTCTGCAAATTAGATGAGAACGGTTATTTCTGTTCCACGTGTGCTACCAGACGAGACGTAGTTTATTGTACACTTTTCACTATTTTCTCGAATATTCAGGTGAAAAGCTCAGGTGTTTCGCAGAGATTTCACAGAGAACACGTTGTAACACATCGAAGGACAATAATATTTTCTTCGCTATTTTACATTCCTTATCCTACATACCGGAATATCATCCTACCCTGGATCCTTCAAGTTTCTACGTCCCAGATATCTCAACCGCTACCACGGAATTCCAGCAGCACTAAACTAGAAGTTTCATCAGCATCGGTGCTCAACACTCCATAATACACCCCCTCATAATCGAAACTTACACGATCCCTCGCATCCATTACAACTACACAACAGAGTAAATTCTCGTAGTTTCGACAAAGGTCACAATATAGAGGCATCCCTGCTCTTTAATTGTCCGTCAGAGGATACGAATGTCCAGAATTCTCGGCGAACATTCGAAGGGACCGCCTGTAAGGAGCCTTCCTGTCGGTACAACTTCTATTGCTATCTACCGAAAAGTTTACAGTCACTCGCAATTCCTCGTAACCCAACCTTCTGAACAAAAAGACGAAATCGGATAGCGTAGAAATGAAAATTTTAACAAGTTTTTAGCGTTACAGTAAATTCTCTACAGAGTCAGTAAGTTTGGATTCTACAAGTGACAGTATAGATGGTCTTACGCCTAGGTCTGCGTCATTGCTGCACCCATGTTATCTCGCTCGCAGTCAGTCAAACGTGCAACGCTACACCAGTCGGTTTCCTTTACGAGATTTCTCGGCTCGACAAATCATGATAGAAAAATATAATTTCTTTAATTTTCATCTAGAATTTTTTTTAACATGTTGGTGAGATCCGTAAGACGACCCCTTTATGCGCGAACACGCTTTCGATTAGTCTACGTCGGGAAAATCTGTGGCGTCTTAAACGGATCAGGAGGGTCCTAACTCTTGCTTGCAAGAATCCCGCGCTTGGCTTTGCGCAATAATTATTCAACGTTCCAGCGATTAGACGACGTATTTTGAAACGATCTCTATTTCCGCCGCCTACGACGTGTTTATTCGACAAAGTAGCAATTCTTGAATAATCTTCCCGCGTATTTCTATCTCGTTTCTGTGAAATAAGCGAAATAAGAAAAATTAATTTCCATTTCGTTAAACAAATTTCTGTTTGAAAAATGGAGAAGTATGTAAAGCTACTGAAGTTAATTATCGACGCAAAGCCATATTTATTCAGAGAGAAAATTAGCCAATAAATGGAAGAATTATCACAGAAAATAATGGAGATTACAGTAAATTCTCTACAAGAGTCAGTAAGTTTGGATTCTACAAGTGACAGAATAGATGGTCCTACGCTTAGGTCTACGTCATTGGTGCGCCCATGTTCTCTCGCTCGCAGTCAGTCAAGCGTGTAACGCTACCAGTGTAACGCTCAACATAAAAAAAAAAATGTAGGGTCGATTCCACAAGTGTCAGTAAAATGTAGGGTCGATTCGACAAGTGACAGTTTGTCCAGTTTGGTGGAGAATATCGTTTAAATATTGAAATTCTAATTGATTCTAATGTATACAAGTGTTACAAGAAGGCTGAGTGTGTACAGGGTGGACATAGGCTAGCTAGTAGCCCCCGACCACTCTATGAACTTTAACGTCTATACTCGAAAGTGTATCGTCAACACTAACACGTTACCCAGATTATCCAAAAATTGAAGAAGTTACTTTTAAAATTGAACATTCTACGGTGTTTCGAGAGATTTGATAATCATAGTCGAACCTTAAACGAACGTTCAAACGAAGAAAATTTTCCAAAAATCATTTCGTACGTTATTAATCGATAAAACAAAAATTCATTGTTGAAAAATAAATATTTCCTGAAAATCTTCATCTTCCATACAAGATTCAAGATTTTCCCTAATTAAGAGTAATTTCAAAAGATTATCTGTATAAGCTATTATTTCAATACGCGATGCACTGACTCTAGTATTTACTAAAATTCAAAAATTCTCGTATAAATTCCGAAAATAGATTATTAATTACGGTAAACTACTGAGACGGTTTAATTAAGGGTGGGCATGGTGCTGCTTTAGTTTGAAATGATTTATAAACACATAATTAACAGAGGAAAAACCGTGAAACGGCAAAACGTCTACATTCTAATTGTTATAACATGTAAACAGAACTTTAAATTTAGTGTAAACAGAAAAAATATATAATACAATTTATTTCACGGTATTGCAACAAATAAACGTTGAATCAATATTTAATTCGTATAAAAACAATTATTTAACGTAATAATTTTACCTTCACTATGGCTATTTTAAATTTACGACCAAGGGTCAACCTGATTTCTAATCCTTACGAACTTTAAATTCAGTCTAAACTGAGAAAATATATAATACAATTTATTTCACGGTATTGCAACAAATAAACGTTGAATCAATATTTAATTCGTATAAAAACAATTATTTAACGTAATAATTTTACCTTCACTATGGCTATTTTTAATCTACGACCACAGGTCAACCTGATTTCTAATCCTTACGAACTTTAAATTCAGTCTAAACTGAGAAAATATATAATACAATTTATTTCACGGTATTGCAACAAATAAACGTTGAATAGATTCTTAATTCGTATAGACACATTTATTTAAAATAATAATTTCACCTTCACTATGGGTATTTTAAATTTACGACCAAGGGTCAACCTGATTTTTAATCCTCCGAACTTGATTTCACAACGAGAAAGTAATAAGATCGTTGAAACGTACTTATTTGTCAAAGAAACTTGCAAAAATGTATAAATAATAATATGTAATGTTTTAACAAATTTTTGGAAGTATAAATTAATAATAAAATTGTGAAAATTAATAAATTATACGTTATTATAACATTAATAGAATTATGACTAAACCGAAGTTCGAAGTCGAGTATTTAAAGTCTGATATTACGTGCCTAGCGAGTGCCGGTAATTGTTAAAATTTGTTTAATAATTAGTAATAGAAATTCTAATGTATTGATTCTAATACAAGTGTTACAAGAAGGCTGAGTGTGTACAGGGTGGACATAGACTAGCTAGTAGCCCCCGACCACTCTATTCAACTTTGCGCGGGAAATCGATAATTTCTCGCGGGAATCGGTCACTTTTCGCGGGAAATCCTTCGTTTTTCGCGGGAATCAATTATTTTTCGCAGAAAATCGCCGATTCTTTCGTAATTCTATTTTGCATTCTATTGTAATGTTATAATAACGTATAATTTATTAATTCTCACAATTTTTTGGTATAAATTTATACTTGCAACAATTTGTTACAACATTACATATAACAATTTATACGTTTTTACAATATTCTTCAATGGAAACATAGGTTTTAGCGTTCTCGTTACTTACTCGTGGTTAAATTAATTTTGTAGGGATTAAAAATCAGGTTGACCTGTGGTCGTAGATTAAAAATAATCATAGTACAGCTAAATTTATCGTGTTAAATAATTCTTCTTACACGAATCACAAATGTATTCAACGTTTGTTTGTTATAATATCGTGAAATGAATTATTTGTGCAGTTCTGTGCAATTTCTGTGCAGTTCAATCTAATTTACTTAAATTTACATTGCGAGACAGTATAATATTTTCAATTGTGCCTGAATTTTTGAAATTCAGAAAAACACAGGTAAACTTCCATTGCATTTAAACGATATTCTCCACCAAACTGGACAAAGTATTGTCATCGGAGAAATAAAGGGAAATCTGCCTCTATTCTTCGTCAGATTATTCGCGATCTTTTTCACACGTTCACGGTAAAATTTTTAGTATCTTCTTTGTCGGTGGTTTTCTTCGACCGAGGAATGGCCCACTTTCACGCCATAAAAGAATTAAAGTAAGCCACGAACACGGTAAGAAGTCTTTGTAAGATCCACAGGACGGTGTAGACGAGTGTTCCACTTGGTTCTTTAACAAGTTTACGGGAGCATAACGTCAAAACGGTAACGCTCATGGTCGGCCATTCAGCCCGATAAATTCTACATGAACGCCATGGTCCCGCGAACGGAACGAAAGGCGTCGCAAAACCGTCGAACACCCTCTTATCTGTGACTACTAAGTAGAAAGATGAAAGTAGAGGCGCGTGGAAATGACGCGTTATAACGATAAAAGTAGACATTTCACGGTAAGTTTCTTCGCGATTCTTCCCCTCGAATCTTTGCTAAAGGAACCAAACGATCATCCTTGAAAATGTCCGCCGACAGAAGTTCCTGCAGACGTCGTTTTAATCGCGATAATCTAGACGTTTGCGACAATTTCGACGATTTTTACGATTATCCTGCTTTCACTGTGAACAAGGATCAACGAAGAGGGAACGTAGGGAGATATTGAAGAGTATTTAACCATTTCGTTGCTCTTGGTGTCTATAGGCGTTTCGAAAATTTGCTCTCACTATACAATTTTCGCGTTTTGGCGCACTTTCACTATAATTTAATTCATCTTAATTTTATCGAACAAAGTTTTAAACGATGCGGCCGAAACGAAGGATCTCGTGTTTACTGTGTGTCACGTGCGTTACGTACTAAATTCCGCCTGTTAGACTTACGGTGCAGGAATCTATTTCCCCTGAAATGTAGATGCAATCCGTAGTTTCTCGGTTGCATCGAGCACGTGATCGTAAAGTTACCTAGAAGGATCGTTCGCCACTAAATCGCGCGTGACTTCATTTGTCACTCGTATCCTGCGCTTCATATAACACAGTGCACGAATAATTATCCTCGACCGATCAAAATTGGAATTTCATTCAAAGACGCTGCCTATCCTCCGAAGACTGTTCGATCGTTTTAATCAGTCGTTGGACAGCACGTTAGATATTGGAATACCAGCGAATAAATTTTCGAACGTTGACTCGGTTTACGATGGAATGCATTGTGCACTCACGAATTAGGTATCGCAAAACAATCCGTGGTTACGACGGAGCGCGGCTCTTCCACGAATTTCCTCCGCCGCGGCTGGGAAATTTGGAACCGCGGGGGTAATTAACTGTCTCCCCGAATAACAATAAGATAACGGCGGCGGTAGGTGGGGAATCAGGGTACTGTTGCTCCGCAGCGAACAACGCTGTAACTATCCGTATTACAACGTAGGCTTCTTGTTCGTATCCTGTTACGATGTGTAATTACGAGTTATACGTTGCATTGAGTTGTTCACGTTCCGGAGTTTGCTAATTGAATATCTGGAAACGCGCGAAAGGTGAATAAACGACATCAGGCGAACGATGGAATTGTATTTTTTCAAACACTATGCGAGTCTTCGGATAGCGAGCAGAATTTTCTGAATTTTGCGTTGATACAGGAATTTGTCAGTTTGTTTTTCATTCTGGATTTTGACGAGTACTTCGCAGAGAATTTGACTACGCGTTCTTCACATTCCAGCTTAATTTTGTGCCGGATAGTTGAACGAAGCTTTCGAGAGAAGAGGGTCTCTTTTATTTAGCGCTGTAGACGCGAAATGCCGCTCGAATCTGACTGCGTTTTGTAGTCAAATATTTTGTATAGAAACTTTTTTGTATAGAAAAATTGTAGCGCAGTGAAATGAATAAAATGAGAAAAATCGAAAGGGGTAACTTTCTCCGAGGATTTTTTGAGGATTTGGGACAGACGTCGCAAATGAAAAATTTGTTGTTCGTTCTTGGGACGATGGTTACTCTAAGTATTCACACTTCAACGTTGTCATCGATAGCTTGAAGAATGGACAAAATTTCGGGAAGACGTTTCGAGATGAGGGATCGAAGAATGCTCGATAACGCGGCAAGGAGGCAACGTTCGAGAGAAAGTAATCCTTGGTGGGCTCGCGGATGCATCTAGGGCCAAGCGAAAATGTCTTCCGTTAGACAATGGAGCTTACCGGGCGTAATACCAAGAAGCGGTTTTCCCAGATTCCTATGAACCGATTAAAAATGTCCTACTTCCGTTGCATCGTGTTTCTCATTGTGTCGCGATCTTAAAAGCTCGCGAATCGATCACAGAGCCCCTTCAGCCTTCTTTCCAAAGTACGATCTCGCCCACTTTTTTTTTTTTCTTCTCTAACCTCTTCCGTCAAACTTCCAACAATCATTTCCCAAAACAGAAGAGTAAAATTCCAATTTTCCCAAAATTTAACAGAGAAAAAACCATTCGTCGGAAACATGTGGAATCTAAAATTTATAATCCACATTTCGACGGTGCTTAGCTACCTTTTTTTCCCCTCCGATATTTAAAGGGCTCGTAAAGCAGCGGTGTCGCATTAACAAAACCCCTTATCGCTCTCTGGTCACCGAAGTGAACACGCGAATATAGGAAACATTTTTCACGGATCGATGTTCCCCCCCTTCTGTTTTTTTTTTTTTTTACCACATCGGATCAATCGAGCATTGTGTAGAACGATTCCAATTATTCCACGTTTCAGAAGTGGGTGGGGTAGGAGAACTGGTACAAGATCGAACAGCTACCACGGTTTGTATACAACCGGGGGCTGCTTTTGTACGCAGGATCGTTTAAACTCGATATATTTGGATCCGACTCAATAAAGATCTCAGCCGCGGTGTTACCGCGAGATAAATGTTGTACCAAAATTACAGTCGCAGCTGACCTCGTCCCGAAAGTGCAATATATTTTGCGAGCTCTGGCCAACACGCCAAAACGATGTACCTACTATCCGGACACGATTGCACCGGCCACCAGTACCAACCAGCTGGATATTGTGTGAATCAAATTGCTTTTCGCCTTGTCCATCTCTGACGACCGAAATTTCACCTGGCTTCTTCCTCCTGTCCCTTCTTTCTCTGTTCTTCGTTTTCAGTGAAATTACAGAGGTGATCTCGATAGATACAAGTCTCTTTCGTTATGATACTCTCTAATTTATACCACTAACAGTAATATTATAATCCACTCGCAAGGAATTGATTACGTAGGACTGATAGAGCTTTGTGCAAGTGTTCAGTTTGGAACGGTATTCTTGAAGAGAGAGTGTTTGAGCTAGAGCTATAGAGGAGCGAAAGAAGATTGTTTGAGACTGAGTACTTAAAGGAATAGTGCGTGGTCACTCGAGAATTTGAATGGATATGACTGAATATTTCTGAAAAATGAGATCCCTACGTACCTCAGCCTTTTTGGTACCTCCACGGATCACTGACCTAGGGATTGAGACACAGGCTTGATGACCATCTCTGGCTCTAAGGAACTTTGCTCTTAGGACCGTGACATTACCTTAGCGATTTACAGTCCAGTCCACTAGTGTTTCAGGGTCCAGGGAAACCTACTGCCCCAGGCCCACTGCAGTAATCACGTCTCCAGTGATCTCGCAGTGCTTCGGAACCTCCCGGATCTCGCGTGAACAGAGTAGAGACAGTGTAGAAAACAGAGTAGAGACAGAGACTCACAGTGTTGTTAACACAGTCAGTGTAGTCTCTTAAGACAGTAGCTTAGACTTGCTAATTACACCTGCCCAATCTTGAAACCACCACACCTTACAATTATGACACCAGCTACTTTCACGGTTACGAAACGTCCAACGTCATCTCGTAGCTTAGGATCTGTTTCCAGCGTCGTAGACGAAAGGTCGCAGGATGTTGCAACGAGTAGGAAGTTTAACGAAAAGACGTTTCAATTTGGCTGAAAGGTTTTATCGATTTCACAGGGTGACGGTGTCGGGCTAGAACCGTAGGTGGTGCGTTTAATACGCTCACGATCGATTAATAGAATGACACGACATAATTTATGCGCGGCTTGCGGCCTATTGTGTATCGCGCCGGGTAATGGATACGCGGCAGCTTCTATTGCTAGATTTGATTTTATCGGAATCACCGGATCGAGCCACGATAATGATAAAGCGATATTCGCTGCTCCCGAAATATACAGGATTCATGTGTGTTTCGATGAAACGAGAGAGAGAGGGAGAGACTGAAGTAGAGCGTAGCAGAGAACGGTTGTCATAAACTGGGAATGGTATTATGCAAACTGAGGCTTCACGCGATCCGCTATCGAATTTATTTGTATTAGAATCATCCAGTTAGACTGTACTCGTTTTCTCGCGAAGACCACGAAACCCTTAACCTAGAGCAATAGAGTATATTCTCCTCAAGTGTCAGACCGCAAGGAAGCTAAACCTGACACTCGTAGAGTCAGGGATTACGTTTTCGAACCTTGCACCCGCCTTTGTAGTTTGCCGAACGTAGACAACGACAGCGAATAAAAGATAAGCATGAAACGTGAATCGAGGCAACCAAGCGATTTAAGTATCAACTTTTTTAATTTTACGTCTTTTTATCCCGAAATTTTTCTTAACATATTGATGAGATTTTTCTGATGAAAATGACATAAAACACGACATAATTTGAACAACATTTACTTATTAACACGTTCACTGTCACGCCAGATTTACAGGTTGCTGTCAGGCGGCCACAAGAAAATACATTTTAAGCATTGGATTATAGTATTATGCTTTATAATTATTTTTTTTCAATTGAAAATAATGTCTAACTAACAATGACGTTCAAAATTTTTAGTTGACAACATTTATTTTATTTTAATTATTCTAAACATTTGAGGCACTCCAGGCATTGATGACCACCATGGCCATATCGAGGAAACAATCTAATGTTCATACTTATTGAGTGTTTAATTTCATTTCATAATATATCGCTTTGGATGAATTACAAAAACAAATTGCTAAGAAATTACATTAAATACCTGTACACATTATCCGTCGAATATAGAGGGAGAGTCACCGTTTGGTTGCCAATTGTCTATCACATAGAGTCGGCCTACCTCCACGTAAAAAGAAAAAAAAAAAAGGAAGAGTCGATTCCACAACTGTCAGTAAAATGTAGGGTCGATTCGACAAGTGTCAGTAAAATGTAAGTTCGATAGCAGCAGAAAAGCTGCTAAACAATTAGCATTAAATGTAGCAATATAAATTATTGCAATAATGCTCCTAGCAAGTACCAGTAATTGGTAAAATGATTTATATTTGTTTTAAAAGGAAAATTTCTAATAGGTATTAGTTAAAATGAATTGTTATTCAGTCTATTGTATTGAAATTCTAATTGATTCTAATGTATACAAGTGTTACAAGAAGGCTGAGTGTGTACAGGGTGGACATAGGCTAGCTAGTAGCCCCCGACCACTCTATGAACTTTAACGTCTATACTCGAAAGTGTATCGTCAACACTAACACGTTACCCAGATTATCCAAAAATTGAAGAAGTTACTTTTAAAATTGAACATTCTACGGTGTTTCGAGAGATTTGATAATCATAGTCGAACCTTAAACGAACGTTCAAACGAAGAAAATTTTCCAAAAATCATTTCGTACGTTATTAATCGATAAAACAAAAATTCATTGTTGAAAAATAAATATTTCCTGAAAATCTTCATCTTCCATACAAGATTCAAGATTTTCCCTAATTAAGAGTAATTTCAAAAGATTATCTGTATAAGCTATTATTTCAATACGCGATGCACTGACTCTAGTATTTACTAAAATTCAAAAATTCTCGTATAAATTCCGAAAATAGATTATTAATTACGGTAAACTACTGAGACGGTTTAATTAAGGGTGGGCATGGTGCTGCTTTAGTTTGAAATGATTTATAAACACATAATTAACAGAGGAAAAACCGTGAAACGGCAAAACGTCTACATTCTAATTGTTATAACATGTAAACAGAACTTTAAATTTAGTGTAAACAGAAAAAATATATAATACAATTTATTTCACGGTATTGCAACAAATAAACGTTGAATCAATATTTAATTCGTATAAAAACAATTATTTAACGTAATAATTTTACCTTCACTATGGCTATTTTAAATTTACGACCAAGGGTCAACCTGATTTCTAATCCTTACGAACTTTAAATTCAGTCTAAACTGAGAAAATATATAATACAATTTATTTCACGGTATTGCAACAAATAAACGTTGAATCAATATTTAATTCGTATAAAAACAATTATTTAACGTAATAATTTTACCTTCACTATGGCTATTTTTAATCTACGACCACAGGTCAACCTGATTTCTAATCCTTACGAACTTTAAATTCAGTCTAAACTGAGAAAATATATAATACAATTTATTTCATGGTATTGCAACAAACAAACGTTGAATAGATTCTTAATTCGTATAGACACATTTATTTAAAATAATAATTTCACTTTCACTATGGCTATTTTAAATTTACGACCAAGGGTCAACCTGATTTTTAATCCTCCGAACTTGATTTCACAACGAGAAAGTAATAAGATCGTTGAAACGTACTTATTTGTCAAAGAAACTTGCAAAAATGTATAAATAATAATATGTAATGTTTTAACAAATTTTTGGAAGTATAAATTAATAATAAAATTGTGAAAATTAATAAATTATACGTTATTATAACATTAATAGAATTATGACTAAACCGAAGTTGGAAGTCGAGTATTTAAAGTCTGATATTACGTGCCTAGCGAGTGCCGGTAATTGTTAAAATTTGTTTAATAATTAGTAATAGAAATTCTAATTGATTCTAATGTATACAAGTGTTACAAGAAGGCTGAGTGTGTACAGGGAGGACATAGGCTAGCTAGTAGCCCCCGACCACTCTATACACATCTCAGAACCTTCAGGTCAAAATACACCGCGAAATGTCTATGGCCCAGTATAAAGGGTGAATGATTTCGCGGGACATCGGCGGGTCCTTATATACCCTCGGTACCCTCTCCCCAAAGTCATTAGCAAAATCGTCGGTTAGGTCAGGCGGGAATCGACTATTTTTCGCGGGAAACCGATTACTTTTCGCGGGAAATTTCTGTTCTTCTATTATGATGTTGTAACACGGTATAATTATTAATTTTCACAATTTTATTATTAATTTATTACTTGCAACAATCTATTATAACGCTACATAGAATCATTTATACGTTTCTATAAATCAGGTTGACCTGTGGTCGTAGATTAAAAATAACCATAGCACAGCTAAATTTATCGTGTTAAATAATTCCTTTTACACGAATCAAAAATGTATTCAACGTTTGTTTGTTATAATATCGTGAAATGAATTATTTGTGCAGTTCTGTGCATTTTCTGTGCAGTTCAACCTAATTTACTTAAATTTACGTTGCGAGACAGTAAACTTACTGACTCTTGTAGAGAATTTACTGTACTTTGTCCAGTTTGGTGGAGAATATCGTTTAAATGCAATGGAAGTTCACCTGTGTTTTTCTGAATTTCAAAAATTCAGGCAGAATTGTAATTTATCAATTTTCACAATTTTGTTATAAATTTATACTTCCGACAATTTGTTATAACATTGCATATAACAATTTATACGTTCTCACTATACAAACTCGATTTCTTCGAGAGAGATAAATCATTTCGATAAGTACTAGTTGTACTTTGTCCAGTTTGGTGGAGAAAACGTATAATATAATTTATTTCACGATATTATAACAAACAAACGTTGAATACATTTTTCATTCGTGTAAGAAGAATTATTTAACACGATAAATTTAGCTGTACTATGGTTATTTTTAATCTACGACCACAGGTCAACCTGATTTTTAATCCTTACGAAATTAATTTAAGCACGAGTAAGTAACGAGAACGTTAAAACGTACGTTTCCATTGAAGAATATTGTAAAAACGTATAAATTGTTATATGCAATGTTATAACAAATTGTTAGAAGTATAAATTTATACCAAAAAATTGTGAGAATTAATAAATTATACGTTATTATAACATTACAATAGAATGCAAAATAGAATTACGAAAGAATCGGCGATTTTCTGCGAAAAATAATTGATTCCCGCGAAAAACGAAGGATTTCCCGCGAAAAGTGACCGATTCCCGCGAGAAATTATCGATTTCCCGCGAAAAGTGATCGATCTCCCGCGCAAAGTAGTCCGTTTCCCGCGCAAAGTAGTCGATTCCCGCGAAAAATAGTCGATTCCCGCCCGAATTATTAACGACTTTGCTAATGATTTTGGGGAAGGGGTACCGCAGGTATAAATAGACCCGCGAGCTCCCGCGAAATCATTTACCCTTTATACTGGGCCCTAGACACTTCGCGTAATTTTGATCTGAGGGTACTGAGACGTGGGTAGGGTGGTCGAGGGCTTCTGGCTAGCAGCCTATGTCCACCCTATACACACTCAACTACCTTCTCTCAAAATTTCTTTCTGAAATTTACTATTAGACTTTGAATACTCTGCTTTGAATTTTTCTAATTTTTCTAATTATTAAAACTTAAACTTGGACTATTCAAAGTCTAATAGTCCACTATTTACTACTGAACTACTGCTACTTTTTGCTTGAAATAAATTTAAATAATCCTTCGGGTCGTTAATACACGCGAGAAAATTATTATCGAACGTATTTCGAGATTGTTTTGAGGGTTTAGGGAAATCGAGATTTCAGTTTGTTATTGTTGTTCTTCGTACTTGTCGAATAGGATATCGAAATGAATTTGAGAGGTTGCCTAATGAAAATATTTCGGCGTTTCAGCTGTCCATTAATGAAATAAATTTTCGTTACAGGTTATTTCTAAATTTAATATGTACTTTTCTTCCAGCAATCTATAATTTCATTTTCTTTCAGTATTTATGATATTTTCTATGCTATTGAAAAATGAATTTTGAATTTGTTTCATGAATTGTGATTTACTAATCTAATTCTTCGCAGGAGTTGCATGAATTTTGCATGTTAAGTAGTTAGTTACATTATTGAATTGTATATTGTGAGCTGATTTGCAACGAGTGCACTGTACTCGTTGCACTATGCCCCTAATTAAACCGTCCAAGTAGTTTACCGTGATAAATCAATTTTCAATTTTGATAAATATTAGAGTCAGTGCAACGCGTATTGAAATAATAGCTTCATCCTTAGTTCGCTTATTATTGAATATTTTTCCGCGTTTAACTATTTCCTCCCAATTCGCGTTTTTGCTTTTCTTTCAATTTACTCGCGTTTATTTGATACTTTCTTTCAATTTTTCACTCGCGTTCTATGAAAGTTTTGTTCGATAGTAGAGTCTAAAGTAATATAAATTCGCGATTTCTCCCCCTCTAAATGAATCGCGTTTCGAAGCACTTTTCGCGTCGCCCATTCCACAGTGACTCACAAAGTGTGAGTCTGTGAGTCTTGGGAAATGAACTGGGAGAGGAAGGAAGGAGGCAATGCAGTCAAATCCAAGTTGCAGAGCCCAGCTGCCTAATCTTCGAATTGTGAGTGACAAAAATGGGTTTTTTTTCTGGTGATATGGGTAGTTAGTTGTGTTATATATTGTGCTGCCCCTAATTAAACCGTCTCACTAGTGTTTCGCAATTAATAATCGATTTTTACGAGAAGTTTTCAATTTTTCAAAATATTAGAGTCAGTGAATCGCGTATTGAAATAATAGCTTCATCCCTAGTTCGACTTATTATTGCATATTTTTCCGCGTTTATCTCATATTTCCTCCCAATTCGCGTTTTTGCTTTTTATTCAATTTACTCGCGTTTATTTGATACTTTCTTTCAATTTTTCACTCGCGTTCTATGAAAGTTTTGTTCGATAGTAGAGTCTAAAGTAATATAAATTCGCGGTTTCTCCCTCTCTAAATAAATCGCGTTTCGAAGTACTTTTCGCGTCGTCCATTCCACAGTGACTCACAATTCGTGAGTTTGTGAGTCTTGGAAAATCAACGCTTGGAGGAAGGATGACCATCTGAGAGGAAGGAAGGAAGGAAGGAAGGATGCAACGAAATCGACATTGCAGAGCCCAGCTGCCTGTCTGCGAACTGTGAGTGAATTTTTTGAGGGTTTGGTGATTGGTTATATATGTGTGTGCATGTGCATGTTTGAAGCTGAACTACCATGAAGAAATCGAAGGATGTGAGTTCACATCCGAACTCTACTGCACTACTCGGTGCAAACGCCCTCCCATTATTAGAATATCCCAATAGTATACCGCGTTAATTCAATTTAGAGTCAATCTTCGTAACAAATGTTTACCCATTATTTTCGATCGATACGAGAATTTACTACGTCGCGTCGCGTTTTTAATAAAATAGCTTCATCCCTTTTTTCGGGTTTTGCTTTTCTTTTTTTCAGCGCGTTTTGTTGACACAACCCTTAAACTTTTGCTAAATACCCCATCTGAAATGGACTACATGATACAATGGAGGATGATAAAAATTCGCGGTTTCGGGTACTAAATAAAATTTAACGAATTAAACTACACTTGCAAGAAATCGCGATTCGTACACAATTTCGCGCGACACTTCCACAGCTTCCTAAGTCTGGTGGGTCTTGGTCAGTGGCTTTGGGTCATTCAAACTGGCAGTTGGGTCATTCAATTTGGCATTTGGGACATTCAATCTGGCATTTGGGTCATTCAATCTGGCATTTGGGTCATTCAATCTGGCATTTGGGTCATTCAAATCTGGCACCATATTAATTTTCTAACGATTAGACATTCACATTACATAATCCAATACAAACAAGTGATCCAGTTGACAACGTTTTCATAGATGGGTTAAAAAAGTGAAAACGTGACATTTGTCATAGAAAAAAATGGTAACAAAACGGAGCGAAACGTTATAAAATTTTTATCGAGGCTGTTGCAGCGCTGGTGGGCCAGGAATATCGCGTTATCGCGATGTGTTTGCTAGTTAAAGTTCGTGTTACTTTCCACACTGTCGTCGACGGCACTATAAACCAATGATTAATCCGTTTACTGACAATTTTCCATTCAAATCTGCCTGTATCTGTCTCGTCGAATTATCTGGGGACATGTTTACGCATCGAACTTGGCGCGTTCAATTCGACGCGATTGCTACAAGTAATCTTGTTTTCTCTAGAATCAATATATACACAGGACAAATTTTCAAATCTCCCGAGGAAACTGCATGCTTTCGAATTAACAAAACAAGTATCAATTTTATATTCGCAATAAATATAATAAATTTCAAAGAATTTTCTATTTCAATTACTGAATTACTGTCCATTTGTACGAATATTTTACCGTTTCATCACTAATTGGAAAAATTGACGAACGATTAATATTGCAACGAGGCAAGTTAAAGTGTGCGAAACTTGCTGGTGTCGTCACTAAATGAAATCTTGAGTAATACGCAAAATCGAGGCTGGTGATGTGGTAGAAAATAAATCGAGATTCAAGGCGCATAAACATTTTCAATATCTGAACCGACGATTAGTAGAAACCTGAGGTTATCGGAAGCTTAAACTTACTTTGGTCGCGTGTACAAGGTATTTCTGAATTACTTACATAACTTCTCGAGAAATTTTCATTCAAACGCACAAGATTCTCTGGACATTTAGAAAAATAATTCCGTTTTCGGTGGAAAGAATTAATCAAATTCATAATTTTATATGAACATATGAAACATAATTTTATACCAGGTTGTCTTTAAATTTGACAAAAAGTCTATAATAGAAACAAAAAGTGTACAAAGCGTGAAAGTGATAATTCTAAATTGGAAAGAACCATTCGACAATTGAAGAAGCATCTCCTTATTTGAAACAGCATATTTTCAATTTTTCTCATAAATGGAAAACATATTTAATTCACTTTCCGTTAAACTCATCGACAATGAAATTGAATTAAAAATGTAATCAAAAACGGGCTGTACGTTCAACGCGAGATTTCAGGGCGTAATTACGAAATTGCCATGGGAATGAACGAGGAGCGTAATTTTCGAAGACACGGGGAAACACACATTCAACGTTCCATCGTTCTGTTTAATCTATTTTTTCCGGTATACAGCAATTAAAACACCGCGGTTCCTGCAAGTCACGGCAAAAACGGTGAAAAAATAAATCGCACAGCTGATAAACCGTGGCTCTCCGTGATCCAGTGGAAAGAAAAATAGAAAAAAAGAGTCGAAATTGCATGTGACACAAGAGTATCGTATAAATCGATCTACCTCCGCTTTTATATTATATAGAAGGTAGTCGAATAAAATCGACCTCGAAATTCGAACATTTTCTGAAATACATATATATATATATGTATACATAGATTGTGTAATATTTGTCTTATCAGAAGTGTCTTATGCAATTTTAGTATGGAAAAAAATCAGACTAAAGAAGGGAAATAATTGAATCCATTCAATCTTGTATTCGATAAGATTCCAAAATATGTTATCAGAAAAATTATCACTTTAATGCGTAAGGTTTGCAAAATAACCCTACATTTTTTTTTTTTTTTTTCCGTAGATGTAGGCCGACCCTACATTTTACTGACACTTGTCGAATCGACCCTGCATTTCTTTTTTTTTCCGTAGATGTAGGCCGACCTTACATTTTACTGACACTTGTCGAATCGACCCTACATT
>NW_017100190.1:4302663-4306858 GCF_001263275.1 Habropoda laboriosa | reverse complement strand
ATCGACCCTACATTTTTTTTTTTACGTGGAGGTAGGCCGACTATATGTGCTAAACAATTGGCAACCAAACGGTGGCTCGCTAAAGCGATATATTATGAAATTAAATTAATCACTCAATAAGTTTTAACGTTAGATTGTTTTCTCGATATGGCCATGGTGGTCATCAGTGACTGGAGTGCCTCGAATGTTTAGAATAATTAAAATAAAATAAATGTTGTCAACTAAAAATTTTGAACGTCATAGCTAGCTAGACATTATTTTCAATTGAAAAAATAATTATAAAGCATAATACTATAATCCAATGCTTAAAATGTATTTTCTTGTGGCCGCCTGACAGCAACCTGTAAATCTGGCGTGAACGTGTTAATAAGTAAATGTGTTCAAATTATATCGTGTTTGATCTCACCAACATGATTTCTATCATCATTTCTGAAAATTAAAGAAATGATATTTTTCTATCAGAACGTGTTAATAAGTAAATGTTGTTCAAATTATATCGTGTTTGATCTCACCAACATGTTAAAAAAAATTGCAGATGAAAATTAAAGAAATGATATTTTTCTATCATGATTTGTCGAGCCGTGAAATCTCGTAAAGGACAAGGACTGCGAGCGAGATAACATGGGCGCAGCAATGACGCAGACCTAGGCGTAGGACCATCTATACTGTCACTTGTAGAATCCAAACTTACTGACTCTTGTAGAGAATTTACTGTATAGGGTTCTATTGGTCGTGGATAAATATTAAAAGGAGGAAACGGCTTCCTATCAATTGAAAGGTCCATTTCTAATCGAGGCAAAGGTCCAAGGAAAATCGAGGAATTTCTTCACGGTGACAACGATGACAGACGATTCCACCGACACTATTCGTCTTCATGATTTCGCAAAGCCAGTAGTTCGTCGGCCACGTTTCTGCTACCTCGGCTCTTCCGCCGATCTTCCCATTATTCTTCGTTCATGGAAATAACATCGGTCCTCTAACGACATCCGACTACGTGCACACGCGATAAATATTTCCATCGACACGATTTTCGGTCTAATTGCATCCAACTTCTGAGTGTAGGGAGGAGTAACTATCGGAAAGTCTTTACGCGATCCTCGAGTAACCTGATAGAAGTGCCATTTTCGAACGTTCGTAACTGTGAACGGAGGTAAAACGATGTAGACATATGTAATTGGTGAAACGTGGAAGAAATTGAAATAAAGCGTTTCTGAAAAATTCCAAATACTTCCTTTCGTCCCGTTGGAAAAATCTATTAAATAGTAACGATGAAATAGTAAATTTTATAGAAAGAAATAACCGGATTGCAGGCCATTCGAAGGCACAATATCGGAAAGTTCATCAAAGCAACAGCAGAGGAAGTTGAACGGAATGGTATCACCATTAAATCGCTGTTTATGATGCCGTTAACCTAACTACCCTGTCTCCGCTATACAATCTAAGAGCCAATTGCCGTGTCTACGACGACGTATCGTCTCTGCTCCAACCTACGTAGCTCTCCGTTACGATTAAACGACGAGAAGAAGTCCGTACTCGCAGGTTCCATCAGCCACGAATCGCCATAAATTGGGAAGACGGCTGGCAATTGTATACGCAACCATAATCCAAGCCCGAAAGGCTGCTAAACGAGGAGCGATTTTTTCCTTCTGATCGGTCAAAATCGGGGGAAATGGATTCGGAATTTCTTTCGCTCGAAGAGCTACGGTCCAAGGGGCTTGATCTATCGTTCTCTATACAAAAGACCCAAGCCTGTACGACGAGGGACACTTTTATTGAACAATTCTCTAATTTACGACCACGCCTAGACACCCTCCTTGCACGGTTCTCTCGACATGTGGCCCGAATTACCCGATCGAAAGATCTCTGATCCTTATACCTTCCATACACAAACACACACGTTGCACGAAGACTGTAAACTTGGCGACATTCGTTCGACGTATTAATTTTCCTCGATTCTGTGTATGTGAGTTTTCGAATAAAATACCGCCAAGCGATAAATATACATATATCGAGGTTTTCTTTAATAATTTCGGGATGGTATTTCTCGAGGAATTCCAGACAGAGATTCGCCTCGACTCGACCAGAGAGAGAGAGAGGGATCGATGCACTTCGTCCGTGGCCAGAATCACGTATGCACGGCTGGAATTGCAGCGGAGGGAATTTAACGTTTAATTAAAACACGAAATCTTTCATTTGACCCGTGCCGATTACAGTGATTTCACCCGGGGGCTGGCTCGACACGGTCGCATTGAATAATTGCGAGCAGCGGAAAAATGAATTTCACGGATTGGACAAGGCTCGATCACGGCGATCCATCCAAGCTGTTAATCACAGAGCCTCCGAACCGATTCACCCACGATTGTACTCCTTCATTTCTCTATCATTTCGCGGAAGCTGGAAATTTCTGCTCGTTAAGCGACACGATTCTCCGCGCTAGCTGGTCTTCTCCCTTCCTCGAATCGTCTAAAACGGGATCCGTCTCTAGCGGCCGCGACGACTTTCTGCGTTTGATTCATTTGCATGGGGGGAGGAAAAGAGGAGGAAGATTTCGCAATCTTCGAACGTGAATTAGCGAAGGATAACCTATATACAAGAACGGCGGTATTAAATGGATCGTTCTCTCGAAATTGGTTTATATACCGCGGATGAGAATCGACTGGAATCCGTTCGTGAGAAAGAGAGAGAGAGAGAGAGAGGAAAAGAGAAGAATTGAGCAGACTTCGTTAATTCCAGGATTGATTTAGCGTTTTCGCGGTTTGTCACTCGCCCACGAATATTTCCCTCGCTGGCTCGCGAATCCACCGAATCGCAGAATACATTACCGCAAATAAATTTCGTGGTTTCCGATAGAAAAAGTGGGGAAAGAGAGAAAAAAGAAGGAGAGTGGGGTGAGAGGTAGCGTGAGCGACCGAAACTCGCCGAGAAATCAATATCTTATCGTGTATTTTTTTCCCTCGAACCTACAATCCACCGTCCCCTACAATTCGATCGTTTTATCTTGACGTTTCTGCTTGTTCAATTTCCACGTGGCCCTGCGCTGGTTATCTTCCCTTTCCGCATGCCTTAATTAAAATTCGTTTTATTTCCCGAACCTCACGAATTATTTTCAATACCGCGAACAGCGACCTTTCCACAGGATTTACCCTCCAGTTCCGTTTCAACCAGCTCTCTCTCTCTCTCTTGCGACCTCTGTGCATTTTCCAGGCCGACCATTGTCGAAACATTTGCTATAGCGCAAGTATTTGCTCATCGTGCGGCTAATTACATCGACGATGCGTCCACGCGGCCGGAAGAACGCGAATTTTCCGCGCAACGCCGCGTTCCTTCACCGCTAATTATGGGATCCGCGGCGGATGTTCGTTCCGAGCGTCGAACAGCATCGTTTCCGCGGGGATCCTGGGCGGCAGTATCGGGTACCCAGAGAACGCGATCGAGTTGCTGCTAGCAGCTTTTTTCCAACCTACCTTTTCGACAAGGCAGCCTGTCGTGGTTACTGTCGACATTTCAAAGACCGACGCGCGCGGTTTCATCCGATACGCTCCGGTTCGCTCTATTGATTTCAACGCTGGCGTAAACCCGCTTTGAAATCTACAATGAAATTCATCCATCGATTGCGAGGGGGTGAGTTTCACGAGGGAAGCAGAGAGAGATAGGCTTTCGTTTAGCGTCAGTACGCTGCCCGTTGTGATTTGTTTGCGTCGTAGATAGCATGGGGATGACAGGAATCGCCGTTGTCGATCAATCCTGAATTCTGGTGTTTCGAACACTATAATTTTGTTTTATAGGTGTCTCGGTAGAGAGAGCGAGGGGAACTACGATTCACCACGTGAGTGGGAAGAATCTTGAAAAATTTCTAATTTGCGACTTGCAGGTAGTCTTGATAGCTGAGTAGGAACATTTGTCCAAGTAGCCCCCTCTCTCTGTCTCTCCCTTTCTCCCTGTCTCTCCCACTCTTCCTGTCTCTCCCTGTCTCTCCCGGTCTCTCCCTCTTTCCTTGTCTCTCCCTCTCTCCCTATCCCTCACTCTTACACTCTCCCTGTCTCTCCGTCTCATTCCCTTCCCCTCTGACGAATAACGGGAATTGAGTGAACGTAAAAAGATGCCAATTTACACCGCGATCCACGCCGTTCCTCTCTACGTTCCCCTCCTTCCCGTTCCCCGACGATCAAAGTTTCTCGCTGGGCGAATTTGCAAA
>NW_017100190.1:4229210-4302652 GCF_001263275.1 Habropoda laboriosa | reverse complement strand
CTAGAAAGAGGGAATCGCGTACACCAGAGGGAGGAAGGGAGGAGGGTGTAGGAAGGCGAGCGGAGCATCGAACTGTTACGATCCGGCGAATTTGGACTGGGTCCAAGGGTGGGCCACGTTAGCGGCGCATAACTTGCACGCTTTCGCAACGAGCAAACCGACGCCAACCGCACAGATCCGCCGGCCGTTTCATTGTTCGCCGTCGTGGGGCTTAATCGCTTAGTCGAGCATCAAAAATACGAGCTACGGAATGATACGAGCTATCAGAGAGGCTGTAATTCCGTCCACGTTCGAACGTCGAAACATTGAACGCAACGCCCGTGAAAGGATAAACGCAGCGTTTTCATTCCGTCGACTCTGACAAAGGAAACGGTACATCCTGTTTCGCCAATTGGACCGTATGTACATACGGTCATGGTTCCTCTTCGTCCTTTCCACTGTTATGAGTAGATAACTGTAGAGTAACGAGCGTGCTACTCTTCGTACAGCAGTTAGTTTCGTATTTTTCACTCGTTACAAAGCAACATTTGTCAGTTAATTCCGAAAATTTGTTAACAGTGCCATCTTCGATATTACTTCAATGTCTAATTTGATAAAGATAAAACGTTCTTCTTTATGTCTCAAACGCTACTAAAAAATTTTACAGATTGCTCTTTAAGAAACATAAAGGAGTTTCATCTTACATGAAAATCTCCGAAGCAATTTCACAAACATCAATCATTCCCAACCTCTGCAACCCCAATTCAGTGTTTACAACCCTCTCAAACCATCAACCGTAATTTTTCACGTGACGCCTTCCCTTTCCCAAGTCCCTCTCTCTCTCTCTCTCTCTCTCTAGATTTTTTTTAATACCAACCCTACAAAGAGGACCCTCTGCCATCCACTCGTGAAACAAAAATCCCGGACAAAGGAGAATTAAAGGAAGCGTGGTTACGTAGGGGGTGAGATTTACGTAAGGATTCCGCCACTTAAAAGATTAAAAGGGCGAGTGGAACGAGCGTCGAATCTGCCCCATCAATCTCGACGCGTCGACGAGCCGAATCTCCCTGTTCTGGTTCGCCGCGGAACGCAATTATAATTACGAACCGGTGGCCGGTGTTAACGCGGGAAAAAAAAGGCCAGCAAGTAGATAAAACCCGTTTCAGGTCGGACGCTCGCCAAGCCTCGATCAAAGGACGAGAAAGACGTTCCGCTCTTTCATCAAACACCCGGCCAACTTTCCAATTACGCCCGCTGTGTTCTCGAGTCGATGGGCGAGGCTGGCTGGTTCTACCGATCTGCGGATACCGGAAGCTGGACAATCTGGGAACCTTCGTCCAGGCGGAAACGCGTTATTAATGCAGCCGTAGCCTGTCTTCTCGACGTTCGAATTTAATAGAAGGATTACGAGGGCTATGTTCTTGGTGTAAGTGTTTCCTTTGAGTTCCGAGGAATTGAATTTACGCCAATTTTCCCTCCCATTTCTAATGGAAATATGCATACATTTCCTTAATGAGGTTCTAGCGAAGCGAAGATATTTGCAGTGCCGGAGTAGAGTTTGACAAGAGTGGAAAACGAGCAACGGTGATAAAAGGCCTCGCTGCAAAGATCTTTCGAAGCTCTTGCAAAAATCACTCAAGGTCCTCGCAAGGAGATCCTTTATCGTCAGTTATTCGATCATTTCTCACTTTTCTGTCATTCACACATTGTACAGTAAATATTACAAGCACCTAGCAATTTTGAATCCACTCTTATTCGTCAGTCATCATCCACAGTTAATTTAATGGTTTCACTCTTCCCAACGAGAACTGAACAGACACTCCTACGCAAAATTAACTACACAATCAACGGTTACAGACACAATAGAAACATGAATTCCGATTCTTCGATGATTCTACAAACAACTAGGACAACTACAATTTCTACCCCTATACCGTCTCTATTACAATTCTGCAGGAGCGTATGTCGATATTAACATCTTATCTATAGACAGTATCTAATGGACATCGGTTCCACGGACACGCCTGATCGCATCCAAGCTGTCAACAGAGCCAGATGCGCCGTAGCGCGCAGTTATCGAAACTGTCCATGTACCAACAAAGATTATTCAACGCCGGAATTAATATCTAATTATGGATATGACGGGGAGGAAGCCGTCAGTAACAGTATTTGAGCGTTCGGTGTGCACAGTGCGCTCGGTCGGTTGATGTTGGCGTCACTGCTGGAGACACAGGCTCACAGAGAGAGAGAGAACAGGAACCAGAGTAAACCGATTGTCAATGGTGCAGCTTGGACACCCGGTATCCCATTTCCATTCGAAATGAATCCCAACAGCCGAGAGTGGCCGCACTTCCTCGAGATTTCCGATACGCTGCTTGCACGTGGCGCTCGTGAACCCGCGAAACTCCACGCCGCTTCCTGCATATGAAGCTTATTATGCAATCGAATGCGGTTCCCATTGTGCACCACGCTACCCCTCCTTCCTACCTGCACAACCGATCAAACCGACAATTATGGGACTATCGTTCGTTCTGGTTCGCCATTCTCAGATCTACGTTTCCAATCATTTCTGTGCATGTAGTATTGCGTGCATATAAAATGTATAGAATACGCTAAATCGTTCTGAATGCTTCTACTTGGTTTTTGAAAAAAATATTAGTTTTCGGATATTCGATATTTTTTAGAGAAAGAAAAAGGTGATTGTATCAAACGTCTCGATCAGAAGTTGTTGAGCGCAACGATTTATGGCACGGACGTGGGAAAGAGGCTGTTTTTGATATTAGGATTTTGGTTATTGTTAGCATAAGTGTCGAGAAAGTTCGGTTTACAACTCCACAGTTAGAAACTCATTTCTCTCGTCCTCAATAGCCAAGGGCCTTCCAAACGGTCGACATAAAAAATCGCAACGGTCAAAAGACCGGAGAACCTCAGGTCAGGACATCGCCACCCTCGCTCCAAGGTAACGCGCGTGTTGAGAAGGGTGCAGGAGAAGGCTGTTGCGATGTCACTGAAGCATGCTGACTGGGTTTTGGGAATTTTCCCAAATTACCCAATCAGCGTGCAGTTAGAGGAAGGAAGGGGCGCCGCGGAAGGAGCGCCACTCCCTTCGAAAAAGATTGCGAGTCAGAACACCAGAAACCTCAGAGCAAGCAACAGTTCAAAGATTTCAACCATTGACAGACACTGACCGAAAATACACGATAGGCAAGAGTAATAAGATAGTAATAATAAAGTACAATTAAGCACAAGGTGTGTCATTAGTTCCCAACTGATGAGTTGGATGGTCCTTCGATAACCAATTTCCTAACCGGAGCTGTAAAGATCACAGTATACGTCCTCAACAGAAGTAACCTAGTTGGACGACGTTAAGTTGAGTTATAGCGTCTTTGAATCATCTCGAAGACCTTCATAAGGACCTCGAAATTCCCCTCGAATCGCCTTAAGTTACCTTGAGGGACGTTCAGCTGATCTTAAGGAAGCTCGAGGCAACTTTCGAGTCTAAATAATCTACAGACCACTTTGGAACGATCTCAGAATGATCTTAGTAACCGCATTCCCGTGATATTCCCTCGGTTCCTCCTCCTTTCTGAAAATAGTAACCTTGCCGAGTGATTTTCCCAAGCTCGGCAAGTGACGATTTCTCTGCAGCGTGCGAATTTCATTCGAGTAATCCAGTTGGATTGCAGTCCGGTCGTCAAACAGTACAGGCCAATCGTGTGTCGTGCAACGCTGGCGCGTTTGTTTTCGATCAATTTTTCCCTCGTTACTATTTGCAATGGTCGCGTGACAACGAAAACACCAAAGCATCGGATGTTTCCTCCGTCTCCGTGGTAGGCGGGGCGGGAACGCAAACAGAACCGGGTCCGACCAGTCGTTTAATCGGCCAGCGACACCGTTAACAAGATCGTTGGCTACGGAAGCAATTTGCCTATGAGTTTGTCGCTGCTCGTTCGCCGCATTTCATTCGCTGAATTTTAATTAGCTCGACCGGGCCAGCGTGTCGTGGTCGCTTTGTTATCACTGTTCCATGCATATAAGTTCGATATGGACGCTCGTTAAACGATCCCGAAAGCTCGTTTCAGGGACACGCTTCGATAGAGCTTGATTCAATGGGAAATTGAAAGATATCGTCGCCCTCTGTCCGGTCGCGCAGCCCACCGGCCAGTAGAGAGTCATAAAATAATAAACAGTCCTTTCCAGCCGTCTTCCTAGCCTCTAACAAATTCCTTCCCTACCATAAAGCAGTTCAAGTCGCATCCTGGTCATGTTTCCTATCCCCTTCCCCTTTCCGGGTTTTCCCCAAATTATTTTCCACACTAGTTTCCTAATATCCAATCACATATCCGCATTTCTCGATTCCTCCTTTCCACCACGTTCGACTTCCAACCAATCACGACATACACCGAGCTAACATATTCAAACGCTCTACCACAAAATACACGAGTTCAAAAACATTCTGACTAAGAGCAACATCGTTTCACCTTCACGACACCAACAATTAGAATTTTGCCCTTCCGAGATTAATTTGTCGGGAGCGCAACGATACCAACCGTGTTCGAGCTTAAATCAGTTTCGTGTCGCGAGTCGAGCATCGTACATCCCCGTAGGAAAACCACGTCCATTAACTCCGTGTATTTTCGTATAAAACCAAATATTCCATACTTCGTCCTCTCTATTTCGCGTTAATATCAGGAGAAACAGGTGATTAAATCCCTGCTAAAAGTTAGCTATAGCCATCACGTGCTCTATCGGTATTCCGGAAACGCAGACACTAGTTTCGCTTGATTAAATATCGAATTAGGTCGAGCATCGTACATCCCCGTAGGAAAACCACGTCCATTAACTCCGTGTATTTTCGTATAAAATCAAATATTCCATACTTCGTCCTCTCTATTTCGCGTTAATATCAGGAGAAACAGGTGATTAAATCCCTGCTAAAAGTGAGCTATAGCCATCACGTGCTCTATCGGTATTCCGGAAACGCAGACACTAGTTTCGCTTGATTAAATATCGAATTACGTTATTAGTTTACTTGAAACGTGCCGATAATCACGATGTCCTTTTATCGAAATTATCGCGATAAAAGCGAAAGCGAATCGAAAATCGGTCGATTCGCCGATTTTTCGATGGACGTATTGTTTTTCCCAGCCCGCGCGAACGCTAACGAGAGTAATTTGCGACGAGTGGTTCTTTTTAGACGACACACGGCCGGCTAGTTTATATCAGGCAAAACCGAATGTCGAGTCGTTCGAAAATTTTCAATGCACGCCGAACGATTTATCATTCCGCGCGATGAAACGCGCGCAACATTGAAATTGTAGCCTGACCGCGCGTACGAATCATCATCAATCCGCGTTCGTCCAATTATTTCGGTTTTCGTCGCGTGATTTCGTGATTTATGATAGACCCCCATACCTCTCGTTCGATGCTTGTGTTTCGCGGGGGAAAATACCGAAGGAAAATCGTCGTTTCCACAAATTCGATCAAGTTGCATAATGATTCGACGTTTGAAACTATTTCGAACGATTTAGGCTGAGAGGAAACCGTTCGGAGACGTAAGTAGCTACCGAAAGGTTTCTCCTAAAGAGATGAAAGTTGCTGCAACAAAGTCCTTTAAACGGAATCACCGTCCGCGCAAACGAATCGCGTTCGATCGGTAATTCGGAAAGTTTTCGACTTGCCAAGCTCGAAACGGCCCAACGATCTCATGATAGTTCCATCGAGTTTCTACTTGGGAAGAATGCATCGGGAGTCGTGGTAAAAAACGAGGAAAGAAGGGAGAGCCAGGCGATTGAAAGTAACCGATTTACAGTCGAACGAGAATGGGATTCTAGTTTTAAATTGTCCTGCTGTGCAACGAAACTTCTGCTCGTTAGCTTCTTCCTTTCTGTTCCGTTTGTTTACTGGAAGCCGCGGTTGTACCGCCGATGAGAAAAATTCAGGGAGAACTAACGGAGAATTCTATATGCAATTAACCCTTTTGCTACAACTGAGCTTGCGACGGGAGAAAGTGAAGGAACGGAAAGAAACGACAAAGAAGGGAGAGTGTCGTCGAAATAGTCAGTCGTAAGACAAGAATTGTTCAACCCCTTTGTTAAGCACTCGGGTACTAATTTCCGCGTACTTGGAATATTGCACTAGGTGCCGTCTGAAGATTGAATGTATTGCGTTGAGAGTCTGACTGAATCTTTAAGATTCCTAATGTAACTGATGATCTGTGGTCTTAAGCTAAGTCGGCCTTCTTATCGAGTCGTCCCTTCTCCAAATCTTCTAAAATTTGAAGAAGGGACGCGAAGGGAAGTTCCTAAAATTACTAAGTGACCAACCCCGTATCACCCCCTTCCGGAGCGCGTCTCGTCCTTGGAGCGGGGGTGACGAAGCTGGTCCTTGCTGGATGGAAATTTGACAACAAGGGGGGAAAACCTGGCCAGGTCAACTCTGGTCAGGTACCGAGAGGCCTCGGTAATTGCATCGGTTTCGAAGACCCTTTGGAGGTGACTTTACGATACCTTGCCTTACCGACTGAACAATAGCCTATTCTTTAATATTTGAGAAATTCTCGGTGCCGCATGTTGGCTGCAGACCGGTCTGCTAAATTAAAAATAACGGTTAGAAATCACGTATCATAAAATCGTCCCCTTGCTGTCCTAACACCCTTGCCGTCTAATAACGAGTCAGACTCGCGCCACAGATTTTGGCAGTTACACCGGTAACAAAAATTAATTTGAATTCCAATTTTCGATTTAATTTGCAAAACCGAAGATTGCCAAATTTAATTAACCTAGAATGCATCAGCTTTTCTTACTTAATATTGTTGAAGCAAAATGTTTTATGTGTACTGCGTGGAAAACTCGACATCCTAAAATATTGGAAGAAGCGAGAAATATAGTTCGGGGATGCCTGCGAACACCCCAGGTATAAATGTGCACACTGTCACCACGTTTTGTAGGCAGTTCTATTTGTGCGCCCGCCTTGTGAACATCGTCTACAATATAATTATTTACCTTACTCCACACGAGTCATTTATTTAATATACCCCCTCAACAAATACAAATAGTACTAAAACAGTAAACAGACGATGCTTAGATGCATAGTCAGGAAAATAAATCAATAGGTCAAGAGTTGCCTGAATTCTCATCAATGGTCATTTTCACCAAACGTTACATTAACAAACTACCTGGCAAACACTCAACAATAAAGATTCTCCATACATTTCCCCTGTTTAACTATATTCTACAACTGCAAGTTAGATCATCCAACAATCTCCTCGTTATTAAACCTATTATTACCATTACTCCCTGAAATACGTGTATAATTTAATACCACTCTCGACACCAGTCGAACACGCGCTCGTCTGAAAGGAAACGATATACCATCGCCAACATTCGAGATATCTCAATGTGTCGCAGGGGCTACGTGACTCAACTTACATTAGTCTTATCGGTGACGACATTATACCGAAGTTGCCAGACCTAAATCGCGCCGCGGCTGGGGTAGCGGTAGGCGAAGGCTGTGCAGAGATCAGGAGTTGACGCGCGCTCAACTTTGAAATCGGCTTGCATTAATATAACGAAGATAACTGGCCTGAACTCTAGTTGTTTCGTAGAAAATCGTGGGTTCACGCTCCAACGGAGTTATCGAATCCTTCTCCCGTCTTTACGGAAAAGATATACGTGTCCGTTGAATACGACTACGACTAGGAGGAGAATGAAAGGCTGTCGAGTAGAATATATCGATATAATTCAGACGTTAAATATTCTCCTCTCGGCGTCGCGCAAAGGAAACGTTCGCTCTGAACTTTTCACGCGAAATTCCTCTTCGATCCTCGCTACTTCGATCAGATCCTATCAAACGCTCTGCTCTTCTGTGAAAATGATAAACACCGAGGAGAGTTGGTTGGTTTGTTAGATATTTGCTGGGTGAAAGGATCGTAAGTACGTAGGGCTATCGATAAGTGAATGGAGGATGTTAAGGGTAAGCAGGAGCTTGGTCGGATGAACGCGATGCATTCGAATTTATAGGAGAATCTGAAGTAGACCAGCTGGAATAAGAGAGAAGATATGCAACAATAGAGTTGAAATGGAGCAAAACTTGCATGAATTCGGGCGGGCTAAGAACAGGACCACGATAGATCCGGACAGGACTGCCTACGGGGCCAAAAAATGGATGGAATGGTGAACGCTCGGATCTGGGTGAAGGTAAATGGAACGAGAAATATTCTTGTATATGCTTTCTTGTGTAACCGGGACGGGGTAAGTAGGGAAACGTATAAAACAGTGTAGCTCTCGAATAAAATAACACCAGGATAACAAAGAGTATGTAGGTTAGGTTAATGGACCAGTTCAGGTTGCACACGTGACTCGGTGAACGTATTACACCGACGCTATTCTCAAACAATTACATAACAGCGACGAGAATTGTTGGTTACTCGGAATTGCCATTCTTGCCAGGCGGTTCTCGTTGGAATTGTGGAAATGTGAAGGCGTAAAAAAGCATAGGGAAAAATTTCGCAATTAAACGATTTATGGCCTGCAGAATTGGAAAAGATCTACTTTTGCTATAAATCTTCGTATCCTTAGAGAAAGATTCCGTCGATTTTTAAGTTTTATTAATAATTGCTAATAAGAATACAGAAGAGCAGAGAGTATTTATGGCCTGTAGCATTGGAAACGAAAGATCTATTCGAAAGATTCTTTTAATTTTTAATTTTTCCTAATAATTTGGAAATCATACGATTCGTGGCCTGTAACATTAGGAACTAAAGATTGATTTTGTAGGAGGTGGTCTAATGAACTTTACTCTAATCAGGATGTCGTGCAAAGTAGTTTATCTCGGACACTTCGGCATCCGTCTATTACCGAAGCTAAGAACCGACTCTCGTCGAAATGGCAAAGATATCGCTGGGCCGAACCGATGGGTGCTCGGGTCTGGTGTTTGTCACTCGCCAAGAGGCGCAGGCCAAGCGTCCCAAAGTGCCTACATATTCTCACCATAAACCTTCGTATCTTTACAAAAAGTTTCTCTCGATTTTTAATTTTTCCTAATAATTGCTAATAAAAATACACCTGTAATTATAAGAGATTATTTCATATATCATAGGCAGATCGAGCAAAACCCTTTCAAATTTGCAAGCACAATCTCTCAACAACAAATACACTCACTCCTCGACTACTCGCATAAAGTTAACCCGGAGTATTAACATCACTCTCGAAAACTGCGCTTCCGCAAAAATTTACAGAAATATTCAATAAACCGACGAACGTTGCTGAGTCGGTGAAATTCCATCGATGTTCACTTCGCGTTATTTATCGTCGAGACGAACGTTAATGCCCCTTCTGGTTCTTTAATCCAGCACGCTTTAAATTTCCATCCAAGCATACGGGTTGAATGAGATTTGCACGGTAGGCGATGAAAGCAGCGGACTATTAGCATATCTCCTCCGTTCGACGTGCGACAGGAAGACGAAGGTAGATAGAAAACAGCAATTTCCCCCGGTCAGAAGAATTTACGAGAGGAACTATACTCGTTCGTTCGTTCTTCCCGTAGACGGCGACGATAAAAATCGACGATGCAGGTAAATTAATTTTCCTCTAATTTCATTTAATCCAACTGGCTCGACAACGAACCATCCTTCCAATTTTCGCGCCAATTTGCCAGGAATTCGAGCGATTCCCCTGAATTGTACGAAACCGTCGAAATTTTCAACGGTCCCCTAATCGATCTATTACCCGATGACAACTCGAAGGAGATTCTCGTCAATCTTCAGCCATGTGTATCAAAATTGTTTCTATAGAGTTTTTTAAAAAATAAATAAGCAAACATTGTGCTTAAAAATTCAATCAATAAAAAATTTCCAAACAGAACACAAACGACAAAAACAAAATTCCAAAGAAGATTCCTATCGTGTATAAATATACTGTTTTTATGCAGTATTTAAAAAGAACATGTTTAAAATAAATTGCACTTCCTTTACTCGCAAATATTGTGCTAAAAAAATTCAATTAATCCTAAAACACTTCCTCCTAATATACAAAAAAAAAATAGAGAAGAATTGGAATCGAATTGAAGACGGGCAAGAAGACAAAGCGACACACGGGCGTCGTTCGTCAGGAAATGAAAGGTAACTTCTCCGCGAGGCATTAACACGCAAGACACTCTCTGTCTTTCCCTCCTAACAGAGTGAGAAATGAGAAAGACGAGGCTCCTTTTGTTATAACATTCTCCACTGATAACGCGAACTCGCGCGAAGAGGTAAGTATTGTTCAGCTGGAAATTCGTCGTTCTTACCCCCTCGAGAGAGGGTCAATATTTGTTCACCAGTCTCTGTCGCGAGAATTCTACTCCCATCCAGCCTCGAATTATTATCAAGAAACGAAGGAAATGAGAATGCTCCGTGACAACGACGATACCCTCCTCGCTCGTTTCAAATGAGCAAAAACGTTCTCCTCGCTCTCCCCCGGTTTCGCGTTGTTCCAGGCCCCGTTCCTCCGCCGCCACCCTTTTCGAACGCTATTCGACTACGTAATGGAGTTTGAGGTTTAACTAACTAGCCGTAACTTCGACGCTGCCCGCGTAATAAGGATATCACGGGGGAATAGCGGAGCTAAGGAGACCGTAAATGGACCGTGTACCGCGTCGCTTTTGATAAGTCGAACCGTGTAATGAAATCAAGGTACGGAAGATTGTTCCGGTGAAATAGAGGACGGAGGGAAAAGAAGAAGAAAAGAAATCGAGCGGACGTACAGACACGATGGAAATTCAATTACTATCTCTATCACCCCCACACTAGCTCGAAAAATTCTCTTTTCATGTTTCTTCCATCTAATATTTAACAGAACGTTCGTCTCGCGCCAGTTCGTGAATCACCGAGGCTGGCATGTGTATTTTGCTTTCTTTGCATGCTGCAACGTAACATAGTCGTAGATCATCATCTTTCTCGAGATTCCTAACACTTGCTCCTGACAGCCTTTCACATTTTCGTTACATTTTTCAACCATTTACCTACCTCTATACCTCCACCTCTATACTAGAGGAAGAAACGTGTTCGAACATCTCTTTTTTTCGAGGTGGTAATTGCCGAGGGTTTTACCAGGTAATTTCGGATAGAAATTAATTAGAGGATCGGTAAAACGATATTTAAACTGTCTCTAATGCGGGTACCGCGAGGATCACGGTGAATAAATCAACGAAGCACTTACTTCGACGATTAGAGAGCGTAGAGCTCTCTCTCTCTCTGGCGATTCCATCACGGTGAAACCAACCTGGAAATCTTTATCCTTTAAAAGAGGATACGCGAGGATTGGGACGGGGTTTTCTGTAGGTTCAAAAGGGTCGAAACATCGCACCGATCACCCCCACCGTGGTTAGGAAAACACTTCTCAAGATTATTTAGAACCGAGGCCACGAGGCATTTTTAATTTCTCACCGTCGGCCCTTAGATTTCCCGTGGCTGTCTCTCCCTAACCTGTCTCACCGACGTTCAATCCCCTCTCAGTTCCAGCGTCTGCGGAGTTTCTGCCTCGTATTTTTAATATACTCTCTTGGCTTCTCCTCGTTTCCTTCTTTACTTTACGCGTTTCTTTTTCTACGTAATATGCAAAGTAGGAGTGCATTAATTGTGACGGGTGAAGCGCGAGGTGTGCTCGAATGAAGTAATCTTCGATTAACACTTTCCTTCGAAAATTCATCTGAATACGGTCTTCGGATAAAGAAGGAAGTCTTCGAAAATATTACTCAGTCGCGAAACGATCGACAGAACGAAGAATACCGATACGCGTACAATCAAGAGAAAACCGAATACAGTCGTAAAGATAAGAAAAGAAATTTGCAGAGAATCCTAGTCAACCTCTTTGCCAAACACCGGGAAACACGTAGAGAAGTAAACTGAAGAAGGTGTGCGTTGTATCGCCGTAATATCACGGCTTCCCCGACGATAAAAGCCACAGCCTGATCGACCCAAGTATTCTCCGCAAAACTTGGAAAGGAAGCTCTCCTCTAACCACCACCACCACCGACTGGTACTCTCGCCTTCACGAAGACACTTACAAATAAACATACCCGAGGAAAATTACAGTGGTCCCAATAGGAAATGTCCAGGAGAATCGAAAGGAAAGAAAGAAAGGAGGAAAGTAAAGAGCTTCAATGGCGGACATAATCCCGAAGACGAGTCGACACGTCGAGAGGCAACGAAAAAGAAAGAAGGGAAAAAAGAAGGAAAAGATAGGGAAGAATAGAGAAAAGGAGGCTTGCAGAGCGAGAGAGCTCGAGAGGAAAGTCTGAGCGGTGGTTAAGGAGCAAAGTTTGCCAGGGTGCATGGGGTCTCACAGTACTCCAGGGTGCACTGACCGAGGAGCAAAGGCGGCTGGTGACGGAAACTGTAAAATGAAGGTCTAAGTAGGAAGCGGAGAAGCTTAAGCCGCCACATGTGCGGTGTATCCCGGCGAAGCATGCGGCTCCGAGTAATCCAGAGACTACCTCTAGCAGCCATGAAAACTAAGTGCGCGAAACGAATTATTATCAAACCGCGGAACGAGCTGCTAGGCTCGCCTTCCCTACTATCAGCCTCCTTTTCGCCTCCGGAAACATCGTTCCACGGACCGGTTCCCCTGAATTTACCTTAGCCCGCCTTTTTTCAACTCGATTCCCCTCGAAAGACCCGCAATTCGTAACCTTACCGGCTGTACTACATGTGCCACGGTTCCTTCAACTACTCTGTACGAGAATTTCACGATCGCACAGCCGGAAAACTACGCGCGAAATTACTTTTCGCAGGGTTTCGTCGTCCTCCTGGACACGTCGAGAATTTTGTCAGTACCGCGTTAATAAGGTGCGTCGTAAAATGGCACAGATCGAGAAATTCTAACGCGCAAAGTTGAACCAAGTAATCAGCATATTCAGCTGGGTTTTAACGCGCTTTCCGTGTATGATTCTCTAATAAAACGGGAAACGCGAAATCATAGTTGGAGAAGTATTTCGAACGCTGATTCATTGATTCGCGATATTTCATTCCAGTCTAATTCTCCGTTCTTCGCGAGAGATCCACTTTTGTCGGCGTGCTTTATTTAAACCATGAATGCATGAAATTTGTAAATCTACCATATACGTAAATTTGGATCAGTTTGACGGACTATCGTACATCGGTAAGAAAAGAGCGTATAAAAATAGAGTGAATTTCAATATTTCATCAAATTTCCTACAAGGGTGAGTATTTGAATAATAAATTTTCACCATCGCCGGTGGCACGCAGGATGTATTATAATTTGGCCTTAAAAAAAATATCGCGAGACAAAGAGCTAAGGTAGATTTCTCTCTGGAATTCAGTCTGGTTCACACTAACTTGACGAATCCCTGCACACTCTTTACGAAGAGCCGATTCCCGGCTCGGTTCGATTAAACCGATCGCAGCTCGCCGCGAAACAAACGATCCCGCCTTTCCGAAACGACTTAATCCGTAAAATTCAACGAGTCAGCGGCGGAAGAGGAAAGCTAAGCTCTCTGGTAGCAACGAACGTGCCGGTTATTTAAGACTTTATCAAGAGGCTTTATGCACCGGACGTGCTAGAATCCCGCGGCGGACGAGGACGCAACCCTCGGTCAGGAATTCCTTTGCCTCGTGACAAATACCCGCTACGACCCGGATTTGAAGCGGAAACTCTGCCGCCGTTCCGTGCACGGCATGTCGTTCCGCCACCCTCGTGACCGCAACGATCCGTTACCGCCGTCCAACCTCAAAAATGGCGCACTTTTTCCTCACTTTTCACACCGAACACCTTTGAACATCGACCAACGATGCTTCCTTCTTCCTTTCTCTTTTCTTTTCCCTTCGGTTCCGAGATAAAAATCGCGGAGTAAAAGTGGAAGGATGCAACGACGAAGCAGTTAATAGTTCCGCATCACCGTAGACGGTCGAATTTTCTGGCTGCACCGGGGCCCTAAGTTACGCTATTTCATGGGAAATTTAGCGGTACTTCGAGGGAACCGCAAATACCAGGAGCCAGCTTTGAAATATTTACCAACTTCCAAACTCCAGACGCACGCTGCTTTCATTTTTAAAGCTTAATGGACGACGGTGGGTAATCCTGCATGAAGTATGAATACCGCGGACATGAGGCACGAGGTTCGCGCGCCGGATTACACCCGAGGACTCGAGGAACGTTCAGATTTTAAATAGTTGATTAACTTACGTCGATACGTTTGGCTTGCTGCGTTATTGAATATCGTTTAATTAGTTTGCGCGAGTAAATGAACAGGTGGAGAGAGGATGATGCACAAAGAGAGCGTATTCAATACACCGAATCATACGATAAGTTATTTAAACAAACACATCATCGTATATGTTCCGTACGAAACAACGGTTCCCAAAAAAATCATAAACCCGCCTTGACCGAGCCTCGACGCAGAGGATTATCGGGGCCGTCAGACAAGCGTACCCCCGTAAAACGTTTACCGAACGACAAATTAGCACATTTTTACTATCCACTGTACCAATTTTCTAATTAGCAAACTAGTCTTTTCCTTCTCTGATGTCCGATTTCCTCTCCTACTGGGATTTTCCCCACTTTTACCCTTTCCCTATCCTCTTGCAAGTATCCTAAGACCAATCACCGAATTCTCATCGTTTCAATATTCTACCCCCAGATTTTCACTCCGCCTACACCAACTCTCATTTTCCTGTACTCCTCCAATTTGTGAGTCAGTCTTCCTCAGAACACCAAACCATACATACCAAAACCGAACTAGAATCACAAGCCGAGACTTGTAGTTTACCAGCAAATTAAATAAACTTGTACTCCGGATTCTCGTTAGTTCTCAATATACCACGTTCTATTCGTCGTGATCCAAGTCCCGTATCCGTGGACCGATACGACACCACAGTGTATGTTCCAAACGTAAACGTAAATTTGAAACTGAGAATGTACCGCGATAAAGAACTGAAACATACACGAACATCTCCCGTATCCGCTACAAATTTCCATAGTTTATCATTTAATATCGCCAAAATGATATACTACGGTTTAAACGATCGCATAACCATCGATGCGTCAATAAGCACTCGTGTAACCGCGTTCATTTACATTCGAGCGGTCCAACTAAATTCGATGAAAACCGACCGCGGGGCAAGAATAATAGGAAAACCCGCCGGAAAATAGCGATCTAGCCGTCGTATAAACCTCATCATCCCTCTTACGTATACTTTCTCGGTGGTACAAGACGTTCTTTTCGCATTCTCCGACGGCGGAACGGCCTTTATAAATACTGTCCGAGAAGTTTCTACCGGGCAGCTTTATAAGAACACGGGAAATGATAGCGCACACGCGTTCAAAATGTGCGGGCGGTCGCTGTAAGAAGTACGCGGAGATAAATTCGGAGCGTGACCCAGACCACTGGGCTCTCTTCCTGCAACGTTTTGGTCCGCTTGCTCCCTTGTCCACCCCTGAGGACCGAAATATTATCTTGTTTCCGTGGCAGGAAACAACTCGTGCCGAATAATTTAGCTTCGGACAAACTATATAGCCTTGCTGACGAATTTCTAGAGAACTGTTCGAGTTAGGTCCGAGTTGAACGAAAGCTAATTACCGAGACAATTGCACCGCTAAGTATAGCGGAGAATTTTTAACAAGTTTGCTGCTGTCGTCGAACCGCTGTCGACAGAAATGATTTAACTAGTGTTTTTTCATCGTCGACACTGTATCGATCCTCGTGAAAATCGTTCACTCGCCGTTTTCTCATTCGAATTTTTCTCCGTTTCTTTTTAACGACAGAAATGATTTAACTAAATAATGCGTCATCGTCGACTCGTGAAAGGTTTCACGAAAATTCTCGTGACTGACGATAAAATTTACGAATTTCACTCGCTATTTTCTCGTTCCAATTTTTCTCTATTTCGTTTTAACGAGTGATTTTTAGTACTCTCTTTCGTCAGATTAAACGCTTTCGAATTAGTTATTTACTTGGTAGATAAATAACTCAAGAGGAAGTCTACAATACTGGGCCACTTGCTCTCAGCACATAACGATAAGTTACTTGATCCCCTGATCGACGATATCGTACAACTGTTGTCGAAACTAAGGGGTGGCGAGCACCCTCGACTCGATTCTATTTTAGTCGTTCAGACAAGTTAGTGGATTTTCACCGAGAAACCTAATACAGACGACTTTATCGAAGTGGCACCGTCGTTTACCAGGTTGTTACTTGCGTAGCTCACATTTCCACGGTTTATATTTGTCATCCAACTGGGGTAGCTCGTAAATATATGAATCGAAGTTTGAAGCGAGTCATTTGGTACAGCGAAGACGAGGGTATTCAGTTGCTTTCGAGGTGTACAACTCGATCTACCGAGAGAAATATCTGCTCGAGCACCGCCACGTGTGTCCCACTGGTCGCGAAAGGGTTAAAGCAAGTTCGATAGGTGGTTTCGGTTTATTCCGTAACACGTCTACCAAAGGCGATCTTCGAGAACAAGAGAGAAAATGTAAAGGCTCTTCTGAATATTCGAGGAGATCCTTTCAACGGGGATATTCGAAATATGCTTTTGAGAATCGATTCCACCCTCTTGCAACCACAATTCCGAGAGTCCCTCTTGGAGAACAAAGACGCAAAGTAGAAAATAATTCTCCGAATCCTCGATAAATTTCTGAACTTTTACGATTCGAGCAGATTGCCACAGGCTTCCTTTGAAAATTTCCTACTTTTCAGTCGCTACATAGCAGAAGATAATGATCTTACAGCACGGCTCGATGAACTACCACTCGAATCTCCAAAGAGATACACTTCGCCAAACGAAATTCGAACTTTCTCCAGAAACAAGCGAGCATCGCGGAGCGTTCCGTTTCGCCTCCAACATTAAACAATCATATCTGATTTGAACAGCGTGTCCCGAACAGAGGGTGTGTAATCCGTTTAAACGCTACGTGTTTAGAAACCGCGCGCAATTGCCAGACAAAGCACAATTAACTCTCGAATGATACGGGACACGCGACGAATAACAATTACAACCTGGTATACAATTGCCCGTACAAATTACGTCTATGACCTACTCGACTGAACAAATAAACCTATTAGCTTACAATATCCTGCCGAGGAGAAGAACGTTTAAAGCGTATCTCATCGTCCTTCGTACTTACAGAGCCTGTTCGTGCAAAGAAAGCGACGATGGAAAAACGCGTCGTCCGTGAAAATCTCACGCAACGCAACGCGTAGTCTAGGTTATGAGAAGAGTGGTCCTCGACGCTTATCAAATTCCGTCGCTAGCGAGACGAACGAAGAGAGAGAGAGAAGGTCGTGAAAAATTCGCTACGTAGGAAAACGGCGATACTGTTTGGCCTGTGACAAACCCAATTTGTAGTAAATGCTCCAAAGTATTCGAGCCACGGATCGGATTAAAATCGTCTATTGATTCACCCCGCGTGTTGTGCCAGCCGCGGATCGTTAATGGAACAATAATAGACGCGCGGGTGCCCGTATTACTGACGCGTATATACGATAAAATTACAGCGCCGGGTAATTAATGGTCGATAATGGCCGAGGACACTCTGGTAAAATTATATTCTCGCGAGTTTTACGCGAGCCAGGCCACAATGCATAATCTATCGGCCGCGGGAGTCATGCATAATTCACGCGGTTACAAATTATTGCCGGTAATACGAATGCCCGACAACCGTGCGCCGCTCCTTTCCCCATTGTTCCGCGATCCCGCCTTTCTCTGTCGATTCGTGTCCTCCAACAGGAATTATAATAGGCCGTAAACTGTTTAGCAACGATACTAGTTGATTAGCGAGCGTTTTTCGGTGCAAGTATAGTTCGTGTTTCGTAACTGGTGGGAAATTTTGTTTACGTTCTACATTCGACCGCGGACTAACATTGGTCTTTCTCGCTGGTACTCGCCAAAGCTCCTATTAGTATATATACAACTTCTGATCTAAGTCTAGTCATCCCCCGCGTGAAATGCAGGTTCTTTCGAGACCGTCAATCTAGCGAGGGTGTCTTGCCTCACTATAGCCCTGCTACCATTCACCCAGCTCTCTCGCTCCCATTAGTATAAAAAAGCAGTCTAATCATCCCCTCTCATCACAGAGGTAGCCTTACTAACGAGTCCACTAGGAACCCTATTTATTTAGGACGAAGAAGAGAGGAAGAAGCTATCTTTCTTTCCTCTGCTTTTCCTTCTTTCCATAACCAATCGCCAGAAGTATTTCTAACTATATTTAGAGCTTGCAAACTGAAACACCCGGAATTCACCCGCTAATGAGCCACGAAGAAAATGAACCACTTAAAGCAACCCGCAATTAAAGCGTATTCGTGTGAAGAATTCGAGCGATTTCGCTTATCTGTCACACGAGGCCAAGAAGAAAGCAACGATTTCACGGAAGATTCGAAGGAATACGCGTGGTCGTTGATCAATTTAAAGTACGGCCGTCCCGAAGGCGCATTATTCTCGACAAAAGAGCCGCCAGAAACTTGCGAGTTTGGTTACCCTTAATTACACCGGGGCCTGAACGGAAAAGTTGAAATCTCAGCGTCCCCCACCCCACTGTTCTCAGCCCTGGCTGTTCTAAAGTGAAAGAAAGAGAAGTACAGATCAAAGTGAACTAAAAAATGGTCAGGAAGGGAAGAAGAATAGGAAGAAGAAGAAGGGAGGCGGAGAGAGAGGATGATCGAAACGCGAGACATTATCGGTGTGTCAAGAGTTTTCAATAGTTAACGAGCTTTTGATCTGATTATCGATGAAACTTTCCAAGAAGTGTGACAGCCCGTGTTCTCAAGAAGACCGGAAGCCCGACGAGAAGTAGTAGAACGGACTAATTTCGTCCCGTTTTAATCTGGCCCGTTGAAACTTAAATAATTTATAATAACGAGACCGACCGTTTCCATCGTTCTGTGTATAGGAGGATAGTACTGTACAGCAGCGTTTATAAAATTGGAGAAAGAGAGTGGTAAAAGAAGAGTGAAAATTGCCAAAGCACCAGACGATCCGTTTGCTCCGGCGGAGCCTCCTCTCAGTTTCTCTACGATTCTATTCGACGCCACTCGACTTCGCCACCCCTCTGCTTTAACCCCCTCGTGTATTTCCTCCGAGACTCTTTCTCTCCTCTTCACGTACCATCCGGCGAGAATTATTTATTTTTCTATACGAACGTTACTCTACACAGAGAGACGAACAACGTCGACGACTCCACTCGAATCGAATCTTTCTCCTCCGAAAAGCACGTTCCTTACTTCCCTCCCGACGATAGTTCGCCGTAATTTCCAAGGATGCGAGTGTAAAGAAACAGGGGGGAGGATCGACGTCATACCGTAACGCTACAAATATCGAAACAATAACAGAAACGATCGGCCGCGATACGTTTGTTCATAGTTACTTGGCCACGATCGTAAAAATCAGCAGAGGGTTGCGCTCTCGTTTCTCGATCGCCGGCGAAACACAGGCAAATGTTTCCCTCCCTTTACGTGATGTGTGTTCCAGAGTTTCGGAAATCTGCAAACTTATAGGGCGTCCTAAATATCGCGCAACAATACGCGATAGAGGGAATTTAAGATCGTCTCCGAATAAATCCAACACGACGAACAAACTGCTTTCGATAAATTTTTTCCCGACCGGTGTCGGGTTTACTTTTTATCGTTAACTCGATGACGTAGAAAGATAAGGACGGCGGAAAGCTTCTGTATGAACGTTATATTTTTCTATTATGATTTGTCGAGCCGTGTAATCTCGTAAAGGAAACCGACTGGTGTAGCGTTACACGCTTGACTGACTGCCAGCGAAATAACATGGGTGCAGCAATGACGCAGCCCTAGGCGTAGGACCATCTACACCGTCACTTGTAGAATCCGAACTTACTGACTCTTGTAGAGAATTTACTGTATTAGGAAAAGTAGCGTAATGGCTTGCAAAGGTTTAAATAATTTGGGGAAAACCCGGAAAGGGGAAAGGGATAGTAAACATGACCAGGATACGTCTTGAACTTCTTTGTGGTAGGAAAGGAATTTGTTAGGGGCTAGGAAGAAGGTTGGAAAGGAATGTTTAATTGGTTTATGGCTCTTTACTGGTCGGTGGGCTTCCCGACCGGACAGCAATTTTCGGTTTAATTTGTGAAACTGAAGATTGCCAAATTTAATTGATCTACGATACATCGGCTTTCCTTACTTGATATAGTGCTAAAACAGTAAAAACAAACGCTTAGACGCCCAGTCAGAAAAATAAAATCATCCGTCAAGGGATTAATTAAGGAATTCTTTCGAACGCGACAAGTGGTTAACGCTTGGACGAATATACGAAACGATTCTTGAATTACTTCGTTCAGAATATTGGATTCATCGTCTAAGCCGGGTCTCGAAACAACGATCCGCGAGAATGAACGAAGCCAGCCGGTGTTTAACGATATTCTACTTTTCTCCTCGAACTCAGGGAGAGGACACTTTAGCTGTGGCGAGTTTGCACGCAAAGCAAACCCACCCCCCGGTGGAACAATCGAGTGGAACAAAGAACGCTATAATTCGGCGCACGTCGAAAAGCGGTTTTCATCTCGAGATTCTCATTGCTCAGTCAAGAGTTCGAAGGAATTATTGCCCGGGAGCAGGGTCGACGGGGCATTTACGACGAAAGGGGCTGAATGCACCCCGCTTTTGATGTGCGAAATTCGAAAATTTCGGGGACCAAGATAAATACGCGCTGTTCTCTCTCTCTCTCTCCTCTTGCCAAGAGGATTTTGTTCGATAGGAAAGCGCCGGTGAGAAATAATAGAGGGTCAGCTGCGCGGGGCGGATGTCATTACCAGTCGCCGGCATAAAAAGCTGTCTCTCGTAGAACAGTGTGCTGCAATTAGCACAGCATCATACAGTACAATCCCTGTGTCAGCGCAACAGCAAAACATCCGATATTTCTCGTACCCCCGCCGCGTGTCCACGGTTCGCGCTTAAAAATTTTATCCGTTTTTTATTGTCGCCAACGGCACACCGCGTACAGCAAACACTGCACGCCCTTCGATTTAGCCGATTTTCCAGTAACACAGGAAACGTGTAAAACGAACTTCGCGCGTTACTTTGGATCGTACGAATTTTTTAACGTTATCTTCGGTGCATCCAGAGTGACAAATTGATCGCTCACAGGTTGAATTTTGTGTACCAAGTTGAACGCGTGTTTAGCCCTTTACAGCGACAATTACATTTCGTTTAATTTGGAAGCACAGTTGGAGCAAAAATGGAAATTTAATAAATATGCAATTCTTATTTTGTCACATTTAAATGACAATGTGCACCAAAAGTGTGGCTCGTTGTGAAAATGAGGTCGATTAACAAAAAAAAATTGGTAATTTTTCTCTTTTCAAAAGTTTCACTGGGAAAGTGCGGTGAGATTGTTGATCGATCGAATGAAAAACTGCACAGCGTGCAAGGAGTTGAAACGAGTGATGTATCGTTGCATTAAGTGGTTATACGAATGTTTCCTGTTGTTCCGTACGGAACAACGGTTTCCAAAAAAAACCATAAACCGGCCCTGACCGAGCCTCGACGCAGAGGATTATCGGGACCGTCAGACAAGCGTACCCCCGTAAAACGTTTACCGAACGACAAATTAGCACATTTTTACTATCCATTGTACCAATTTTCTAATTAGCAAACTAGTCTTTTCCTTCTCTGATGTCCGATTTCCTCTCCTACTGGGATTTTCCCCACTTTTACCCTTTCCCTATCCTCTTGCAAGTATCCTAAGACCAATCACCGAATTCTCATCGTTTCAATATTCTACCCCCAGATTTTCACTCCGCCTACACCAACTCTCATTTTCCTGTACTCCTCCAATTTGTGAGTCAGTCTTCCTCAGAACACCAAACCATACATACCAAAACCGAACTAGAATCACAAGCCGAGACTTGTAGTTTACCAGCAAATTAAATAAACTTGTACTCCGGATTCTCGTTAGTTCTCAATATACCACGTTCTATTCGTCGTGATCCAAGTCCCGTATCCGTGGACCGATACGACACCACAGTGTATGTTCCAAACGTAAACGTAAATTTGAAACTGAGAATGTACCGCGATAAAGAACTGAAACATACACGAACATCTCCCGTATCTGCTACAAATTTCCATAGTTTATCATTTAATATCGCCAAAATGATATACTATGGTTTAAACGATCGCATAACCATCGATGCGTCAATAAGCACTCATGTAACCGCGTTCATTTACATTCGAGCGGTCCAACTAAATTCGATGAAAACCGACCGCGGGGCAAGAATAATAGGAAAACCCGCCGGAAAATAGCGATCTAGCCGTCGTATAAACCTCATCATCCCTCTTACGTATACTTTCTCGGTGGTACAAGACGTTCTTTTCGCATTCTCCGACGGCGGAACGGCCTTTATAAATACTGTCCGAGAAGTTTCTACCGGGCAGCTTTATAAGAACACGGGAAATGATAGCGCACACGCGTTCAAAATGTGCGGGCGGTCGCTGTAAGAAGTACGCGGAGATAAATTCGGAGCGTGACCCAGACCACTGGGCTCTCTTCCTGCAACGTTTTGGTCCGCTTGCTCCCTTGTCCACCCCTGAGGACCGAAATATTATCTTGTTTCCGTGGCAGGAAACAACTCGTGCCGAATAATTTAGCTTCGGACAAACTATATAGCCTTGCTGACGAATTTCTAGAGAACTGTTCGAGTTAGGTCCGAGTTGAACGAAAGCTAATTACCGAGACAATTGCACCGCTAAGTATAGCGGAGAATTTTTAACAAGTTTGCTGCTGTCGTCGAACCGCTGTCGACAGAAATGATTTAACTAGTGTTTTTTCATCGTCGACACTGTATCGATCCTCGTGAAAATCGTTCACTCGCCGTTTTCTCATTCGAATTTTTCTCCGTTTCTTTTTAACGACAGAAATGATTTAACTAAATAATGCGTCATCGTCGACTCGTGAAAGGTTTCACGAAAATTCTCGTGACTGACGATAAAATTTACGAATTTCACTCGCTATTTTCTCGTTCCAATTTTTCTCTATTTCGTTTTAACGAGTGATTTTTAGTACTCTCTTTCGTCAGATTAAACGCTTTCGAATTAGTTATTTACTTGGTAGATAAATAACTCAAGAGGAAGTCTACAATACTGGGCCACTTGCTCTCAGCACATAACGATAAGTTACTTGATCCCCTGATCGACGATATCGTACAACTGTTGTCGAAACTAAGGGGTGGCGAGCACCCTCGACTCGATTCTATTTTAGTCGTTCAGACAAGTTAGTGGATTTTCACCGAGAAACCTAATACAGACGACTTTATCGAAGTGGCACCGTCGTTTACCAGGTTGTTACTTGCGTAGCTCACATTTCCACGGTTTATATTTGTCATCCAACTGGGGTAGCTCGTAAATATATGAATCGAAGTTTGAAGCGAGTCATTTGGTACAGCGAAGACGAGGGTATTCAGTTGCTTTCGAGGTGTACAACTCGATCTACCGAGAGAAATATCTGCTCGAGCACCGCCACGTGTGTCCCACTGGTCGCGAAAGGGTTAAAGCAAGTTCGATAGGTGGTTTCGGTTTATTCCGTAACACGTCTACCAAAGGCGATCTTCGAGAACAAGAGAGAAAATGTAAAGGCTCTTCTGAATATTCGAGGAGATCCTTTCAACGGGGATATTCGAAATATGCTTTTGAGAATCGATTCCACCCTCTTGCAACCACAATTCCGAGAGTCCCTCTTGGAGAACAAAGACGCAAAGTAGAAAATAATTCTCCGAATCCTCGATAAATTTCTGAACTTTTACGATTCGAGCAGATTGCCACAGGCTTCCTTTGAAAATTTCCTACTTTTCAGTCGCTACATAGCAGAAGATAATGATCTTACAGCACGGCTCGATGAACTACCACTCGAATCTCCAAAGAGATACACTTCGCCAAACGAAATTCGAACTTTCTCCAGAAACAAGCGAGCATCGCGGAGCGTTCCGTTTCGCCTCCAACATTAAACAATCATATCTGATTTGAACAGCGTGTCCCGAACAGAGGGTGTGTAATCCGTTTAAACGCTACGTGTTTAGAAACCGCGCGCAATTGCCAGACAAAGCACAATTAACTCTCGAATGATACGGGACACGCGACGAATAACAATTACAACCTGGTATACAATTGCCCGTACAAATTACGTCTATGACCTACTCGACTGAACAAATAAACCTATTAGCTTACAATATCCTGCCGAGGAGAAGAACGTTTAAAGCGTATCTCATCGTCCTTCGTACTTACAGAGCCTGTTCGTGCAAAGAAAGCGACGATGGAAAAACGCGTCGTCCGTGAAAATCTCACGCAACGCAACGCGTAGTCTAGGTTATGAGAAGAGTGGTCCTCGACGCTTATCAAATTCCGTCGCTAGCGAGACGAACGAAGAGAGAGAGAGAAGGTCGTGAAAAATTCGCTACGTAGGAAAACGGCGATACTGTTTGGCCTGTGACAAACCCAATTTGTAGTAAATGCTCCAAAGTATTCGAGCCACGGATCGGATTAAAATCGTCTATTGATTCACCCCGCGTGTTGTGCCAGCCGCGGATCGTTAATGGAACAATAATAGACGCGCGGGTGCCCGTATTACTGACGCGTATATACGATAAAATTACAGCGCCGGGTAATTAATGGTCGATAATGGCCGAGGACACTCTGGTAAAATTATATTCTCGCGAGTTTTACGCGAGCCAGGCCACAATGCATAATCTATCGGCCGCGGGAGTCATGCATAATTCACGCGGTTACAAATTATTGCCGGTAATACGAATGCCCGACAACCGTGCGCCGCTCCTTTCCCCATTGTTCCGCGATCCCGCCTTTCTCTGTCGATTCGTGTCCTCCAACAGGAATTATAATAGGCCGTAAACTGTTTAGCAACGATACTAGTTGATTAGCGAGCGTTTTTCGGTGCAAGTATAGTTCGTGTTTCGTAACTGGTGGGAAATTTTGTTTACGTTCTACATTCGACCGCGGACTAACATTGGTCTTTCTCGCTGGTACTCGCCAAAGCTCCTATTAGTATATATACAACTTCTGATCTAAGTCTAGTCATCCCCCGCGTGAAATGCAGGTTCTTTCGAGACCGTCAATCTAGCGAGGGTGTCTTGCCTCACTATAGCCCTGCTACCATTCACCCAGCTCTCTCGCTCCCATTAGTATAAAAAAGCAGTCTAATCATCCCCTCTCATCACAGAGGTAGCCTTACTAACGAGTCCACTAGGAACCCTATTTATTTAGGACGAAGAAGAGAGGAAGAAGCTATCTTTCTTTCCTCTGCTTTTCCTTCTTTCCATAACCAATCGCCAGAAGTATTTCTAACTATATTTAGAGCTTGCAAACTGAAACACCCGGAATTCACCCGCTAATGAGCCACGAAGAAAATGAACCACTTAAAGCAACCCGCAATTAAAGCGTATTCGTGTGAAGAATTCGAGCGATTTCGCTTATCTGTCACACGAGGCCAAGAAGAAAGCAACGATTTCACGGAAGATTCGAAGGAATACGCGTGGTCGTTGATCAATTTAAAGTAAGGCCGTCCCGAAGGCGCATTATTCTCGACAAAAGAGCCGCCAGAAACTTGCGAGTTTGGTTACCCTTAATTACACCGGGGCCTGAACGGAAAAGTTGAAATCTCAGCGTCCCCCACCCCACTGTTCTCAGCCCTGGCTGTTCTAAAGTGAAAGAAAGAGAAGTACAGATCAAAGTGAACTAAAAAATGGTCAGGAAGGGAAGAAGAATAGGAAGAAGAAGAAGGGAGGCGGAGAGAGAGGATGATCGAAACGCGAGACATTATCGGTGTGTCAAGAGTTTTCAATAGTTAACGAGCTTTTGATCTGATTATCGATGAAACTTTCCAAGAAGTGTGACAGCCCGTGTTCTCAAGAAGACCGGAAGCCCGACGAGAAGTAGTAGAACGGACTAATTTCGTCCCGTTTTAATCTGGCCCGTTGAAACTTAAATAATTTATAATAACGAGACCGACCGTTTCCATCGTTCTGTGTATAGGAGGATAGTACTGTACAGCAGCGTTTATAAAATTGGAGAAAGAGAGTGGTAAAAGAAGAGTGAAAATTGCCAAAGCACCAGACGATCCGTTTGCTCCGGCGGAGCCTCCTCTCAGTTTCTCTACGATTCTATTCGACGCCACTCGACTTCGCCACCCCTCTGCTTTAACCCCCTCGTGTATTTCCTCCGAGACTCTTTCTCTCCTCTTCACGTACCATCCGGCGAGAATTATTTATTTTTCTATACGAACGTTACTCTACACAGAGAGACGAACAACGTCGACGACTCCACTCGAATCGAATCTTTCTCCTCCGAAAAGCACGTTCCTTACTTCCCTCCCGACGATAGTTCGCCGTAATTTCCAAGGATGCGAGTGTAAAGAAACAGGGGGGAGGATCGACGTCATACCGTAACGCTACAAATATCGAAACAATAACAGAAACGATCGGCCGCGATACGTTTGTTCATAGTTACTTGGCCACGATCGTAAAAATCAGCAGAGGGTTGCGCTCTCGTTTCTCGATCGCCGGCGAAACACAGGCAAATGTTTCCCTCCCTTTACGTGATGTGTGTTCCAGAGTTTCGGAAATCTGCAAACTTATAGGGCGTCCTAAATATCGCGCAACAATACGCGATAGAGGGAATTTAAGATCGTCTCCGAATAAATCCAACACGACGAACAAACTGCTTTCGATAAATTTTTTCCCGACCGGTGTCGGGTTTACTTTTTATCGTTAACTCGATGACGTAGAAAGATAAGGACGGCGGAAAGCTTCTGTATGAACGTTGAATTAGACGTTAACCCTTTACGGTCCAAATTGTCCAGTTAATCCGCACTCGGTTGGTCACTTTTGTGCAGTGTTATGTAGTTTCCATTTATTTCAATACTTCAGCGTAACGTTAGTTGCAAAATACCAAGTTTCGGTGCAATATTAACGAATAAAAGAACGATTTACTGTCATATTGGAAATGGGTTATGGAATTAAATAGTCTTTTATCTTTGTAATATACGATTTTATTTACGGTCTCAGAGGAAACGTCTTTACTCTATTGAATCTTCTGAAGGACTGTTTCTGGGCACCCAAAAGAAAGTTGGGGTCCCCTTATACCTAGAAACTGTTTACATTATGGTATGGCATTGTGCAGTGAGTGACTCGAAGACGGACACCAGATGCATCTGGTGGAAGTCTTAGTGCCTTTGTTTAAAATAACCCGGAGACATTTTTGTCCTTACTTGATTCTTTCCATAGGGTGTTGTTAGAAATAATCCAACATTTATAATTTATCAAAAATTCTTACGTCGAGTCTGTGAGAAAATCCGTCCCGAAGACGGTGAAGCGAGCATCTCGTAGCCAGGCCCAGTGCTTTGGGTTTTTCTCTGGGCCAGTTCGCGTAGGGGTGGACAGACGCGTCCTCGCTCTTCACGAGACGCTCGAAGCACACTTTTTGCGAACGACGCTCAGACAACGCGGATATAGACTTTGAATAACGTATGCTATTGTAACGAGTCAGAGTATTTTCTGGCAAGTCTGACTCGACACAGGACTACCAAAGGGTTAAGCACAGTTCTGGTTATCAGCTCCGTTAAATCGCGATTAACAACGTCTATCGATGAAACGACGTACAGTGAGTTAATCAGAACTCGCTAGAACGTGTCTTTGTCCATGTGAAATCCACGTATCCCTCGATCCTCCATCGGTAAACTCGTAACGCAATGAACGAGGTTGCTGTAACCTGTAACTGCGAGATTGCACGCGATCGACGAGCATGATCGCGGCTACTCTGCATCTCGGGATACGAATTTTGATAGCAGTGATATACGTAGGAATGATGAGCATTATAATTAGAAAATTTGTACTACGTACACTTCTCTATATATACAGGTTGTTTCATCTGTAAGAAATGCGAGATTCTGGCGGCAAAGTGGTGGCCTGGACTTCGTAACCCGGAAAGAGAAAGCGCGCGGGTACCTGAGGGTGCCATAAACTAAGCCCTTCTCCCGAAAAGTCCAACGAGGGGGCTCCAACGGTTTTTCGGAGCAACGTGGGATACCGCGATTATTTTTGGGATACCGCACTATCCGGATATTAGTTCTTTGTTTTGCGAGTGTTGCTTACACATCTAAAACGGTCTACGTGAATAGCTCGTGCGCTTAGAAATAAAGAATAAGTTATTTTTGGGATACCGCACTATCCGGATATTAGTTCTTTGCTTTGCGAGTGTTGCTTACACATCTAAAACGGTCTACGTGAATAGCTCCTTGAATTTTGACGACAGGAAAAATATTTCAGGTGCAATTTGGACTATATGAAATATTTGTCGTATCCCCACAACCGAATAGGATGTTGGACGAAAGCCTGTTTCACGTGAAACGTTCTCTATTTCCTATTCTAAAAAGCTATGAAAATGATTGAATCGTTAAAATTGACACGTTCCTCGATAATTCCCTCTCTACTCCGCGTGTTTCCCTTTTTTCCACGTATTCACCCTTAAGACTGTACGCTGAAAGCGCCTCGAGACGCTAGAATTCCAGGATTTCCGGACGGTCGGAAACAACCTTTAAATCGAACCGCAAGACGTCAACAGGCTGTTTGCAAGCGACACCGTCGACCACACACACAGAAACACACGCAGGGAGGACAACTCTCTGTGGTCAGAAACCAAGCAGAGAGAGAGAGAGAGAGAGAGCTGCGTGTTGTCGCGTAACCCCCGTGAAACGTCCTCGACATCGGAATGCGGAAAAGTATTTACATTGAGCCAAGTGTTTTTTCTCAAAGTTTAGCCAGAGAGACATTGTTTCGCTGGTGGAAACAGGTCAAGTGGCTTTTAGCCAGACTTCACTTTATCGGTAACATGCATCGGGTAAAACTGGATAAATCTCCTACACCGCCCGTGTACCGCTTTGATGTATTCACATTTGATTCGCTAATTAAGCCTTTGCACCGTGCAACCCCCCCTAGTCTACTCGAACTGGAACGAAAAGAGTCGGCCTTTGTAACGTGGAAAACACGTGCTGGTTATTCGAGGATGATTAAAGGAGGTCTCGGTGGTTGTGTGTCTCGAAGGTTGAACGTTTAAAAGGAACGGCAGAGTGAAAGAATTAAAAGGGAAAAGAAGGGAAAAAGTACGTTTGCTGGCACGGCTTGTCCACGTATATACAGGGTGCAATCAAAATAGGTGGCCAACTTGCTCTCTCATTTTCTTTATCTCGGTTAACCCTTTGACGCTCGCATTTTTCTCAATTTCATATGCCAGAAAACGATCAATTTCATTAGTTTTTAATTATTTCCTAGGCGAGTATAAATAAGTTTCCCATTTATTGAAAACGCTGTAACTTACATTTTTGCCATAGAATAAAAAAGAGAGCACAATGTGGATAGTGAAAGAAAATAATTTTAAAAAACTGCACTTTTTGGAGGATTACTTGCGCATGTGTAACACAAGCATGAGTGTTGAGGGGTTAAAAAATTTGACTAAAAATATAGTTCACATCTCAAATATTTCCAGACTATCAATATCATTACCAACATAAACCAAAGTTTTAAAATTCCCCCATAAATAAGGATCCAAAGGGTTTAAGTCAGAATTAACTCTCCCATTAACTACTCTACTACACTATTTACTTCTAACAGAGAAAAAAAAAAACACTAACCCAATCTGCATAAAAATTCTACACGTGTTCACCATAAAATTTCCCTCCAAACAAAAACTCATCACAACTCAAAAATGAAGAATTTCCTAACCCACGTTCACACTTTTCCTCCTCCCTAAAAAGACCGGAACACCCGTACAAAAGTTCGACCGCCCATTCCGGTAACACCCTGTTCACACCTCCCCGAATATGAAAAATCTCGCGATTCATCCGCGGCGAAAAATCGTCCCGCGCTCCCGAGGACGATATTTCACGATCCGCAAGGGGACAAGCTGTTTTTCGCCGCACCTCGCATAAAGTCACCGGGACAAAAGAAACTTTCCTACGAAACGTTCGATATCGTTTGTCTGATAACGTGACCATCGGCAACAATTTCAATTTTCCAACACTCGGTCGGTCGGTCGATATCTCGATATCGATCGAATCTCGATGTGCGAGCTGACCCGGATTGAAAAGCCCTCTCCTCCCCCCACCCTTGGAACGATCTTTAAAACACAAAGAAATGAACACGACTGTATCGCCGATTTGTGGATCTGACTTTCCATTAGCGAAATAGCGTTTCTCCTTCGGTTGGTCGCCACTCTCAGATCCACTGCTGGCTCTCCCTTGTCTCCTGCCTGCTTCGTTTCTTTTTTCTCGTCTCTACTGCACCTCCTTCTCTCTCCCCTTTCCAACCTCTCCGCCGCTTCGCTCGCTCTTTTCCGCCCCCTTTTTCCGGGTTGTTTTCACAGAAATTAAGTATCGTGTAACGCGGCGAACGAAAACATCGCGGGCCACGTTTAAGGAAGAAATACGCGGCTAATGGGACGCTATTATGTTCGGCGAGCAATAATGGAACTAGCAGTTTTATAGGAGTCGCCGTTGCTACAGAGAGAAAGAGAGAGACAGAGCGGCCTTTCTTCGTCTGTGTTTCTATTACGTCGAAGAATGCGTAGGATGTAGAACGATCGCGATATTCGAGGATTTCTTGCTTTCTCTCGATGGCACTTATTTTGTAACGAGTTGATAAACGTGTGTATCGCGTTATGAGATAGCGAGGGACGGTAATGGTGTAATCGTTGTTATATACCGAAAATGACGAAGATGTTTTCAGGGGAAATATTACCATCACCCCCGCTACGGTTGCTCTTACGGTAACGCAACATAACGCAACAGTTTATTCAATGGTAACTAGGTTATACGAATGTATTTTGATAGGTAGAATCGTGAATTGGTGCTTGATTTTCGTGTGAAATCGTTAGGATATCGTTAAGATGGATATCGCGAAATGCAACGTAATATTCGTGTAAATTCAATCTTAGATCGCTAATGTATTTCTTCGGTAATATAGGTTAGGTTGTAACAATAGCAATAATGGTCTTCGTAATTACACTTGTAAGTTGCTTAATAACTACTTCATTTAATAAAGTAGCCGTCTATTCGTCAAAAGAAACAAGCCGACTGACGTAGCACGCAAATGGAATATCACTTATAACTTTTCCGAGCGTTGGTTATCCAGGAATACTGGCGTATAATGTAACTTCAAAGTTGGACTTACCTAAATCCGTTGAAATGCCTTGCACCGGTACCCGAGACTCCGCATTTCGACGAGGCAAATCGTCGAATCCGTAGAAGACGAAGTCCCTCCTCGTTTCGAAGCAGTAGGAAAAAATGTCCCGCACACGTAAACTACGTCGTAAAATGTCCACGCACTAATCAAATTCTTCTATACCGACACACGCGAGTCAAAGTTCGATTTCGAAGAGGTTAGTCAACCATATCGATCACCCGCGTATACTGATCACTTCGATCGATATATCGATGCACACGGAACAATGGCGAACGTCAAGTTATAGGTTATGTCATAGCGGTGACGACCGCGGTAAACGAGTTGTATTTCACGTTTCATAAAGTGTCACTTCGTTGTGCGTACCACGCGAGACGTATAAATCTCTTCGTTCAATGGGAGGAAAAAACGTTCGCTCTGGTTGAACACGATGTTTCGATAAAACTGTCTTAAAATCACAACGAACAATAGCGACCGATTGTTACAGCACTTTTTCACGAAACTTCTCGCGCTGCAGCCAGCAGCGGTAAAGTGGGGAGCATCGGTAAAGCAACCGAACAAGTTCCTTTAATCTCGCCTGTGGCGAGTTTCACCAGCTGCTATCGAAATTCTCGGGGCGAACAGTCGATAGCCACACAGCGTGGGCCACTCTTTAAACGACCCCGTTAATCGGCGATTCTCGCGGACGAGGAACGAGAAGAACACCCACTCGAAAACCGTGCGCGCCGAGGATCGGGCGGTGACTGAAACCACCGTCCCGTCTCGCTCACTATCACCCCCTCTCTTTTGCTCTCCCAACTCACCCCTCCTGTGTTCGCGAACATTCCCTCTCTTTTCCACCGACAATCAACGAAATCTTCTTTTTCTAATCGCCTCTTTTTTTCTCTCTTGCACTCTTGCGCCATCTCTCTTCCACCTATTGCTTTACCTCTGTCTCCCACTCTCTCTCTCTCTCTCTCTCCTGGTTTCCCTTATCATTTCTCTGTCCTCGTCGTCCTTATGTTCCTTGCATCGTGCCTGTCTCTTTCGTTTCCACCAACCCGTTCTGTCTTCCTCTCTATCCATCTCTGTTACAGACATGCATCCACCACATAACCTGTCTCTTTTCATCGTGTAACTTCGGTCCTCGTTCGTGGCACACGGTCGTGCTCCTCGTCGCTCTCGTGTCTCTTCCTATATCACACGCGTGTATAGCTTCTGTCTCTGTTTCTCGAAGTGCACGCGCAAGCATCCAACGGGCCAGCGGAGAGTGCCACGCCTACCCCTTCTGTATATGTGCCACTGATGCGAGAGAGCCGCCTAACCTCGGGCTTCCTGGAGACGCTCGAACTTGAAGCTTTTTTCCGACGACGCAGCCTGCATTCCAATTCGTCTACACACACACACGGCTATTGCTCCCGGTTGCAAGGATTGCACACGGACCTTAAAGGACACCGCTGATCCGGATCCTTCCGGATACTGGCAGAGATTCGATCCCTGCCAACCGTTTCAATTATGATTGCAGCCTTTACACGACTCTGAACCGGACAGGTTAACCGAGCGTTGAAATTTAGTAATTATAAGTGTTTCAGACATTACTTTTTATTCTAGCAATACATTTCGCGACACGTTATACGCTGTACATAAGAGAAACAACGTGAATTGTTACTGCGAAGTTTCTAGAGGTTATGTGCGCGTCACCGTACTCTTATTCGGAATAATATAAACAAACGGTAAGAACGCGAGTTGCCAGATGTTTTTCTGCTTCCAGAGCGTTTCTTAGAAGTCACTTTAGCACATTTCGGGGAAACAAAACATCGGAAAGGCCGAATAACAAACACGCGTGACACGGTACGACGCGTTCCGAGAGTAAACCGTGTACGACTAAATTAAAATGGCGCGAAAGTTAATACATCGATTGCTCGATCGATTCCCGCGCATTTACGCGGAATTTGAATCGCGTAATGTTCTTTCTCGTTTTAACGCGAATTTTGAATCGATCGAAAAGAAGGATATCACCGCAAATGTCAGAATCTTCGTAGAAAATGTGTATTTTAAATCTAGATACAGAGTAAAAGCGATAAATAATTCGCGAATCAACTGTTTATTATAATATGCGCATCTTTTTCCTGCGCTACTTTTACCTTTGAAACGTACACCAGTATCACCTTTGATAAAAATTTAGCGATCCACGAATCGTGGATTTGCCTTTAGGTTTAATCCGTTCGCTCGCCTTTTGATGAATATGCACGCAACTGTGTACAACGTAACATGAAATAAACATGTTGGTTTATACTTTTTTACGGCTGCAACCGGGAAAAATATTTCACTAGAAAATTCTTTTGATACATGCTCTTTCGATGACGTATAAACACCGCTGACTCGAAAATGAAACGTTTTCCCCCCTCTCTCTGTCTTCAATATATGCACAACGTTTCCTTTCCTTCCATATTTTAAGCGGCAAATCCTCCTTTTTAAAAAGCTCGACAATAATTCAGCGGCGCGTTTCAAAGTTGAACTGGCCATACGGATCAACTTAATCCATCGAGAGCAACGTTTTCATACCCGACGATCATTTCTCCTGTAATTACACATTCCTTGTGTGTTAGAATTCCTCCTTATAACTCGTTATCTTCCATCGCACCATTCCAAACGACGGTGGGATTTACCCCCGTGTGTGTGAAAAAAGGCTGGCGTATTTCTCTCTTTCATCTCTCTTTAGCAAAAATTGCATCGCTTTAAAAATTTCAGGACAAAAGGCAAAGGTTCGCCGATCGCTGAGACGCGTATCATGGACAATTTCACAATTCCCTCGAACTTCAGAAGGAAATCGGTTGCAACAATTTTCGCGAAACGATCGCGTACCTTTGAAGCTTCGACGTAATCGTTACATCACAGTTCTCGCGTGTACTATTTTCTATACCATTATTGCAACGAGGGAAACCTTTCATCGTGAAAATCTTTAGGAAAACTATCCTAAGTAGCGTGAACCAGTAGTACAACCCTACACACTATCAAACATGCTCTTCACCGTAAACGAACATTTCCACACTTCTTAACCCCGGAACGGTCGCAGGGTCTTTTTTGACCCATCACCTTCTTATCTTTTTAATTACTTTTGCTGTTATCAAATTTACGTTCCCTTAACATTACATGGAAAGTTCATTACCTAAGTTCATATGGCGTGCTGGTAACAAAAATTGTTACACCTAAGACCTTTGGATCAAAAAAGACCCGAAAACCTCAAGTGTACAGTTGAACGAAAGAACGCGCTAGGGTTAAATTAACGAGTACAATCTGCTGGTAACAAAAATTGTTACACCTAAGACCTTTGGGTCAAAAAAGACCCGAAAACCTCAAGTGTACAGTTGAACGAAAGAACGCGCTAGGGTTAAATTAACGAGTACAATTGAAATAATTGCAATAAACAAATTTGCAGGTGACCTCGTTTAAAGTTCCAGGAAGAAAGGTGAAAATGGGACGGCTGTTAATTCCCGAAGAATTCGTCGCCGCAACAGCCACAATTCCCACCTCAACCCTAACCAGAGGCAGCTCGAAAGTTTGATCCAGTTTTCTTTTCCCTTCACCGGGGAAATTTAATTCCACGCGTCTTCTAAGTTGAACAGTTTTCCACCGCACGCTCAGTATTCATAGAAAGTTTCGGAAGCAGAATTAGTCTTCTGACAAGGGCAAGCTCGGTTGCACGTCCCGCCTCGCAGCTGTCGTGTCATACAAGAATTAGTATCACCGACGAAACACGCCACATTTCTGTTCCCCCGTTGTTTCACGCACACCGAACAACCGCGCCCTTCAAGGCCATTATGCATACATAAGGAAACGCGTGATTTCTGGTCGACGGCGGATGCTGCGTGCTCGTAGATCACCGTAGATCGCGGAGAATCGCTCGGACGAGACCTCGCGGGTGGTATCGTCTGGAGGAATGTGCAGGATTCGGCGAAGATAAATAATTCATTGAAAATCACCGTCGACAAACCGTATCGTTCACGAGGAAGCGAATTTGCCGTGTCAACTGTGCAAAGCATTTCCAATTTCCATGCATAGATCCACGTGTAGCCATCGATACTCTTAGGTTCTCCTTTATTCTCCGCCTTCCTTCCGTCTTCATCGACTGCGCCAGTTTTCCAGATCGGTACACCGTGTATGCGCTTCCAACCTCGCTTTATTATGCGATGGACGCAGCTGTTTAAAGTAGATGAAAGCGTTCTTCGTTCGAGAACACGAGATATTCAATTTTCGAACGTTACGTGTAAACACTAGCCCGAAATATTGAGAAATTTCTCTTTAGGTGGAATTTATAGAATTCCAGAATGCTAGCTGTTAAGTAAAATCCTTTTGCTTCTGTAAGAATATGGGTGAGTGAAGGTAGGGACTCGGGCCGGTTTATGACCCCTCGGTCTGCGGAGGAACCCGGTCCCAACGCCTGACTCCCCCACGCGCTAAAGGCTGGGTCAGTAAGGACCCAGCCACGTGCTCGCGCGACGCGGTCCTTGCCGGGTAGAAACCCCCAACTTGCACCAGGGTTTCCCGAAAGCAAGAGAGCATATAACGACGCTTTAGGAGCACTGCGGGCAGAAACATAAGAACTATAAGAATTGTAAGGATTGCAGGAGAGTAGATTGAACCGCGTAGTCAACGACGAAATGAATATAGCTTTTTTTATATTATCAGACGAAGCACTGTTTAAACTGAAAACCCTTACACTTCGGACAATGGCTTTAATCGAGCGTTAAGAAGCTAGGAGTACATTCTAACCTCGGTTCCTTTATTTTTCCAGCCTCGCGAGGGGACGTGGATATATTAATCAACGAGCACGACGACAGAAGCCGACGTAAGGCATTCCGGAACGGCTGGAAAACAATGGACAATTAATGCACGCCATTCGTTGGGCGCATTCCACGAGCATTCGCCGTGCTGCAGCCCCTTTGCGTACTTGCAGAAGTTGCACAAAGGATAGTCGAATGCCACGGCTGCTCCGGCGTGTCTTGATTCGTTTTTGGAAATGAACCCTTTGACTCGTCTTACGTTGCTCATGTGCCGATGAAATAGAGTAGGGTGTAGGGGAATTCCATGGTGGTTTATTGCTTCTTTCGCGAATTTTTATTGTTAGTTTGAAAGTTCGAAAACGTAAGTGTTGAATTTTTGTTTGTTTATTGGTTAACTTGTGCAGCTAGATAAGAACTTACAGCGGAAGGAATTAGGTTGTTTCATTATTATGGAAATATTTAAAGAAAATGAGATACAAAGTACACAAAAGTTAGTAAAGAAAGGAGAGAAGTGAGACTTTTCAATTTCTTCGTTTAGCTTTTCTAACGAATTTTGAAAGGTCCCTTAAAAGCACCACATGGCTAAAAATAATTTTTCCTCGGAATCAACGCTTCCACGTCGCATTTTCGCGAACGATCTACAGACTCTCCCCTTATCCCAATGAATACTGCATTACTTAGCACAGAATTCAGAAGCTTTCCAATTTTTTCACGTTCAAATTTCTAACACAAAGCATTCTCTATTAATGAATTAACGTAAGAGCGACTCTGGTTGGAGGAAGCACCGGTTACCCTTTCACGTGTCGCTCGAAAATCATGCTTTTTGTATACCTCACCATCCGACGCCATTTCTCCGAACCTCTTGCAAACCATGGACCAAAAACCTGCTAGGAAGTTCCGTTCCGTTCGTACGTGTCCAATTTCGTGCACCCAGACGCAAAGGGTGGTCCAGAAATTCGGCTTCGACTTTCGAGCGGCATAAAAAATTTACATAACCGTGTAACACACCTATGCATTCTGTATTTTTACACAGTCCTCTAAATCCACTTTCTCGCGTGTGACATCTTCAAAATTTTCAAACACTATCAAACTCGATATCGATAGTTCTTGCAGTCTAAAATAGAATATTTTTCGGTTGGAAGTTTGCCAGGCGATGATTAATTAACGCAACTTAGGCACACGGTATTCGAGTATCGTATTAAGCGAGGGAGAGACAGAGAGGTTTATCGAAGCAAGAAAGGTACTTAAAGTTGCTTGCCACGATAATTATAATAATTACTTACAAAAGTTCGCCTCGGGAAAACTCGATAAAACTCAATAAACTGGATTAACCAATGGAGAGTTCGCGGACTTTTGCAATTACAGTTTAAATACGTATACGCGCATGCCACTCGCATGTTTCTTCTTCCCTTCCTTCTCTGTTTTTCTGTTATTTCATTTGTATCGTGTAACGACACAGAGGTTCCACATTCTTCCCTCGTGTCAAGATCGACCTTTTCGTTCTGCGCTGGAGAATTAGCGGTAGCTACTTTGTCGCGATCCTGGGCTAGTTCGTTTCTCCAAACAATCAGATAAACGTCGCCCATTATTCGAAATTCTGCGCGTTTGCCCGGTGCGTTTGTAACCAGAGCCGAATGGGCCGTATCGTAGGAGAGAAAGGATCGATTCACGACGGTATCGAATGGTTGCACGGACAAACAGGTCCGGAATCGATCACCAAGTCTAGGTTAAATCGGCCTATTCCGGCCAGAGACGTATTGAGATTTCACCGAGAAACTTCCTTCGGTATTTCTTCGTCTCCGTTTTACTACTTTTATCCTCTTTTCTATGGAGAGTAACAATAACGCGAGACTCTCAGGCGCCATTCTTGCCGTAACTTTTTAACGAAGCTTCAAACGACCTACGTTAATGTAACATTTTTTTCTTATTTACATACCCACAGGGTAAATTAAAAAGTTCAGTCAGCAAAAATTGGAACACCCTGTGTAACATATTAATTCAATTTTCAGCATCGTCCACCTAATTTCAGTCTCCGAAATTTAGCGACAGTATTGAAGAAAACTCTTGTTTCCCTAATTTCTGCTAAAAACTTCTTTATATTAACCTCGTGAAACCTTCGTAGAATCGCAGAGACCACAGAGGATTAATCCGACTTGTGCGCCAGCATCGATTCGTATAACCTTCTCGCGAAATGAAAGCGCAGCGTGGCGAGGGGCGCTTATTGAAGAGTCGCGACCCGATACAGCTTGGTGCAACTGCAAACCGTCCACCCTCATAATTCCCGTGTATCGGGGCCGGCTGTAATTTCCAAAATCGTAGCTTCTCGTCTGAAAATAGCAGGCTCAACGTGAACGCCGGTTTTCCTCCAATATAGCAGAGCGAAAGAGGTGGTGGTTGGAAGCGGTGTAGGAGGAGGGTGCGTACAAGCTGGTCCTCGCCAGTGAGAAAGTCCCGACGCGCGCACAGGAAAAGAGGACGCACGTGTCCGGTTTATCAAGGAGTCCCCTTTTTCGTTTCGTTCCGTTGAAAAGGGACGAAAAGAGCCGCAGAACATTCTACTCTTCTGTTGCCGTTAGTACGTACTTTGCATTTATCGTGTTCGAAGACGTGCCAAACCATCGAGAGCCTGCAGCCCGTGCTCCAATATGGACGGAAATCGAAGTATGATTGAACGATCCGTTTCATGGGCACGCCTCTGATGAGATGTCTCTATCGAGCGAGTTTCAGGATTGTCTCGATACTAATGACTGGGATTACCGGACCGTTTCAAACGTTGCTGATCTGTAGTAGATTTTCAAATTAACCTGTTAACTCGGTTGGTTCCTTGGATGGGAATTGAATCTCTTCGAACGTTTAATTGAAGAGTGGGAGTTTTAATTAGCGATCGATCGAATTACGAGTCATCTCGTCAAATTAGGATTAGAACATTCAGTGAGTGCCTTATACGATGGAATGTGTGGTAAATAATTTTATTCGATGTCTTTTGTCGCGAATATCGTTTCAGGGCAGTGAAAGAAGTCCGACAAAGTCTCGAAGACTTTATTCACTCAAAACTGCCATTTCTTTTTCAAAGAAGAAATTCTTAAATTCAGTCATCCAAAATAACGTGCAATTTGAATTTCCTTGGCTTTCACCATATCTATCTCAGAGAATAGAATTTTGGATAATACGAAATTTGGCGGTAGTTTGAAAAGGGAAAGGGTTAATAGCGCAAAGCAAATCCACCGGTTGCAACTATTTTCACGCAAAATTTCTATCCCAGCGTTGCTTCTCGTTTTCGATTTCTGTTCAGAGTTAGTCACACGCAAAAACTGCAGCGTGTCGTATCGCGGGCCCGAAATAGGTCGCGCGTCAAACGTATCTCGCACGAGTCGGTCCTCGAATGCATATATTTAAAATATATCACGAGGCGTGCAAAAAAATCGTCGTAGTCTCTGCATCGTCTCTCTCTGTCTCTCGTAGGTGTACCAGCTACCAGCCACTAAACTCCAAGCAATTTCTGCTTCATTAATTCGAAACAGTGCGAGCGTGACGTCAATTGTACGCGTTGAATTGTTGCCAGCCAGCGACTGTAACGAGGCAAGATTTCTCTTAATTTCTCCGGCTCGCTAACCAGAAACCCGTCTTCGATCTTCGAACACCGCGAAATTCGTAGAAATAACCGGGTGAATTTTCGTAAGAGACAGAATCGACGAAGACACGTGTAACCGTCATTTACATAGAAGGCCTCCTATTATAGCAGAGCTAACGCTCCGAATACAAACCATTTCCGGTCGATCATGAATATTCAGCGGGGCAAGCGCGTAATCTTGAAGTGGCTGCGTAAATTTCGTAGCCGAAAACCAAGTACCCAAGCTCGAACATATCGAATACCAAACGCTTCCTTCGATCTTGTATACTCGATAGATTCCGCCTAACGATCTCGCTAACTTACCTATTCGCTGTTCTGCAAGTTCCACGCGTGGTAAGTACATTCGAAACGCGTTAGCTCACACCGTACGAGAAGAGCTTAAAAGCAGCGACGATACTCGTCACAAAAGAACCGCACGCTTTAAGGATGAAGAAAAATATCGCGACCTACATATGTTCGAACGCAACAAAAGAGACAGAGAAAGAGAGAGCAGTCTTGCTTGGTTTTCTCTTGAAATATAATCGCGTTACTTTTCGAAGGGGAAATCTCGCGTTCAATTAAGGGCGCGAAACTTTCGAGACTGTCTCTCCAGACGAAGACTCGAACTTGTTAAAGAATTGAAAGCTTCGAACTTGTTAAAGAATTGAAAGAGACTTTTGGAATTTAACGGGGGCAAATTGTCTGGCGGATTGTCACCTTTAATCAAGCCCGAGGTACCATCCACCGCCATGCAAACTTCGTCGTGGAAAGATCACGCGAGCAGTCCTCGTTGGTACAACGTACACTCTTGTCGACCTCTCGGAACGTGGCCATTTGTTCTTAGAGAAGAAACTGGAAAACACGTAAGTTCGAAGCACCGACCTGTCCAGAGGGTTCGAGAAACGTTGCCTGTCAAACTTTTATTCCAGTTTTCGCGAGAAGTTCCGAGGGATAAATTCTACGCGAACTTTACGTTAGACACGCCGCTACGGAAGGTGTTACGGTGTAATTATAATTGAAAGTGCACGAATGTCGAGCCTGATTATTGTAGTCGGTTGTGCAGTATGCATACGGAATGACTGGTGGCTTGTATAATTCTTCCACGGTGGACTTTTTACTGTTGCACACTCAGGAGAATCGTGTTCCTCTTCTTTCTTTGCAGCCTACTTGCTGTCTTCCGGATGAACCTCGGTGAAATGGAGCTTTCGACTTTCAAGATAAGAGATGAAGGTATCGATGCTGCTCGAGCTGGTAAAATCATCTTCCAAACAATGTTATTAAATAGAAAACAGAAGGAATACATGGAACAGGACTCCAAGGATCTACACTGCTGTTCGCAATTATTAAAACACAAAAAGTATTATACGATTTAAATTGCCATATCCTGTGAACCAGAGTACGTGTGCGTAACTTCACCGGTCGATTCAGCTCACAAATAAACAGTTCGTCGATAAGTAATACCGAACAGCTTAATAAATAATTTTTCAACGTCTGTTAAAATTTAATTCACGTCCGATAAGTGTTTCAATATTTACGAACGAGGGTGTACGTGAATGAAAGTCTTAATAAATCCGAGAAAATTCTCCGGTATCGTCGATGTAGCGCGTAAACGAGCATTCTGAGATCCGGAGGGTAAAGGCGGGCGAGAAGGGTCCATAAACGGCGCGGCAAAAGGTGAAAATCTGCAGGCGGAAGTGGCTGACCTGGTCTTAATTAAAATCTGAAACGTCTATCGCGATCGCGGACGGGGCCCGGCTCGGAGGCGAACTTTCCGCCGGAGGCTGACTTATTTAATGGAGGATTTCCAAATTGTAGTGCCAGCTGGTGCTAGGGAGCCGGTGCTCGCGGATTTCATACGCAGAACTTAAATACGTCACGCGCTAATGCTTTCGCGCCTCGAACACACGTTCAAGACCGTGCTACGGAAACTACGCCCGCTGGATGAACTACAGCTGAGCAGAACTTCTCGCGGCAGTTTCTAACTGTAACGGCCAGTTTCCTCGTGTTCTTTCCAATTTCTGCTATTTCGATCGTTTGTTGGAGTTGTAAGAATGATTAATTTTATTCTGAAGTTGCTGGTACCAGATCTCACTTGACAATTTAGTTGAAGTTTGTTTTTTAAATTGGTTATTGGATTTGATATAATTGATGGTTGAATTCTGATTAATAATTGGTTGTTAACACGTTCCGTGCCGCGTGGGTCGCATACGCCCCATTCTGGACTTAAATTATGCAACTACGGCGATAATTTGTTGAAGCAAAATTTTTTTCCTTTGCTCTATAGCGTATCTCAAACGTTACCTTTTTCTCGATAACAATGACTTTTGCAATCTTATAAATATTGGAAGACATATAGGGTGAAAAGCAAAACTGTTAGTCTCGACAAAGTGGAGAGCGTACGACCCACGCGGCGTGAACGGAAAGTCACCGAAAATCGGTGCGTAACGTGTTAAGGGTTTGTAGGCTTTTTGGGACGGTTTATATGTGGCAAACACCAGACCCGAGCACCCATCGGTTCGGCCCAGCGATATCTTTGCCATTTCGACGAGAGTCGGTTCTTAGCTTCGGTAATAGACGGACGCCGAAGAGTCTGAATAAACTACTTTGCATGACATTCTGATTTGAGTAAAGTTCATTATACCACCTCCTACAGGTTATATTTTACTTCCGTCAATGATACTGTTGGAGTCAGCCAAAGCAAGCCGGTCAGAATTGAGTAGAAGAGCTAGATTCGCGCGCAAAATTTGACACTTGTCAGTGTTAAAGCATCAGTGTTAAAGTTAAAAGGCAAAGCCCAAGAAATCGAGCTCTAGTGGAGATACGGAGATTGAGAAAACCATTGGAATAAGTGTATTGCAAGAAACGGGGATTATTTTGGAGGCGACCACGTAAATCATTTGGTTCATCTCGTTCTATTTCATTTGTCCTGAAATTTTCTATACAGAACAGTACATATTTGGAAACATCAATCGTTACAATCATTGGCACCACGAAAAACTCTAACCATTCCATTTTTCATTCTAAATAGCTCATGCTTGTTCGCAAATTCCCATCGCCCCGTATTCGTTTAAGAGCGGAAAAGATATTCCAGAAAGACCATCCGGAGCAACGAGATCGGCGAACGAGCGGCGTTCTTGAAGGCAGCTAACAGGGTATCGCGACACACCGTGCAAACGCGATTATTCACAAATGGAACCGACAAGGGAACTGCATCGCAGGGTAATGAATTGCGCAGCGAGTTGCTCGTGAAAGTTCATAAAATTCAGCCACAGTGGAACGAGTGCAAATTGTTTCGGTCACTCAATACCGTTCTCCTCTCCCTTTCTCACCATCTCTCTCTTTGTTTCTCTACACCTCTACACGTCTCTATGTATTCGTATATACGTCTGTATCGCACCTTAGAGAGCGAGAAAATTTTGGAGGCCAGGCAACAAGCTGCAATTTGAACCGCTTTATTTATGTGGTCGCTTTGGCGAACGCAAGAGCGATCCATTTTCAAAGTGGCTGGATTTATATCCGCGCCGCATTAATGGCGGGCCACGTTCCTCGGTGTTCAATGTTTCATTATCTCGATGGGTGTACGGAAGGTAATTCCTCGAATTTACGTCGGTGAACGCTGTGGAACAAAGGCACACAGATGTAATGTGTGTACGCAGATGCTGAAAAAGGAAGTAAAAAGTGCGTGGCATCAAAGGTACCCAGTGAATGTCCGGTGTGCGACAGCCGTCAAAAATACGAAGGCAGCCGCGACAAATCGAGTTACACGGCAACGGCGACATGCAAATCGACGGGATCTGCATTCGTCTCTCTCTCTCTCTCTCGCTCTTCTCACCGCGACCGAGTTAAAAGGTAAACTAAAACGAGCCGACGACATGCTCTTCTCTCTCCGGGGGGAGAAATTTCATTACTCTACACGACCCAGTATCGTTCACGATCGTCTATAATTGTTGAACGAAGGTAAAGATAGACGCTGAACCGTTCCATTCTGGCTTTCGAGAATTCTCTGCTTTTGGAAGAATTCTATTAACTTCTGCTTTTAGTTCATCGATAAATAAAATTTGTCAGATTCTATGGGATACGCGAGAACGATCGCGTTAATTGTGAACAGAGAAAGGTTGAAAAGAGGTGGAAATAAAGGAGACCGAATGTAGGACAAGATCCCTTTTCACGATCGCGCTTCCCAGTCAATTTTCCAAAGTTCCTCGTCTCGCTTGTCTTCCAGCCAAACTTGTATACGCATAAAATACGCCCCTCGCAAGTACGTACACCCGAATTTCCATAATACCGAATGGATCCACTTCGAAGCTAACCGTGGCCAGGGGTGGAAAAATTCCATAGAAAACTTATTTCTATAAAGAGCACATTTAGAATCCTCTCTTTTCCATCGAGTCTGCTCCTCCGCTCCTCTCGGAACCTCTAAATCCTTGACCAATGAACCGTACTCTTAAAAATATGCTAAACAAGAAAGAAAAAAAAATACTTGCAGTCGTCGGATGAAACATTTCCTTCTTTTTTTAAAGCAAAGGACGACCAATTCTGCGGAGTCGAACGTTTTACATAACATCCGTCTAACGAGGTGAATATTTAAGGGGGATTCAATTAACGGGGACTTTTTTAAATTGCTAATAATCACGCGGACCGTTTAATGCGGCACATTCAGGCCGTGGTAACCGGGAGTATTCAATTATTCCGAGCGACGCCGCGCCGTCGTCAATTAAGGCTTCATTTAAATCTGAATAAACAAGTTTCGGCCTTCGTTATTCCCCGAAATAATCCGGAGGGGTCAGCAAGAAACGGGCAAGTTTCGAGCGAGGACCACAGATACGAACAAGAAGATACCTCACGGCGAACTTCGCGGAGATTCCCGAGTTTGCGGCTACTTATTGAGAACGCGCCAACACCTCAGCCTCAACTTTCCGTCCGTGAATTTCCCTCGCACGCGCTCTTATCTCAGCTGAATCTTGTACGTAGTAATTTTACGCCGAGGAAGCATCTTCGTCTGTGATCTCGCGTCACGTATTTCGTTTGACTGTTCGTTAAAAGTGACGCGGTGAAAAAGTTTATTCTCACGTTGCCGAGCGAAATTTTCCAAATTTTCAGGTCACTCTCTGTGCTTTCAGGGAAACTTTTAATAAAATTTTCATTACACAAATTTATTTATACAATAGTGACGCGAATGAAACTATTAATTTGCATCCATGCTGCATCTGTTGTCACTTTTTTATACCGTTGAAATGAAAGTTGCAACGATCTGTGGCAATTTATTTTCGTTTAATAGTTCAGTTTGGAATCACTTGTTCAAACTTCTCCCCCGGCGGAGTGTATAATTCATCACAGCAGTAGATAGTAATTTTGCTTTGCTGCTTTGTTCCGCTTGTCAAATACAACTTTCCCGCTGTAATTTTCAGAGCTGTTAAAACTGCGTTTAATTGCAACGCACGCATATTTCCTGCATCGACGTGAAGAGCTTTTCTCTACTTAAGTAACACTCGCGTTAACCCTTTCACAGTCTAGAAAAATTACGAATTGCGGTAAAACTTACTAACTCACTGGCTTTCTAACTTACTTCCTAAGATTATCTCTCGAGTGAAATACTTACAAGGGAACTTCGGTAACCCGAAAATTCCGATTTTTGTGAAACTTTCTGGGTTTGTAGGGGACCTCGAGAAAAGTATCGATCAATTTTTTTTTTTTTTTTTTACCGAGTTTCGTTTCTTCGGGGTGAAAACAGCCCTTGAACGAAGATAAGCGTTACCCTATACCTCCAAATAGATATAAAAAAATGTTTACAACAAAAATTTCATGCCCTTTTTATGCCTGCTAGAACTGTGCTTTTAAATTAACACGGGGCCTCCATACCCAAATAGGAAACCGACAAGGGAGAATAGGCGTCTTTGGCGTAGCGCGCAAAGCCTCGGCTCTCTACGCCGAAGGTTCCGGGTTCTCGATTCCCGTTGGGTCCCTCAATATTATTCCCTAGGTTCCTACATTAATAAAAATTGCTTCTTTCAATAAAATATCTTCCACTACCGTTGTGAACAATTTTGAATTTTCTGACCCGTCGAAGGGTTAATGTTTTCTCCACGTAAACGACGCTTTCCTCCAATTTCTGCACGGCGAAACAAGGAAACAGCATTGGAGAAAAAAAGTTATAAATCAAGGCTGAGGCTGTATGCACGTCAGATACAGCGGCAAGAAAGTTCGTTTACGTAGTAGGTCGTGCGAGCAACGACTAACCAGTTGTTTCGCTCAATCTCGAGTTTCCCACGAGACTGGCATGTAAGTAGGGAAAATAATCTCCCTTCGTGGAACTTTAGGGCGTGCTGCACGCGTACATGGAGGGTGGGACAGAACGTTCGGCGGTATAATTTACTCAAGCAACAACGTTGCTGCGCTCGACTAAAGACCGAGGGACTTATTAAGAAATTTCCAGCTCGACGCATCGTTGACGGTAAATTCATTTGTCGAGGAAAGTTCTTGGCTGGGAAATTTCATCGATAACCACCCTCCGCCCCCCCGTTTTACGACTGAAAAGTTTCTTTCGCGTTTCTAAACGTGCCTGTGTGACACAACGGAGAATTACGCGGTCCCAGCTATTCCCTAATTCACCAAATCACGCGCGACATAAATTCGCGGTACGGGTAAATAAAGTTTTTCACCGCGTGATTAATTAACCTGCGAATGAACCACGGTTGCGTCGCACCCGTATCGTGACTAAACATAATCTAAAACTGGGGATCGCATAATTCTCCTCTTCAAAACTCGCGGCTAACGGTGCTTGGTGTTTTCAGATGCGCTCCGCGAGCACGATAAAGTTGAAACGAGAACGAATATCGCTGGGAAATTTACGCGACCATTTTTAAGATTATCTTCGGTTATGTTGTACAGCGTTAGGTCTGTGGTATTTGGAATTTATTGCTGGGCGATTAAACGCGAGATCGGAGTACCTTTTCTGATTTACTTTCTGTGATTATTGGGGACATGATCGCGATTAAACGAGCATCGTTTATTGATTGCGATATTTAATAATGTCTCGCTGATAATAGCGAGGTGAACAAGTGATTATTTTGCTCTGGGGAATTTTGATACGTAGATATAGAAAAGTTACAGCTTTAATGTCGAGTTCGTTGGTAAGTACTCAACGTTGTACGGTCACAGATATTTCAAATCGATATCTTTTGTCATGTTCGATATTTCGCGTCCGATATGTCTTGATAATTTAGTCCACCTCTCACTTTTACTCTTAGCCTACGCAAATTCTAAAAGCACGAGATCTAAGACTGCAAAAACAACTCTGAAATTCTAAGTAAACCATTCTAAACCCAATTTACAATTACACCAATTGTGGCGACCGCCACGGGGGGCCTATGTACCTAGGCCTGGCGACTCTTGGCCCTCGAGGCGAAGAGTCGAGAGATGTTCTCCAAACATCTTTTGCCTTGGCAATGTAGGCCCGCGCCCCCGCTTCCTGGGACTTTCCCAGGGAAAAAGGGGCTACTTAAGGGAGACCCGAAAAAGGCACGAGGCTTTTTGGTCGTGGACATTCTTGCGTGTTTTAAATCGAGGGACCCAACACGGGAATCGAACCCGAGACTTTCGGCTTACCAAGCCGAGGCTTTGCGCGCTACGCCAACCACTCCCTCTCCATTGTCCCGTGCTGGTTTCCTATTTTTGGGTACCGAGGCCCCGATGCTACATAAATATATATTTCTGTTAAGCAACCTTCGTGAGTAATTATTTTACACCACGTCACTTCCAAACCAATCAATCTTGGACACAAATCTCGATACATAATTCAAAACGCAAAATAATTAAGCATCGCGTTAAAATTTGCACATTTTCAAGAACCCATTAAACAATCAAATTATCCTCTATTCTCACTCTACGATAGTCTAAATTCGTAAAATCACATCTAAACACACAATCACCCCACGTTTTCCACTTAAATTCCCGTAACCACGATAACCATAGTCGATCAACGATTCGTCCCTTCCTTCTCCTCAAAAATTTGCATTCGAAAAACGACCACCGCCCCGGACGTTGCTTATTTTTGCACCGGAGAGGGTTCGAGCGATCGAACACACCGGATGCATAAATTCGAGGGGCGAAACTCTCATCAGGGATGCAGGTGGGTGGTTCCGCGGAAAGTTTCCGCGGCTCGGCCATCGACGTCGGCTGTCCCCTGCGGCGAAATCTTATCTCGATTTCGCGCAGGGTGATCGGTCGGTATATCGCGGCGCGATAAATAAGGCTGACCCATTTAACAGGGACGCCCTCCACGGGTCAGAGTGCATTCCGTATTCTGGCGTGGTGGCGGACCACTTTATAGAACCGGGTCGTGGTAGCAACATACCAATTAGCCGGTTTGCATGGCGGGTAACGCGCCGCATGCCTAGCAAAAACCTACCCGAGACACACCGTCGCGCTCACCTACCGTGTTTTCTGGCCAATCCACCGCGATGGATGCTGTAATCTGCAATACGGAGACAACGACTTTGTCTGGGGGAGTTTTGACCGTGTCTCGGGGTTAATCGATCGAAATTAAACACACCTGGACGGGAAATTGTTTTATTGTTCAGTCGAGCGATCGAAATTTCTTTTTTGTCGCGTGAAGTGGTTCGAAGAGATTCTTAAAATCATTGTAATACCTATACCTCTCTGTTTTTAATTTTCAGAGCCACCTTCGGTGTTTTATTAACCAGATGACGATTTTGTTGATGAGAATTTTGCCTGTTTCGAGATCAACCGATCGACTTAAATTATTTCGTTGTCGATGAACCAATCGAAATTTCTTTTTGTGTCATGTGATGTGGTTCGAAGAGTCTGAAAATCATTATAACATCTAATATTTTTTTAAGATTTCAGAGTCGCCTTCAGTTTTTTTTAAATGAGATGACGACTTTGTTGGTGAGAATTTTGCCTGTTTCGAGATCAATCAATCGACTTAAATTATTTCGTTACCGGCGAACCAATCGAATTTTCTTTTTCTGTGTGGTTCAAGAAGACTCTTAATGCTCTCAAGTTTTTAAGGCCGCTTTCTGCTTTTTATAGATGAGTGCAGATTTCATGCAATGCACCATTTCGAAGATCGTCTCAGTGTCCGATAAAAAGATGACAGGTTTTTCAGTATAATAGGACAATTGACAGTGATCACGTCACGCGATTCACCCTGTATAGAAGGGAGATTAGCGATAGATTAATATTTAAAGTACCTTCCAAGAGTTGTGCGTGCACCACGAATGTGTTCCAGGGATAATTAACAATTGATTCATTTCGTCGATACGAAGAGTCGGGAATTGGTAATTGGATTAGTATCGGTGCAACAGTGACTCGTCCTTTATTCTTGAAAGGATATGTGTTGAATTAATTTCATCGAATATCCTCAAAGAAGTTCCAGATGATCCTACTCAGCCTCCTTAAAGCCCTTCGAATCGAACTCGAAATCTCCTGACAAAAGTGTTTTCCATTCTCGTCGAATTGAATCCAGCTTCGGAAACTCCGGACTCATTCTCGTGTTACGGCGATTCCGATAATTGGAAGGATCGTTTGCCTTCCTCGTGCGACACCTGCCTACACCTCCATATGAAGAAAAGGAAAGCTTCGATAAAGATATCTTATTTACTGCGAATAATGTTCACGGTACAACGTGGAAATAGCACGAAACTCGCAGAATCAACTTGAAGAAGATCGAAATTAATAACGTCACGATTCAACGATACGGATAGCAAATACTAGCAATTATAAATTATTCATGCGGGCCAGCGACGAAATATTTGCTTAAATACGATATAGGGGCGAATGTATTCGCTACTTTCTCGTTAGATTGCTCAACGGTCGTGTTCACGTTTCGATCCAAATTACACTCCATCTGACGCAGAACTTTAATTAAGAGAAAAATTCGTATATATCAAGGTAGTTTAACCCTTTCTCTGCGTCCCGTTATACAGAAAGTTTCAGTCTCCCGCTGAATTTTTTACGAAAAGCAAATTTAACCCTAAATCCCCAAAAATGAGTGAACGAAGTGAACGAGTGAAGTAGTCACATCAGTCGCTGATTTACCAAGATATTCACAATCGACGTACTCGCTATTCTCTCCCGAGAGCACAAATTTTAAGAAGCTTCCGCCACGGAGGCGGCAAAGCTGGCCGAACCTTCTTCACCCAGTATCTTCCAAGGAACATCATACAAACCACCCTGGCACCCTTCTCTTCTCGTGCATCTACGTGGTTAGTAGTACACGCACGAACACGTAGGACCAGGAGGACGTGGGATTGGCAAGGCTGATACGCTGCCCTCCCAAGGTACCCACACACTATCCACCTTCTTTCCCAAGACAATTTTCACTCTTCCGGCAATGTGATTTAGTGGAGCACCGGGCCACGGGAAACAGTAATTTCCATGCATATTTCGCTCGGGAAACAAACCGGTAAATGTATTTACCGCGATCCGCCGGTAAGTCAAAGCCACGAGCATGAGGGAAATATGGTGTTTTTCGTGGGGTCGCGCAGAGTGGCTCTGGAGCTGAAAATTTTTCCTGCGGTGTACATTATACGATACACCGTGCTGAAGAATATTAATCGTCCGAGGATTGCGATAAATTTTTACCTACGTTTACAACAGCGACCTATTCCAGGGAGAATTGTAGAAACACGCACATTGTACGTAATATTACATCGTGTACGGTTTCGTTGTAACCGTTTCGGTTATTCGATGTTGTTCCATTTTCTTCCGTGGTAACAATGAAAAATCGCCGGTTGTTAGACCGAAAATCGTGTGTGAAATTAATGTTTTTTAATTACGGCGCCTTTCGCTGTTCAATGGCTCGTCGCGGGATAATTCTACGAGTAATTGTTCCGCGGTGCCCAACAACGATGAAATTTTATTAAAAACGCCCGGTGCCCTCCTCACCCCCTCGTTGAATTCTTTTAATTTCGAGCCGGTATGAAACGCGGGGATGTTCAAAAGGAAAGAGAAAGAAGCGCCGTGGACGAAACGCGAATTAGCCGAGATGAAAGGTGTTTAAGGAATAATGAAAAAAATGATCGTTAACGATGCTTCCGAAGAGTAACATTCGTCGTGGCGCTCCTTTACCGACCGAATTAATCGAGAAACAAGTTCTAACGAATAACTAATGTACACGAACGAGAAGAAAAAAGGAACGAAAGAAAGAGGCGACATTCGTGGGAAAACGTGAAATATTTGTCCGGAAAAAATACACATTTTTCCAGCCGCTTTTGTCGAGCGAACGTACAAAGCGGAGTCGCAACGCTCTTTCACGTTACAACTTCAATACACCTCTGCTTTCGACGAAACGATTTAATGCCTCTCTTCTACACAGTTTCTCTGGTCGCGAATCGTTCTCTCGAATTGATTTCTCCCGTATTGCCGCCCGTTAATTCGACAGCAATTCTTCGCTTTTTCTCCAGCGGAGAGAAGGTGTTTTTAAGTGACTGCCGCGAACTATTCACTGTCGCGGCCCGGTATTCACCGCAAATCGTGTGCACGTAACGCAATAAAATCAACGCCGGCCATTAAAGTGTACCGTAACGCCGATAAATAGAAGGAAGCCGGCGCAAATTACCAGCTTGTTTCACTTTGTCCCGCGAAACAAAGCGCTGATTTAAAGGCGTGCCAGAACTTCCACCGTTCCGGGGGCCGTTCTAATTTTTCCCCTCAGACCGCGAGCAACGTGCCACAACCCCGTTCTGTTATAAAACGGACGTAACATACGTAGAGAAATTCATCGACGATTCGATTCGCGTGTAAATTTTACGGACGCACAATTTACACGTGTTTTAATGAAACGGCCCAGTTGAACGCAATGGAATGAGAATTTTAGCCTGTACGGGAACAAAAAAAATATTCCCATTTCTCTGGTACAACCGAGTGTTTCGAAGCATTTTCTTTTTTAATTTCGTACAATTTTACGAATTTTACTATAATTCTCCAGTTCGTCTCTAAATTATTTCCACTAAAATAGCTGTAAAAAAGTGAAAGAAATATACACAGTTACAAGATTCTTCAATTTTCTCAAGTTTCATACAATTTTACGAATTTCACTTTAATTCTCCCGTTCGTCTCTAAATTATTTCCACTGAAACAGCAGTAAAAAGATAATTAAAATAGTCATAGGACTACAAGATCCTTAAATAATGAGAATACAAAAAGGTTGCTTCGGGATAATCAAACTTGTCGAGATAAATTCTCTCAGCCGAAATAACACGAGCTTTTCTATCCAGAGCAACAAATCCGATTCCCCGAAAAAAGCAACGATTCTCAGTCACGTTCCGCGAGCACAATTCCAGCATTTATGGTCGCGGAACTTTCAAAACCTCCTACATATGTCCCGTAACAGCTTCCTGAGCTTTGCCGGGTGACAGGAAGTCGTACGTAAGGGCCACGAAACAGGACACATGCGATGACTCGTCTAAATCGGGACTGTTTTTTCGGAAGTTTCGGGTAAATTGCTGAACCCGTCGACAGGAAAACACCGGTCGTAGGACATACTCTCCTTCCTTCGTCTTATAACACGGCCAGCCATTTTCGTAACAAACGACCCGTCCGTTCGGACGCTGAACCGGACAAATATCTACGTTGCCGTAAACTTTCCGGCGGTTCGAACTGAACGGAGAGAAGGCACACACGGTGACACGCGGGCGCGAAAAAGTGGCAGGGAAGAAAACAGAAAGGACAGGAAGGAGAATAAAAAAAAAGAAGGAAAAGCGAGAAGAAAGGTAGCGAAGGTAAGAGAAGTCCTCGTAAATATTTAACGCGAGTAACCTGCCTCCATGGGAACTTCACCTTGCGTTTCGTCCATGAAAAGCAAAAGCACCAACGACTATGTATATTCTACCTCGCCACCAAGAGAAATTAGGGTTTTCTAAATAGAGGTTCGAGCGTCTTTATTGCTCTTCGTTTATTGTCACGCTCGCGAGGGAATATCTCGATGAGATAATCACCGATTTTGATGAAATTTTGGCGTGGGGTGGATCTCAAAAAAATATTCGACACGTGTTCTTTTTTATTTGCTGTAATTCACATCGAAGGGGTGAAAATCGCTGTCGAAGTTAAGGGTAGTAAGCATAATTATTGGAATATCTCGAAGACAATTAGAAATAGAGGGACGGTGTAATTAGACCAAATTCGTATTTTCGAACATAGAACACGGCTACGTAAACAGATTTTAAAAATGACAGTACAGAATACTTGTTAATAATTTATGAAAAAATTTCAGACAAAAATTCCCACTAAGGGTAACCTTTTTACTCCCTTTTCCCGTCAACTTTTGTTGCCCGGAATTGAAGAGTAGACCTAACTCTAAGGGAGTAATACATTCCTCTAACCAGCCTCGTCACGGACGACTAAATTACGTAGTACTCTACCGGCAATTACCAAGTCAGCAACCCATTAACTGAAGTGTGCTTCGAGCGAGTCTTCCCTCGTCGCTGAAATTCTTTTTTTCCTGAATATAGAATTAAACGGATAGACACGATACCCTATATACCTCCTCTTTCATCTTCCAACCCCTCTCTCTCTCTCTCTCTCTTCATCTCCCTTCTCATCCTTCCATTCGCGTCGCAGCATCGTTGCTCTCGATATGTTCGATTTACTGCGCGTCGAATAAAGGCGAACGAAAAAACAAAACAAAAGAGAGAGAGAGAAAAAAAAAGAAAGGAGAAATATAGGCAACAATCAGCAACGATTTCACAGCCGCTTCGAAATGGATTTTCTCCCGCAACCAGCGCGGTGGTGAAACATAATTTTCTGATCGCGTGAAATAGCCAGGCCAGGCGAATTCGAGGCATTCTTCACAGGCGTCCGGTATTTTATTAAATCTGTATCACGTGTCGCGGTTCAATTTGCCCCGAATTTTTCGCGGCCGTTCGAACGCGTCGCGGTAAACTGCCAATCGTGAATACAACTGTCGCGGAATAGTTTGTCGTCGCCAGAATATTGCCCCAACTTCCGTATACATCGTGTTGATTTTTTTCATTCGAGCAATCCTTTCTCTTGTTTCGAATCTCCTCTGTATTCTTGAACAAGTCGCTCCCTGTGTACTTTCCCATTCATAAAACGCCCCTCTACGGCGTGTGTACCTGTGAAAAAGGGAAAAAATGGGTGCTGTGTTATTTTTACACGGAACTTATTATTAGCGAGAGTGTGTTGTTAAAGTTGATCACGTGTCGTTAGTACACAGCTGTCAATTAGAAAGGTTGATAACAAGTGCCGCCCTTGTCGGGCATTTTTCCCCTCGTTACACTCGCACGGTCCTCCCGCTGAAATCCATTTTTACATCCCTTTGATCTACCTCACGGCACGTAACTTACGTGGAGATTGCACAAGACACGGCCGATTATACGCATAAACACGGAAGAAAGGAAAAACAAGCACGCGGAAAGATGATTGCTTCGACCGATGGAAAATGTATTAGTTTCGCTGGAAAACGCTCTCCTCGCGATTTTGCATACATTAATATTCCCCCGCGGCAGAGGTGCGCGTCGTTGAAATTTAAATCACGCGCGCAATCGTAACGCGTGACGCGAAGTAACGCCTTTATCGTGTTACGAATTTTCTTCTTATCAAAAATACCTTATTATCCGTGCGATTCCATACGGAGAAAAAGATTTCCCTCGTTTATTTCCTTTTTTTCCCCTCTATTTTTCCCTTTCTTTTTTTACATTTGTAACTGATTCGGAACAGCGAAACGCGCCGTCTACACAGGGGAAAAAAGGGATTTACGATATGGGAAATTTTTTATGTATCATACGCGGTAGATTTATTATTATTTGCAGGACAGATTTATACGCATTTAGTTTTATTCGCGTTAGTTTCGAACAGCATTTCCGTGGCATCAATCTCCCGACGTTTCAGCAAACGCGGCCGTAACCCCCGTCTGTATTTTTTGGCTTGTACACAACCAAACGATATATCGCCGTTCGACACTCAAAGGGTTATTTCACCGACGCGGTTTCACCCCTCGCGACCGTTCCCACAAATTTATATCACCGCTCGAGACTGTCTAACCCGTTCGAAACGAGAATAAAATCTTCCCTTTATTCGATCATATTCAATTAGCGATACCTTATATTCTACTCTATTTCACGTCGTGATTCGTATTCTCGTTGCATTAAAATTACTCAAATGAGATTCCAGAGGACCGAAAGTCGGACGAAGTACTTATCGTCAACGTTGTTGATCGTTATCCTCCTTGTAGTTACGTTAATAATAGTGTAGGGACATTATTTAAGCGGTGTTTATTCTTTTACAGGAAAATAGTTTTATTTCTGGACACCTTTCTTTCACATTCGCTCTTATAATCCTCTTTTCTCCCTTCGCTCTTCTCTTCCATACTCACCAACACATTTGTACACGCACTCACACCCTCTTGCCACGTGCCGATTTCCGGTCAAGATATCGCTCTTATCACGCGTGCATCTTCATTCGGAAGAACTGTCACTCGGTCCAAACACTCTTTGTTCACACCTCACTCGATCCGACTATCGCTCGGCCCAAACATTCTTCACTTTCACACGTCTATCGATCGTAGAGGATCGAACGTTGAGTTTTCGAAATAATCCAGAGATACGTGTGACGCGAGTTTCTGAATTGCCGTCGAAACAGTTTTCACGTCGGTCCTGATGGCGCGATACACCGGAAACCGTCCGCGAAATTAACCAAGAAGCTCCTCGAGGACGTGGAGCCCATCTTTGCAATCACTTGGCCTGGGGCAAAACAGATTTTAGATAATTATAGCTCGCCCGGTTATAAGCTTACCGGTTTAATCCGTGCTTACGACTGTAAGTCCTCGGTGAACTTCCGGTCTCTCGCGGATGTGGCGGCATACGTAGCAGCGTTTTATCGAGATTAGATCCGATTAGATAGTTGGCGCGTTGTCGAAGAAAGGTGTTAAAACGTGGCCGTGGGGCGTTGAAATTTCAATTTAACGAACGAACAGACATAGAGCAAATGTGTTAATGCCCGTGGTTGTGGCGATGAACTTTCGAGCTTTGTGGATGTTTGCACGATGTTGTGCCGTCTAGATGCTGGTTCGAAGGACCACCCAAATGATTGAAACTTGTAAAAACTGATCTATTCCTACCGCGTGATGTGAGCTGGTTGCTCCTTGGTTCTCCTTGTTCGTGGTGGTTGAACGACTACTCGACGACACACTCTCCGACGTCGCGTCTCGGACGTCCGTGAGAGGGATTTTTGTTGGGACACGCTGATTGGTTAACGGTTAACGATTGCATTTGCCAATCAGCGTGTCTAATATCGTCTTTACCGCCCTTCCAGTGCGCCCTTAGCCCAACCTTGGAAGGGTGGGAGACGGTCGCGAGGGGTGGGCGGAAAGTCCCAAAAATCTTTACATACAGATGTACCGTTCGGAAATTCGTGGTTTATGGTATGTTCGTAGGCTATTAAGCGCGAGGGACAGAAATTACTAAAAATCTAGCAAAGCAATTCTAGTGACCCTCGCAGGAGGCAATGAGACCCGTGCAAGCAATAAACGAAATCCTGAACTTAAAAATAACCGTTGCCGGTCGATCGTGCCATAAACCGTTTCTACAGAAAACCTAAGAAAATGGGAATTGCGAAACGAACGAACGCGTATTGAACGCGTCGATAGCTCATAGCTCCTATCCACCTTTTTCCAACCGTGGTTTCCACCTTAGTGGAGTGTTAATTAAACGTATGATTCGTTGATTTCTCCGCCTTCTGGAAATATTTACCCAGGAATCGTTTTCATCGCATCCTTCCACATATCCTTCGTCGAGTTAAATCGTGCTATTCAAAATTCAATGTTTACCCAGCGTGGAAATGATTCGATCGAATCGTAATGGTACGCAAATATTGTACGTTATTCCGTAATTTTCTTCGATAGAACTCGCTGTTTCGGTTATCTCGCGCTTGACTACTGTTGCTCTCACCTTTAGTGTATAGTCGATGGAAGCGACGTAGCGAGGTCGAGAATTAGAATTAGTCTAAAATGAATTGGAGAGAAATAAGAAGCTCCAGGATTGCTTCTTCCATCACAGTAAATTTAAAAGATATGTCTGGGCCTGAATCTTCGACAGTTACACGTTAAGTTTCATCAGTACAAGAATTACTGTTGCGTAGGAAACGACGTAAGTTTAATATTTCATATCTGAAATGAAAAATTCTAAACAGAAATTTTGAATATGAATTCACAGATAACGCGAGGCCCCTAAACTTTGAATTTAAGCCCTCACTATACCTATCGCTTCCATCAACTATACCTTTCACGTTACTTCCATTCCTCCGCTCAGTTTCTCCGCATTTCTACACTAAATCTCGCCATCCCCATTGTTCTCCACGTTACCAAACAAAGTGGTCTACTCAAAAATCGAAACGAATCAATTAAGAAATTCCACCAAGCAGAAAAACAGCGAATAAAGGAGAGTAGAAGAGCGTTTTAAAGAAGGAGAAAAATAATCACGTAGCACGAGAAGGGGATTTTTCCAGGCGGACTAGTGGCGTAATTTAAAGGCAGGCCGGCGGCAAGCAAGAGTATTTGTTTCTCGAGCGTGTTCTCGTTGCGGATCGAAATAAGGAGCGGTGAATCGCGGCGGAAATCCTGTAAGCACGGTTCCGTGGCGGGCTTTTGAACGTGCAAGCTCGGTTGGTTTCAGAGGGCAGCTTATTATGCCGGTACGCTGTTCCGAACCCCTCCGCCCTCCGTCAAACTCCCTCTGTCCACCTTTCTTCTTCTTTCGTTCGGCTGCTCGATGAAATTTCGCTATTGAACGCACATCGTTGCACAGGCCTGTACTTCCCAGCGCAAATAATTAAGGCGCACGTTCGCCTACATCGCCGCCACGATTTCACTCTTATTGATCCACGCGGCAACGGCTCAATGTTAATTACCGGCCTAGCCAGCCGTTCCTCTTGATATTTCCGTCTTGATTGAGGCTAATATCCCGCCGTATAGAGCGGAGACGTAACGCCCGGGCTAATTTTCGCGCAGCGGGGAAGTTCCAGTCGAAAATTTCGCGTCCCCTTCGAGCAGTCTGAATTACCATGCCTCGCTGTTGGGTAGACCTCGGCTGTAGAAGCGATTCCTTCGGGATATTTTACTACTCAAACGAATGTTACGTACGTAAGTGTGTAGTGTTTCGTGGAAATTTGGATGGTGCGCGTTACGAGGAGTGTGCTATGTTGAATATTTAGAAGCGGTTAGGTATTCACCGGCTGAATTAATTTCGCGTGGATTGGTTGAACTTTACTTCGATAAACTTACGGTAGATGAACGAAGAATCTGTGCTACGATTTGCACGTCGATCTTTCGTATTCTTGAATGTTTCAACACCGGCTTTCATTCGACTTTTTCGACGGCTTGAAAATTTAACGAACACCATAATCCGGGGAGTTCTGAGCCATAATCAGTGTGCCAGAATGGCTCGAATTAACGTCAAAGATTGATCCCGGTGGTAGCGTGCGCCGGTGCGTAATTAATAATTAGTGGCCGGCCAGAAAATTATTCACTATTATGGTGATAGCAATTAAATCATCGCCGGTGCCGCGTGTTACCGCCGCGGATTTTCCACAAACCGGTTATCTAAGCTTTTGTCAATTTGCATACAATGCGCTGTGTTATCTCGCTCGAAACTTCACAAGGGACAGCTGAGTGGAGGAAGGGTGGGAAAATGAAGGGGGAGAGGATAGGTAATCATCGAACTGGCCATTAATTGCGTTCTCCCTGTTAATTGAAAGCGTGCACGAAGGAGGACGGACGGAAGAAGCGTGCGCGCATTTTCGGCCTGTGTCGTTACGAGTATGCCTCCGTTGAAAAATGAAAAAAGAAGGGCGAAAAGAAAGGAGGAGCTCGTTTCTCCACGGGGAAAAAAAATTTTCCGTCGTTCCCCTCTGGATTCTTTTATCAGGAGCCGCGCAACGATCCGCTTCGATATCAACCAGTTCGAAGCTTTTTAATCCTCGCCCGATCCGTTCAGCGCGAAAATGAAACGAAAAATTGCCTTTTCTCCCCACCAGGCTTCGTCGATTGTCCGTCATCGTGGTAAACAAAGAGGCGCACGGACGACGGAGCAGATAAAACGTGAAAACTAAACGTTTCTGTCTCTCCTCTCTTTCTCTCTTCCTCGCTCTCTCCTCTCTTCAGTCCCTGTGCGTATCATACGCGCGTGAATCTGCCTCGATTTCGACAACCGCTCGTCCAAATCTCCAGATTTCCAAGATTCTTTCATCTCCGAAATGTCTCGAGACGAACGAAGAGATCTTTCGGCAGTCGAAGAGATGAAATCCAGCGTTTCGTCGAAAGGCTCATGCGTGAGGGGTAGAACGAGCGGTTTGACGGCAATCAACGAAAGTGGAAGAATAATGCTCGGAAACGGAGTCGCTGTACGTGTGCTCTATTGTTCCAGCAACTTTCGGGGATACAAGAAACGTACGATAAACGTTGGATATTGTACAGATAGAGAGAGACTTTCTAAAGATACATTACTCGAGAGAAAGAAAATGATTAAAATTCCTCCGACGTAAAAGTAAGAAGAAAATATCAAAGGCAATCGTAAAATCTCGCGGTCTAACTACTCGACAGACATCCAACACCTTCAGTCGCCCTTTCAGCAACGTTTTACTAGGGAAGCAACGCAAACCGGTCGCAGAACGCGGCGGACAGAAATAAATCGCCGATCAGCCGGAATAAGCGGGCCACAAATCATGGTGGCGCTCGTTTGCTGGCCGTTTTCAGCGGCGTTTCGCCGTTCCATCTTCCATTGCCGCGCGGCGAGGAAAAAGGGACCGGAATTGAAGTGGCCGCAGGAACCACGGGGACAACAGAGGGACTCGTATTTGCCGTTTTCAAACGAAGAATGATCACTGGCCATTTCGACGGTCCTCCTTCCGGTTCCTGTGTCGCCATCTTCCCTTCCAAATCCTTTCGATTCTCCCCTTTTACGAACAATTTCAATGTGCTTAGCGAAGAAATTCTTACCGATATTTCTAAGCAGTATTTTCTGTAACCATTGAAACGTATAATATTTACGAGCGACTAAAATTCTCACCAAAGGTGTTCCAAATTGTTTCACCAAATTTTCTCCGAAATCACAAGTGTCTGCGATAAATTCCACATATCTGTGTTACTCCTTTACTTCTCAGTAGAAGAAAATATACACATCTGTGCTGTCTTTTAGTGACAAAATACGTTTCTACTTTGTCTTCACTTTTAAAGAGTATCGGTAGTCTATCAATCCTCCAAAGTACACTGTTAACTGTACCAACCATCTTTCACCCGAAAGAAAACTAAAAGTGTGTCATCTATATCTTTTACCGCCCATCGACGTAATAACCCCGCCGTTTCGACCAAGAAATCCGAAAACTTTGCACAGTGAGTGCGCCAGAATATTCCTCCGAACAGGAAGAGATATCTGACGCGTGGAAGTTTGATCGATTCCGAATATTCTTTCGGAAGTTCACCGTTTTACGAGTGCCCGCGCGCGATTCACTCTGTCCGAACTTTACGACGCCGAATTTCTATCCGTACCTCTCTCGAGCATCGGTCTCTCGAAAAACGATACACCGTCATTTTCAAACGTAATATCCTCCCGCATCGTCGGAGAAAGCCGCGAATCTACACTCTGTCAGAACAGAAACGAACTCGATAAGCTTTCAAGCTTTATGCCTCGCGCTCCCTTCCCTCTTAATCCTCGTCCTTCTCTTCTCCCTCTTTCTCCACAGTTTTTTCTTCCCCGAGACACACAGCGACCACTCGTCTTCCTCTTAACGAGAACGCAAAGTCGAGGAGATTGCGAGGCGAACGAGCCTGGGAGTCGCGAGAAAAGGCCAGCTTATCGTAAAGTTCGCCCTCGTAAAATCCGTCCGGGGCTGGACCGACGATGAAAATTCCTCAACTGCATCGCTCCCAAGCACCCACGGTTAAAATAACTTTACGGTGTCTCGCGTTTCTGCATTGGTCGACGCCGTGAAAGCAACGAAGAGGGCGAGGACTATCCCGAGATTCAATTATACCCGCGAAACTGTTAATATTTTCCGCGAACGCGGCAAATCCCCGCGAAAAACATCGTTTCCCGAGCTTTCGTCGAAACGCGAAATTGACCAATCTCGGCGATATCTCGAGAATCTCGATACTCGACACAGTCGTAAAACTTTCTACGCAGTTTCTATGGGATTTTGTCGCGTGTTTCGTACAGTCTGCCGGAGAACGGTTGTATTTCGATGAGAGAGGGAGGGCGTCGATATAAAGATAGGTAAACGGAGTTCGATTTGTGGAACGGCTTAATGTCGTCTGGTTTCGTTATCCCGCAGATGGATATAGGAGGGAAAAAGTTTCTTCACAAGCTGTCGATGGTGTGTCGTTTTTCTTCGTAAGAAAAAGGTTAAAAAAAAAAGAAGCTCACACGTCGAAGTTTGTTAAAAGTTACGCGAATCGATATTTGCCTCTGTTACGATAAGAGCTTTTTTAAACGGAGCTTGAATTGAGCGCCTTTTGTTGACTGGGTGCAATTGAACGTGAATCGACCGTTGGTAAGAGTGGATTTCATGGTAGGAATCTGCACTTATCGTGGTTCGTTTCTAGGATGAACCTGACGTATCTTACTTATTTCAGAAGAGCTCTGTGACTGGCTGTCGAGGAAAGCTTATCAACTCGAGGTACACGGAGGGAAAGCGAGATTATCAGCAGTGATAATTTCTGATAAAATCGGATTTCTCTGTTCGGAGTGTGTCACGTGAAAATTTTGAACGAGAAGTGACAAGGATCTGATAAGGTTGTAGCTTGAATCGACAGAAATCTGATTTGGGAAATGACTAGAATAAATCTTCGTGATTTTCTCCATTTGATGTATTAAAATTTCTAGAAGATCTATTTTGGAAAAGCTTGTTCGATGGATCGAGATTTGTATATTTGTAGAATATTTATCGAATAATAGTTGGAAATAAAAAGTGCCGTAGTAAACGGCTGGAAATAGGTTCTCGGTAAACACAAAGAGGTCAAGGCGCTCATCAACTTCACAGGCCTCAGCTGTCAACTTCCGGTGGCTCCTCCTCCATGCTTGCCTCACACTCATCCATTAGTAACACCTATCCAAATCATACTCGAAAGTTCAAAACATCTCCATCCATCATTCCAACTTTGCTCTCGTTACCGGAAATGCCAAACTCGTTAAACTCGTTCGATTCGACACTTGAGAGTTGGTCAGCGAGGCTGGGTCAGTTTTGACCCGTCTTCTCGAGCCGGACAATCTGTGGGAAAGGACGTTTTTAGTTGGAAGAGTAAGCGTAGAAGCTTCGTCCCAAGCGTCGTATAACGAAAATTCAAATTTGCAACTATTGTAAATTATTGTAATGTACTCATATTGAATATTTTTTATAACTAAATGCCACAATTTTGTGAATAAATCAAAAATTTACACTGCTACCGAGCACCTATGGGCAGAAATGGAAGAAAGATTTTACACAAAATTTATGTCAATGGAAATCTTACTCGATACACTTCCATTGATAACAATTTCAAAACTCGTATCCTGAAAAAAAAACATCAATCTCCTAAATATGACAATTGGGGTACGAATACTTCTCTGACTCCCATATATATCTATTTCAACATAAAGCAGAAAAATCCGACAAACTTCATTCTCCTAGATTCGCCTAACCAAATTTAACGTGAGTCAGTATTGACGATAACCTTCGAAAATTGAAAAAACTTCCAAATTCTCTCGAGCATCCTGTGTCTTCGAACACACGCGTCAACAGTCCCCCCGGAAATCCTGGTCGACGATATAAAGCGAAAATCCCGCGATCTTACCTCAGCGCCCATAATAAAACGGAAACCGGCGCGTGATCCCCTGTTGGTCTCGGAATCTACGCAGCAAGGAGGGAACGAGGGGGATGACGACGTCGAAGAGGATAGCATCGAGGGCGTAAAGCGAGGCAAAGGGACGTGGAAATGTAGAACGGGAACGGTTGAGCAGAGAAATGGTGGCGAGTGGTAAACCGAAGCCGAAAGCTCGAGCGACGCCAAAGTTAAATATAAATGTCGCGGCAAGCGGATCCTGGACCGATGAACCAGCGAGCAGCACCAGTCTCTTCGTGGTCTTCGTCGTGGACCGTACTACGAAAAACCGACTTACAAAACCGATCGCGCCCACCACCACCACCACCCCCTTTTTCGAGAACATCGCGGTGTTTCGAACAGTTTCGCGGTGGTAAACGCGAGAACGCGTGCCCGATGTTCCTTCGGGCAAACGAAGCCTGAGAAAACGAAAACGAGATCGATCGAACACACGATCCGATCAACGGAACCGTCGCTAAAACCGTGTGCTCTTCGCCTCTTTCTTCTCTCGGAGTTTTACACGCAGCTGATTGTCGTTGATCGCCCGTGGCCAACGATTCGACGTCCTTTCGGTACTGTTTTAATATTTTCTCTCTACTTTAACCTCGAGAAAGAAGAATGTTAACATTTGTTAACACTGTCAAATTGAAAGATACCAGAAAAATGTATTCACAATTAAAACAAACATTCTTCGATCTCGCAGACTGAATTTCAAGTGCTTTTTATCGAGTGATAGATACGATCCAGCACCTCAGAGTCCGCAAGATTCCCAAAAATGGATACCGTCTTTTATCACAACAGAAACATCGTTCGAACTCGTAAACCACGTAATTCGAGTGTTTTTTAATCAAGTGATCGATACAACGTAACCGCAGAGCGGCGAACATTCCTAAAAGTTCCTAACGTGATCCTTCGTAAATCATCGGTGGTCCCTTCGCCGCGTTCCACCTCGCTGTTAATCCCGCACAGGGCGACTCGGTCGAAAGTTCGAACAGTAATTACCCATCGGGGTTAACCGGTACGAGCAACCTGTGTCAGGAGCATCCGTTCTCAACCAAGACTATTTCTGTTCGTTAATTCGCCAGTAATCTTATTTTTGGACGCAGCATCCGAGGTCCAGGATCCAGCGAGCCAACAACTCGTTTCCACCCGTAGATAATGCTTCTTTCGTACTTCTTTTTCTCCTACCGGCCGTACTTAACTCGTCGTTCCTCCATCGAGGTCACCATTAAAAACCTCTTAAATATTTATTTATGGTAAATCATGCACAAGAGACGCCTCTCCTCTCTTCTTCTTCTTCTTCTTTCTTCCTTTCTCGTAATTAAACCCTCGATTTCGTATTTTGTTATTCGCAAGAAGAACCTGGCTTTTTCATACGTACGTGCAAGCTTATCGCTGCGCGTCGAGTGGTCGGTGGTATAAATAGACCGGCGCTCGATTCCTCTCGATGATCTTTATTACAATTCGGTGGAACGAACTCGTGCAGCTTACCGACGTAATGGCGCTCGTGAACTTTAACAAGAACAAAATGGACGCGTGCCTTTGACCAGCACCGCGTCTCTCACTCCTAAAGGGAGGCCGCCTTGCGCTCTTCGTCCTTCGATCTGTTTATTTACACAAGCTCGAGGTGGTTCGTGTCGAACGATAGAAATCGTAGAAATTGGGTCACGATCATGCTGCTAACTAAATTAAACAACGAGAATTCGCGTGTTTTTCTTGCTCGGTTTATTTTTTCAGACAACGACATAGTTGAATTTAGGGAAACGTCGAATTGTTCCTTGTAAAATTTCATTTTGCGCGTGTTTGCATGGATTTGAATGAGAAAAGCGCGGAAGGAAGGAGCGGCGCTTAGAGCGGAACAATGGTAGCGCCATGCAGGTTTCACGCATGTCACGAAGCAAGGCTAATTGTAGGTGTTAATATTCGCGTCACTTTCTGAAATATCTGACGCACTCGTTGCAAATATACCTGCCGTGTCGGACACGTCTGTGGGCACTGCTCGAGTCTCTCTGAAATAGATTTGCCGCTATATTTAGTCGGCCTACACTCGATATCCAGCCAAAAACCTTTAGACCTTCGACCTGTGTAACAGCGCTGCGCTAACTTCCCTATGTTTCCTGGCAATCCTTCTCGGGAATCTTGCGAATTTCGCCGCGCCGAAAAATCCAAATTTCATTTTGATTCGCAGGCGCTAATCGCTTACCTGAAAAATTCGCGACGATAAAGAAGAGAATTTTTTTATCGAATCAGTTTGATTTTGAAAGAGCGAAAGGACAGTGTTGGAGGATTTTGCATGGACAGAGAAATTTTAGTTTGTACAGGAGTAGGCGCATAATTTGACCGATAGTAAGAGTGGAAAAAGTAGATAATGGTATCGTTAAACTTTTCCCCGCGTACATCGTGCCTCTTCGAATTGTGTAATGTCACGCACGGCGCCACGATTTGTCCGTTACACATTGTCCACGCGCTAACGTGCACAAGTCAGCGAGAAGGCAGACAATCTAAGCGCCTATTTCGAGAGATTTTTGGACGATTGCCCATCCTAATCTGCCTACTCACTGCCACTACGCGACCCAGAGCTCGTTACACGTCCAACACGCTTCCACTTCCATACCTTCTGATTCCAGTCGATATAGACGCGCTAATATCCGTCGTGTCTCTTTACTACCTCGATACATTCTTCGTCGCTTAGATACTACGTCATCGGTAGATGTTCCAATTTTGTTCCCCGGGTATAGAAGAAAGCTTCGAATTGATATTGCAGATGGTAGAATTTTTTCGTGATCGAATTATTTTTTCGCGAATTTGCCTACAATGGATACTGAATCGAGATGCAATGTTTTTCGAGGACTCAAGTGGTCACGAAAGGGTTGAATACCGAAGAATATTGTTATTCTCGAAAATTACCATTATGACAATTATCGTCTCGGCAATTACACGTTTAACCATTCACAGAGGTGCTAGATGATTTAGAAGAAAATTTCAAATTCACATTGCACACGGTATAATTTTTCAGTAACCCTTTCGCGATCGAACAATTTTTCCAAAGAATTTGCACTTTATCTACAATGGATATTGAATTGATATGAAATTTTCTTCGTGTAGTGAGATGTATACCGCAGAAGGGTTAAATACCCAGAAATACTGTATTACTTAACGTTACCGTTGGTTCACAGAAAAAACTGTCTGAACAATTACACATTTTACCATTCACAACGAAGCTAGATGACTCGGAACAAAGTTTCCAATTCACATTGCACACGGTATAATTTTTCAGTAACCCTTTCGCGATCGAACAATTTTTCCAAAGAATTTGCACTTTATCTACAATGGATACCGAATTCACGTCAAAGTTTCTTTCTGTACTCAAGTGGGATATGTCACGAAAGGGTTAAATGCCGAAAAAATAACATATTAAGGAAAATCATGATCGTTACCATTGGTTCGTTCACACGTTTTACCCTTTACAGCGATGCTAGGTGATCGAAGTGCGCCGCGAGAAGCTTCGAAATAGCCAGAGATGTCGCAGCCGCCGTCGAAACCCCATGGAAAGCCCGGGCCAGGGGGTGGTTGGACAGCCAGACCTTCTGTGTCTGGCCAATACCGACCTCCGTCCCCTTTCAGTCCAACGGGCTCACCTCATCCTCCGCGAGCTCGAGGACCACCGACACCGGTTCATCATGCTCATCCTGCGTCACCGTTGACGTACACCGGAATGATGCACCCGATGAGCCCAGTACCTATTGGAATGCCCATTTCTCCCGGGATATCGCCGGTTTTTGGATCACCCACCGGATACATTCAATGCCCGAGACCAAGATGGCCGTCGCCGCTTCCTGTTTCGAGTCAGGCACCGAGGCCGTACATACCGACACAGGTATTATTCACTATGTCTTGATATTAATGGAGTTTGCTGGATTCAGATCTATCGCCGCGAGTTTCTTTTTTGGGGCGTTAAAATTTGTTCGTTTCTGAACCGAGGAAGGTCAGTTAACTCGTCGTTGCTTCGCACGATATCTTAGTTTGCTGGATTCGGCTCTATCGGCCTGAGTTTCTCTTTGGGGGCATTAAAGAGTGTTAATTACCGAACTGGGGAAGATGAGTGAACTCGTCGTTGGTTCGCAGGATATCTTGATAATATTGGAGTTTGCTGGATTAGGCTATCTTTACGTGAGATTTTAGAGTTTCTTTTTGGGGGTGTTAAAATTTGTTAACTTCTTAACTGAGGAAGATGAGTGAACTCGTCGTTGGTTCGCAGGATATCTTGAGAATATTGGAGATTTCTGGATTCAGCTGTCGCTATATAAATGTTTACGAATTTCTCTTTTGGGGGTATCAAAGATTTTAACTTCTTAACTAGGGAAGTTGAGTCAACTCGTCGTTGGTTCGCCGGTAATTTATTTATTTAGAGATTGGTCATTTCTAACTGCTCTATTACCTCTGTATTAAAGATCCAAGAATTAAAGTCACTGATTGCAATTTTTACCAATTTTTAATTAGAATCTGGAGAGATTAGATTTCTGTATGAAAGGCGAATCTGGTTAACAGGTTAAAAAAAAAGAAGAGAAATTCGTTGCAGAAGAAAGGAGGCAATTGTGAAGCCAAGTTTCATAACAGATTACGATAAAATGAGGATTTAGATAGATTAATCCAAGTTCTTATATTTCTGAGTCTCTCGTAAGATCCTTAAGATCCGTAACATATTTGTATTATCAATTTCGAAGAAGCATATCGTACTCTCCCGATACCGACGTTAAATTAAAGCATATTTGTTGGCATTAGAGGATCTACAGCTACGGGGAATGCAGTGTTTGCGCTATGTCCGGTTATTCTAACCGAAGGCATTCGATCAGGGGTAATCATAGAAACGTGAGATTCCGTGGAAAGTAGCTAGACCGCAGCGAGATCTACTTTATTCTTAGCCCCATTAGTCACCCCGATAGACAGGACCAATCAGTGTGTACGCATAGATAGCCTGTTACCCACCATCGCCTTGAAACTACAAAACCGTATGTTAAATCGTACTCGAAACACGAAACACGTGTCAAACTCTTTCTCTTTTTCTCTCCCGAATAACAAGCTCTCTTGCGTTCACGCGGCAACGAAATATACCTCCGTCTCTTCTTCTCACACCTGAATGAGAATTCTTTCCTGCGTCGCGAGGACTATCATCTTCGTCAGATTTTTGCAACGTTGACGCGAGCAAGGTTCCTTCGAGAACGATAAATTCGCCGCGTGGCAGCGAAATATACCTCTCTATCGGAACAATCGTCTTCGTTTCACGCAAAGAGAACGATAAACTCGCCCCGTGGCTCGTTCGTCCACATGCCCGCGTGTCCAACTCGGCGAGGCAGCGACGAAATAGGGACCTAAATAAAATGTAGGCCGCGAACGCAAGTTCCAACGACCGGTTTCGCTGCGAGACGCTCGCCAGGTGTGAATGCACCGTTGGCTGGCGCGATCGAATCGCGGCGAGGACTCGCGCGTGTAGCGAGCGAAAGACCGAGCGTCTGGATTGTCCGTGACGATCGAGGAGAAAGGATCGAGCACGGCCGGGGATGCGCAAGGGAAAATCGAGCAGGATATCGCGGTGTGTTATGTGGGCGTAAAAATGAACAGAAAGGAGAACGCGCGGTAGATGGAATCGAGATAAGATTCGATTTTAAGGGGCAATTGGAGAATCTCGGAGCGATGACTAGGTTGGAGGATGATCGGCTCGATAAGGAAATTCGCAGAATTAGAGTACAATTGGATGGAACTTGGATTAATGAAAAAGTACACGTGTGCGCTGCGAACTGGGTATATACAGGGTGTCTCGCTTGAATTCAACGTTCAACCGTTTGCACTCGGAGGCCATTTTGCTGTAGGAAAGGTTGCAAGTCGGACATTTTTTCAAACTTACGTAGGAATAAACTGTACCGTTTTGTTTAAGTATTCGACGCACTCTCTATTTCACTACGGCGAACAGATTTACGGAGGCGGAAGGATCTGCTTTCTATCTCGATCAATTATTTACCAAGTGACAGTTGTTTCATGTCGCTTCTCAGTCGCCACTCGATTGAATTGTCTCCGTTGTATTATTATTACCTCCGATACCGTTGAAAGTGAGAGGAAGACGGCTAAGAAGAGTTTGTATGGTTTCAGGACATGCGTTTGATAACAACAAGAGAGGTTTCTCAAGGTCGTTTCAAGGTCGTCGTCGTTTTTTGCTCGTTAACATCTCTTTTCTGTAAAGTAATATTGTAGTTTATGTCAGGACGAATCCAACGACCTGCGACATCGTGACCTTCAGGTGACCTTAAATTGCGACAAAAGCAAACGCCGGTGACCTTGGAATGACCTTTCACTCAAGATGACTGAAACCATCTGAACTTCTCTTAAATCATTTTATTCTTACTTTCAACGCCAGTGAAAATAATTCAGGTGTTCAACTCAAGTAAGACACCCTATGTATAAGATTCTGCATTTGACGCAGCGTTTCTATCTTTCTCGTACAAACTTCTACGTCTACAAACACGAGCGTTCATTTTCGAGGCATCGGACGTTTCCACAAATTGTAAATGGCGTTCTTCCTAGCTTTCTGCGCGAAACAATTCCTTCTCAATATCGTCGACGGTTTAATTTCTCTTCTCTGCGCCTCGTTTCTAACAGAGCTCGATGGAAAGTGGCGCGTCTTCGCCTCTAGTCGCCGGACCACCGGAGTACATGATCGGGACGTACAGACCCGGCGATTACGAATACGTCGGAGTGCCTCTGGATCCCACGCAGGCAGAAGAGGAATTCAGCGGGCCAAGCACCGCGGAAATAATAGCCAACCAGAGTCAGGATTACGTGGACGAGAAACTAGCTGAATATCAGGCCACGATACAACAGCTTCAAAGTGAGTACCGCCTTGTGAAAACCCTCTTCCGTGGATTGACACCGTGTTTAACGGCCGTTTGTCCTTTCTTCGCTCCGATTACATTCACAACGACCGAACCCTGCGATTCTGGATCGCTGTATCGTGAGTTTACCGGTGAAACACAGTTTCTACCGAGCCAACGCGAACAATTCTGACCGAATCCCTTGATTTATTTCACACGACGTGGATCTACGATGAATCGATCAATTTAATACGAAAACTCCTTACGTTACGAATTAGAGCGTATCATCGGTAAGCTCGCGATACAAAGTATAAATAAAGATATGAAATAATCGATAAAATAAACGAAATTTATCTGTCGACTTACGCGATAAACTTTCGAGCATCCTGGCGTTTAATTTCTGTTCGTTTGATCAATCAACGAGGTATTCGCGTTCAGAAGATAAGAACGAATTTCATTTAACGCGGCAGATTCGAGTGGATTTTCAGCTCGCCAATGTAAACGAGAAGAAATGTTTAGGTTTAGGTAACGTCTCTTAATAGTATCGAGTAATTTGAATGCAAATTAGCGGCAAGGTTCCCAACCACTTGACGAAAATCGGTTTTTATTGGCAGCGATCTCAGAGATACGTTATTTCCGTGCATCGTCGCGCTCCAAGATAGACATTGACAATGATCTAACGAACCAAAAACCGATATTTCCGATGCGGTTACACGATACTTTTGGCAACCGTGAAATCAATGAACACCCGCCTGCCAATTCGACCGGCGATATTTCCCATCGTTGGGAAATTCTCCGCTTGTACCGTAAAACTTCGTTCGAAAACGATCCACATTTTTTTGCAACAACTTCTTCGTCGATACTCCTGCACACTCAAACCTGTTGCGGTTGATTACGCGAATTCTCGATGGTTTTTTACGCGCAGACAGGGTGATTAGCAGGTAGCTGGTAATTTATGCGAAAGACTCGGTGTGTTTGTTATTGCATCCTCGAGAAGTGGAAACCGCGAAGTTGCACAATCGATTTCGCGACAGCTTCGTCGGACTTTCTCGCAGAAATTTCTGTCGGGAGATTGGCCGTATCGATAAGCCTTCCCTCTCGAAGAATCTGAGAATATTCGTTTACACGTGTCGCAATTTTTCTCCCGTCTGTCGGGAGCTGTGAATCTGCGAGACAGCAGGTATTAGGCCAACCGCGAAAATTTATGCGCTCGTTGAACGCAAGACGGACGCGAGTTTCTGGGAAATGTTTATATAATTACCGATTAAATGTGTCATCGAGCGAGCTGCGAGTTGCCACGTTGCAGTTTGAACGATTGTTGGATGTGAAACGAGTATTGAAATATTAGAATAATGGAGGAGTACTGTGACAGTTGAAATACCGATTTTCGTAAAGTCCTGAAAATAGTGAAATATTGAAATATTAGAGCTGAAAAGGATAACTGAAATACGGAAATTCTGAAATGTCTGGACAGTAAAAATACTGAAGCTTGAAAGTGCCGAAATTCAGAGATTAATCAAATTTTCAAATATCAAACCTTAAAAATAGGAAAATTGTAAAATATCGAGATATTAAGTCTCCAAAATATGAAAACATCGAAGCTTAAAAATAGCAAACTTGTGAAATGTCAAGATATTAAAATCCTCAAAATACCGGAATACTGAAACACGGTAAAAACAGCTAACAAAAAATTCCATCGAACGATCAAGAAATTGCAAGGCGACATTTCGCGATAATCAATTAATAACTAAGCAACAGCGGTTAAAAGTAAAGAATGCGGCTGCGTTATCATCTCGTTAGAGAAGCTCGCGTTTGAACCGATGATTCACGTTAAGATAAACTTAAATTAACATTCGTTTATCGCTCTTCGAACATTTTCCATGCATTGTGGAACAACAACCGTGATCTCCCTCGAACGCAAACGTCTACCTGCAGCACGTTTTCTTTCAAACGAAAGTGACCTACCGCAAGAACTGGCTAGAACGCAATCGTAGAATCGTAGAAACACACGTGCATCGATCTCCGTCGATCTACCGTTGAAAGTGAGAGGAAGACGGCTAAGAAGAGTTTGTATGGTTTCAGGACATGCGTTTGATAACAACAAGAGAGGTTTCTCAAGGTCGTTTCAAGGTCGTCGTCGTTTTTTGCTCGTTAACATCGCTTTTCTGTAAAGTAATATTGTAGTTTATGTCAGGACGAATCCAACGACCTGCGACATCGTGACCTTCAGGTGACCTTAAATTGCGACAAAAGCAAACGCCGGTGACCTTGGAATGACCTTTCACTCAAGATGACTGAAACCATCTGAACTTCTCTTAAATCATTTTATTCTTACTTTCAACGCCAGTGAAAATAATTCAGGTGTTCAACTCAAGTAAGACACCCTATGTATAAGATTCTGCATTTGACGCAGCGTTTCTATCTTTCTCGTACAAACTTCTACGTCTACAAACACGAGCGTTCATTTTCGAGGCATCGGACGTTTCCACAAATTGTAAATGGCGTTCTTCCTAGCTTTCTGCGCGAAACAATTCCTTCTCAATATCGTCGACGGTTTAATTTCTCTTCTCTGCGCCTCGTTTCTAACAGAGCTCGATGGAAAGTGGCGCGTCTTCGCCTCTAGTCGCCGGACCACCGGAGTACATGATCGGGACGTACAGACCCGGCGATTACGAATACGTCGGAGTGCCTCTGGATCCCACGCAGGCAGAAGAGGAATTCAGCGGGCCAAGCACCGCGGAAATAATAGCCAACCAGAGTCAGGATTACGTGGACGAGAAACTAGCTGAATATCAGGCCACGATACAACAGCTTCAAAGTGAGTACCGCCTTGTGAAAACCCTCTTCCGTGGATTGACACCGTGTTTAACGGCCGTTTGTCCTTTCTTCGCTCCGATTACATTCACAACGACCGAACCCTGCGATTCTGGATCGCTGTATCGTGAGTTTACCGGTGAAACACAGTTTCTACCGAGCCAACGCGAACAATTCTGACCGAATCCCTTGATTTATTTCACACGACGTGGATCTACGATGAATCGATCAATTTAATACGAAAACTCCTTACGTTACGAATTAGAGCGTATCATCGGTAAGCTCGCGATACAAAGTATAAATAAAGATATGAAATAATCGATAAAATAAACGAAATTTATCTGTCGACTTACGCGATAAACTTTCGAGCATCCTGGCGTTTAATTTCTGTTCGTTTGATCAATCAACGAGGTATTCGCGTTCAGAAGATAAGAACGAATTTCATTTAACGCGGCAGATTCGAGTGGATTTTCAGCTCGCCAATGTAAACGAGAAGAAATGTTTAGGTTTAGGTAACGTCTCTTAATAGTATCGAGTAATTTGAATGCAAATTAGCGGCAAGGTTCCCAACCACTTGACGAAAATCGGTTTTTATTGGCAGCGATCTCAGAGATACGTTATTTCCGTGCATCGTCGCGCTCCAAGATAGACATTGACAATGATCTAACGAACCAAAAACCGATATTTCCGATGCGGTTACACGATACTTTTGGCAACCGTGAAATCAATGAACACCCGCCTGCCAATTCGACCGGCGATATTTCCCATCGTTGGGAAATTCTCCGCTTGTACCGTAAAACTTCGTTCGAAAACGATCCACATTTTTTTGCAACAACTTCTTCGTCGATACTCCTGCACACTCAAACCTGTTGTGGTTGATTACGCGAATTCTCGATGGTTTTTTACGCGCAGACAGGGTGATTAGCAGGTAGCTGGTAATTTATGCGAAAGACTCGGTGTGTTTGTTATTGCATCCTCGAGAAGTGGAAACCGCGAAGTTGCACAATCGATTTCGCGACAGCTTCGTCGGACTTTCTCGCACAAACATTCGTATTGCTAACTGTGGCGACCGTCACGGAGGGCCACGCACTTAGTCCTGACGACTCTTGGCCCTTTTTCCAAACATCTCTCGATTCTTCGCCCTCGAGGACAAGAGTATTGCGCCCACACTTCCTGGGACTTTCCCAGGGAAAAGGGGCTACTTAAGGGAGCCCCGAAAAAGGGTCGTAGACTTCCTTTCTACGCGCATCGTATCGCCTTACATCTAAAATTAGTTTAAGTATTATTGGTTGAATAAATATATTTTTGTTACCCACTTTGCGAGTAATCATTTGCACCACGTCACTTCCAAAACTTTAATTTAAAAAAAAAATAGAAATTTTGTGTCCATTT
>NW_017100190.1:4202184-4228831 GCF_001263275.1 Habropoda laboriosa | reverse complement strand
GGCCGTTCACAATTACCGCCATTGACTTCTTTTCCATTTCTCCTTCGACGTAAGAGAATCGCCGGCCTCCGCACACTGAGCACGATTAACATTAGAAGAAAAGGGACAAAGAATGATAAGAGTGATAATCGAGAATTGGAAACTGTTTAATAAACGCTCACTTCTGATAATTCGTGAATGAAATCTGTGTTTCGCCTCTCTTTTGGCACGATACTTGGACCAAGTTACGTCGCGATGATGCGATCGTATCAATTTGTTTATTGCTCGCTTGCAAAATGTATCGGCCGTTTATTTTCAAGCACATTAACGTGGTAAATTTAGCCCGGGTTGAATTATAGCGGTCAGCTTTTGGAGCGACCTGTAGGCGGCGCGTTTTCGTCGATCCTGGGATTTCTGGATATTTTCGATCTGTTGCGTTCGATTTCGATTTGAATATTCGCAAATGTCAGAGAGTAGGGTGGGTGTAAAATTAATTAAACGTTCCTATTTTACACAAAGACTATTTCCGCGTTGTCTCGCGGAATCATCTTGTGAAGAGTGTGGACGCGTCGTCCTGCCGATCTCTGTCCACCCCTACGCGAACAGGCCCAGGGAGAAACCCAAAGCGCTGGGCCTGGCTTCGAGATGCTCGCTTCACCGTCTTCGGGACGGATTTTCTCGCACAAACATTCGTATTGCTAACTGTGGCGACCGCCACGGAGGGCCACGCACTTAGTCCTGGCGACTCTTGGCCCTCGAGGCGAAGAATCGAGAGATGTTTGGAAAAACATCTCCGAGTTTCTTCGTCCTCGAGGACAAGAGTATTGCGCCCACACTTCCTGGGACATTCCCAGGGAAAAGGGGCTACTTAAGGGAGCCCCGAAAAAGGGTCGTAGACTTCCTTTCTACGCGCATCGTATCGCCTTACATCTAAAATTAGTTTAAGTATTATTGGTTGAATAAATATATTTTTGTTACCCACTTTGCGAGTAATCAGTTGCACCGCGTCACTTCCAAACTGCGAATCCTAATCTATCGGACGTTATAATAAATATCGAATAGTCTGCTACGGTACTAATTTTCCAATTTTTTATCTCGATTCTTTACCTAATGTTACGCTTCTTAACACTTTAAGCGTAATACGTGGACTAGCGATTAAGCGCCGGGCTCGCCTAAATGCGTCTTTACATGTTCGTGCAGAAGAAATGCGACACCTCTCGAACAGCAAATTAGCTCGATATTTTTATCATCAAGAATCGTCACTGTCCGTAAAATTTGTCAATGTTAATTTTCTGCTTTACAACAGTTATTCTATTTTATTTCGTAAAAGTGCGTGTTTCTGCGAAGCTCGTGTAAGGGGAACTGAGAAATTGACGCGTATTTGATAGAAATGGATTTATTGAATATTGCGTGGGTTAACTTGCTTAGATCGTCAGCGTGCGACTCTAACCAAGACTGCCTTTCCGACTAGGAAACCCCCTTTTTCCAGCCGTTGCCAAATGTGCGTCGCCAAGGGCCTCGAGGGTTGGTTGACGATGCTCGTGGCGTCGTAGGCCTCGGGCACTCGTAAATATTGCGGCGCTTTAAGTCAAGTTTCCAACGAAAAACCCGTTTCCTTAAGTGTCAACCTCAATTTCGACGAAGAGATCTTCGTATTCGAGTAATTAAAAAAGAATCGAAATCCAGATGCTGGAAGACTCGAACGCAAGTTAGGATACTCTGCTACTCGAATCTCGATACGCTTCGAGCACTCGGATATCCGGACAAAAACATACCTAAATCCCGCTCACTCCTCGATCTCGTTCACTCTCCTCGATCGGGGGACCCACTTTTGAACGAACCTGCAGCCATCGGGGAAAGTTTGTTTTCCAACGAGTATATTCGCGTTTTGATACGGCGAACGTGTTTGCTTTCGCCAGATAAAGCGATACAATTCACCGATACGCTTCCCTAAAGAGCTTAATACACAATTAAAATAATCCCCGATAAACGGTCGTGTAGTACGCATAAGCTCCTCTGTAGCTGCTGACACTGCGAGAAATATATTCTTTCCACGTTCGTTCCGACGTAGCGAGGCACAGATAACACACGTGAGTAACGTAACGTGAAATGTTACGTGTGTATCAACGAATCAACCTTGTTTACGCGTACCGTGCGCATATCGGTGTAACAATGTCTCAATAAAATCCAACAAACGTGACGGAATTTCATTTTTAACGTTTGTAGGCACAGTTTGCGTCACCGGTGGTTGAAAATTGAAACAAAAGAGCGAACGGTAGAGCAAAGGACAATTACTCTAGAGAGAGAGAGAGAAAAGAACGAGAATTTGTGGCCTCGGGAGAACGGTGCAAACGCACATTACCAGCTGTTTTGTTTACCAGTTACGATTATCACGTGCATTACGCAACGATGATATATGGATAACGCGTCACTGTTTCGTAGAATAGCAGCAGCGATAAAGCTTGTACCATTTCTCAGCCTGCTCCACCAACGATACCACCGTCGAGTTCCTTTTATTTCATCGTCGAGAGCAAAAGCAAACCTCTGCGATCGACGAGGAAATTTTTCCAAATTACGTCGTTCTCTATTAATAGAGCCCACGACATTGTTTATCGCGCTTTCTACCAGACGTTCGATGTATAATTATGAGATATACACAGGAATGACGGACACGAATTAGACGACGGGATAAACGGTGTGTTAATTTATAAATATCGACGACAAGATCGGACGTCTTCCCCGTTTTCCTCAGATTTCATCTTCGATGGATCAACGATGTATCCTTGAGACAATTAACCGTGCGTGGGCGTCCCTATCAATTTTCCCCCGTGGAAGGAAACGTCACTCGTTTCCTCCTATTGACAGCAATTCACCTTCGTTCGGTTATCTGGAAATAAAAGGGATCGTAAATTGCGGGAGGGACTCGTCATCGGAGGAAATAGAAAAGGCGAGAGAATTCGTTAATAGTAGCAGCTAGCGCGGTTCGAAAGTTTCAAGTCTAGATGGAAGAGAAAACAGAGCCGGGAGCCGATGGTGATTTGCAAATGTGCCAGCAGCTTCTTGGCAAGTGACTAAAAGTTACACGAAACATCCGCTCGTTATCGAAGCGTTCGTTAACACGCCGCGCTTGAATTATTCCCAGCGTTTATTGGGATTCGTTTCGGGATCGCTTCGTTCGTCAATTTTCAATGCCGTTTCGTGTGGAATGAATATTGGATGGGAAGAAGCAGCGAGAGCAACGTCGTTTATTGTTAATTCAAGGGTGACACGGTGAATTCGATCTTACAATTAGCGGATACCTTATTTATCGATTGCACTCGGTGATAAATTAGGGAGTATGAAATATGAAGTATTAGGTCATCCCATAAGTTCGTGCCGAATTTAAAAATTCAGATCGATGTTTCCAACGAACGTTTACATTTGACAAAAAAAAAAAACGTAAGCGCCTTCTCGTTCCACAACTTTTTTCTATTTTTTTAGTAATACCATTATGTCGTCGCTGTAGTATTTCCTTGAATTTTCCTTAAATTATTTTTCGTTCTCGGCACGAACTTATGGAACGACCTAATAGATAGAGGAGTTGGAAGAGAATTTTTGCAGAAGAAAATACAACTGTGGGAAACTTCAAACAGGCTGCTATTTAAATTACAATTTAAACGCTTTCAAAGCGGGACTAACGTGGAAGAAAAATTTGTTTACGAGAAAAATTCTACACCATTGTAAGCAGCAATGAAACACAAGGTTCCGGGTCCTCCCTTCCCAGTTACGTCACCTTCGTCGCTCGTCCCTTGCTCGAGACGCATCTAAATTCAAACCCGTATCCTTTGCACCAAACTCTCTCCTCGGGACACTTTCCTCCGCCCAATCCTCCCTCTAATTTCCCCAGCTAAAAACCCTCTCTAACCCACTCCAGGACCGATCCTCTAATCCTTGTCGCATGCGGACCTTCCTTTCTCTCTCTCTCTTTCTGCTCTGCTCTGTCTCTCGAGAGGAGGAAAAAAAGAAATCGCGGCGGTTGAAAGACAGTATAGCACGTTGAAGTGACATTGAGAGGAGAAGGACGCAGAATAAAGGCATCGATCGGTCTGTGTGCCGGCATCAGGAAGGTTAGATCGTAGGCGGAGTGAGAGAAAAACATGGCGTCAGGGCGTCGACGAGGACGAACGTGTGCGAGGCGCATGGCCAGCTTCGTCACGGACCTCGTCATCGTGGTGCACGACCTCCTAGCCGGCAGCGTTTCCCGTTTCTCCGCTGCGAGACGTGGTAGTTGTCGGTGTCGCCGTCGCCCCGTGAACCGGCTTCGTAGCACGTTCCTCGCGAGCGTGCAATGCGGACGGCAGGCTTGGCGAATAGGCGGCTGGGGGGGTACAGGAGGGCACGGAGGGCACAGCGTAGTAGATAGAGGTGGGGACCCGGCGAGAGGTCGGGAAGAGAGGCACCAATATCGAACCGGCGGCCGTGGTGTGCGCGGCCAGAGTGCATTCCGTGAGCGGTAGACGCATATCGCACATCGCAGACAGTCGCCACGAACAGCCGATATGCGTGCGTGCGTTATTCGAACGAGGTAACCTCGGCTCAATTAACCGTATACCCTATTTTTCCCTTTTTTTCTTTCTTTCTCCACCGTCCCTTCAACTGTCCAAGTGCGAACGAAAGGGGTGAAAAAAAAAAGAAGAGATCGGTCGAAATAGTAGAGGAGAGAGCGAGAGCAAGATTCCGCGGCCACGAGGCGGAATAAACAGAAAGGCGAAACAAGTGTGTGTCGTGGTGTCGCGGTGAGGTTCGGGACCGGCTAGACGAGACCGGGAGGCGCCGCAGCCGATGTACTACGTGGTGGTGCGCGTACCAGCAGTAGCAGGGTGTGGTGTACGGAGAACAGGTGTCCACGATAGAGGAACTCGAGCGTGAAACAGCGAGAGACACGCCTGAAACGGCGAAAGTGGGGAGGAGACCCAAGGTGCGCGTTCGACAATATGAATTTTCAAGCGGGCCAACCTTAACGTATCGCTACCTCGAGAGGCGAACGTGCCCTCCGAATACGGCCAGCTCCCGCTGGTAGCAGCTGTGTCCGACGGGGCGTGATGTCGCAGACACCGCCGAAGAACTCGAGTCCAGCCGGCAGCCGGCCGAGTCCTGGCAGCCCGAGCACGTCACGTGGACCGCGGCTCAGCGACAGAGTGAACTTTTTCGTGGATCTGTTCGAGGACAAGGAGGCCAGACGGAACGTGGCACATTTTCGTTCACCCACCGCCAATCCTAGACCGTCGTCCAGAGCGAGCGACTCCTCGTTCGAGGAGAGCTTCGAGAAATTGGTGGAGGAGGGTGAATTGAACGGGTCGAAGGTGGTCAAGTTCGAGAAGATCACGGTTAGAAAGAGCGTGAGAGAGATCAGCGGCAGCGTGTCGTCGCAGCAAAAACTGCTGACGGAGTCTAGTAGAACGCCGAGCGAAGAGCACACCCTCGAGGATTCTGCCTATCAGAGTCACAGCCACGACGCGCCTAATCATGGAAGCAAATCGAGCTCCGTTGGATCTTTCGCCAGATTCCCATCGGAGGAGAGTTTGTCGCAGAGGAGGGGCAGCAGCCCTCAGCATCATCTACTACTGGACGATCGAACGTCGTCCGAGTGGTACGCCAAGTGCATGGCCCGAAGCTTCCAGAACGTCGCTAGTAGGATCGAATACGTGCGCAGTAAGAGCGAATACGATGCACACATCGCTGAGATTAAAGGTATTTCCCCCCTTGGTTCGTTGGTTCGCAGGGTAGAGGGGGTTGCTGATGCGAGAGGGTGTGTTTGATTTTAGTATCGATGATTTTCAAGTAGATTTCGAGTGCGCCGGCTATCGGGGACAGTGGACGCTCGATATTGGCGTTTTTTAATTAATTTTAGGGAATTCAGGTTATCGGGGGAGTTTTCATGCGAACCAAGTAGTTAACGATGCCGCTTAGGGAATATAGAAGAGGGTATACATCGGACAGGTTTACCTAGATCACGACAAGTGATTACTTTAGGTCAGTGTTAATTAAACCACCTAACGAAACGTTACTCTGATATCGCGTTGACTCTCTACGATCAGTTGGGAAAAATGAGCCTTTGTCGAAATTTACATAACCCTTTGTTAGATCAAAACTGTTAATCTGTCGTCGATTCCGCTCACGCCCGGTGTTTCGTACCGGTGTTTCCTCTGGAGAACGCTCGTGACTCGGTATAGTATCGATGGTAGAACAACTTCCACTCCCTTTCACGAGTTCTGCGAGCCTCTGTCGCGGCCAGAAAGATCCCTGACTTTGTCTGCTGGCACGGTGTGAACGCCGGTCAATACTTCGCACGGTTCATCTGATAACAGTTGAACAACGAGGAGGTAAAAACTCGCTTAGTTTCTTTTCATACACAACGTATACTTTTTCTTTTATCTTCGTATCACACTCGACGCGTTTCATCTTTAACACTTGATCGTCGATCGAATTAATCTTCGACGACGTTTGCACGCTTCGCGACTGATCTATTTACGCGTAAACAGGTTTATCGTTGATCCGGATGGCGCGGTACGCGACGAATAATATCCTCCGGCGACTATGATCGATCGTTCACCGTGGAAATTCAAATAAAATTACGCGGTGGCCTAGATTCGCACGATGCCGGCGACGCACGATCGCGATTCATTACTCATCCCGCTTCTACAAAAGACACGAAACACGCCGGTATACTTTTTGCTCTTTTCGACGCTGACAACCGGCGACCACGAAGCGTGCGCCACTGAAAATCAATGATCCCCAACCCAATAACTCCCTCGAAGATCGAATCTTCTGCTTCGTAGAAAAAGAAACTCTAGTTGAACCTTGCCATCGTGCCCCATCGAAACGCGAAGATTTCATTCTGGCTCGCGTCGCGTGACATTAGCTACGTTACTAATAAACTGCATCACACCTATTAAATGGATTAAATTGCTCTGCTTTTGTACGATTACTTTGTGCTTCACGCTGCTCCAATTTTACCCATTTATTCCAATTGCCCACACTTTTGTATCATTCACGCGAACGTTTTCATTTTTCCTCCCCGAAAGTACCAGCTTGTCGCGCGTTATTTTCATTTCGATCTCTTTCGTTCACACCGATTTCAAACATTCAAGCTTGAAATATCCACCTAAATAGTTTCCCCTAGATTCTTCAATTGTCCAAAAATTTGCCTAATTGCTGTATTCGCGCTGAAATAACAAAGCTACGATTGTCCCCTAGTTCACCTGGCGCACGTCCAATCTAATCACCCGTCGATACTTCATACGCGAAATTGCACTCTTAATCGACCGAATTTCGATGTCTCTCCTGTTTCGAAGTTGCTCGACCAGCGGCGACGAAGTACAGCGGCCGAAGAGCCCAGGTTTCTTGCGATCAATAGTTATCCACCGCTGTTTGAGTACCGTATTAGCAATTCCCTCGTGGGGAAGTTTTCTTGGCGACGACACGCGTTCGCCGGTAAGCAAGACCGTTCGCCTCGAGGAGGAACGAGGCAGAAAACGCGAGCGGAGGTTCTTTCGTAACGAGAACTAATCTTTTGGGAGTTTAGATAAGGGAAAATTGCTGGTATGGTCGCGAATAGTCGGGAATAGATAGCGACGTGAATTGTGGGAAACGACAAACCGGGTTTGAACGGACGAGTTTGAAACATGGTCGAAACGTTGGGATATACGTTCTGCACCCTTGTTCACTGTCTTCCAACGGTTGATTGATAACGTTCGTTTGCGGTTCGCGTTCGATAATCGCGTTACCCACGCTCGGCGCCGTGCGTTACGTGGGACAAACCGGAAAGATCGGTTCGCGACGAGGCTTTCATGGCCACGGTCGGTGTCATCTGCACCAAATACTCTTCCAACCGTTGAAGAGATTGTTTCAGGAGACGAAATGACGTTTAAGTTGAATTCAGCGCACTGACGGTCGTTCCATTTGGTGAACATTTTTTTTAACGAATTTGTTACTTATCTGGCGATTACGGTGGCTGTAATGGATATTAAATTGAGATCGAGTTTTCTTGGGATATTCGAATGGGACGTGATACTTAAGCGGGACGAAGAACACTGAATTTTATTTATTTCACGAGTGAAATATACTTCTTGTTTATCTGGCGATTATTGCGTTTGTAATGGACACTAAATTGAGATCAAGTTTTCTTGGAGTACTGAAATGAGACGTGATACTTAAGCAGGACGGAGAACACTGAATTTCATTTTATTTCTCATTTATCTGGCCGATGATCACTAAATTGAGATTCATTTTTCTCATAAGACTCAAACGGGACACAAACATCCCACTGATCGCGAAAACGTTAAGAAACGCCGAATGTTCCCGCAAATTCCCATTTTAAATCTTTCACAGACACATCCAAGTGTCTCGAACCCAATTATTCTCCCAAAAATAGAAGAAACGAAACTAGAATGATACAACGGTGATACAATTTGACGTAAGAACAGCAAGCAGAATGCGATAGAAATTAAAACTTCCGGGAGCAAGATTGAAGGTGGACAGACAGGGGAGAGAAAAGAAAGTAATTTACCTCGTCAGAAACTTCACTTCGGAAGAAACGAAGAAAAGTAGAGCGAAGTTGTCAGGAAAGTTCCGTTAAAAGGTGTCTCGCGAGTCGATGAATGAGACGTTCTACGAAGACGTTGGAACGCGACGTCGCCTCGAGAGTTTGACGAGGTTCGCCGGATACATTTTGGCACCGTTTCCGCGTACGCGTCGCTAACACCAGTCTCCATCTGTTCCTCGAGACGATCGCGAAGCAGGGCAACGAACTGTTCCCCGCGACTAAATAAAATGAAGCCTGTTAGGTCGAGGCAACGAGCGGCGCGAACCGAGCATTCGTGCCCAACAGTCGATTGCTACTCGATACCCCGCGACTGCAAACGTCTCGCAGTTCTTAATAATTCCAACTTTATACGACGTTCGTGAGTCTCGAATTTTACCTCACTTTCTCTGCAGGCCGATTTTCACACCGGTGAAGTGTGTTTAACTTCGTTTTCTAGTGTAATTGAAGCTCCTGGAATTTTCTAAGGGATATTTCTTTGAGTGCTAGGTACTCTTTGCTTTAACAATGCTTTACCGACTCTGTGGAGCTCGAGTGGGATTAGGGACCATCTCTTGAGAAAAATTGAAAATTTAGAAGGCTGTAAGATGCACCTGGAGGGATGTTTTTTGGAATAAAGGTGAGAAATTTTTCTTTCCTGTGAAAGATGACAGAAGATAGTGGAAGAGAACGGTTAAAATATGTTGTACAATAAGTTGTGTGTCTTGTGAAATTTCCAAGTACGTAGCAATTAAAAAGTTATTTCGGTTGAAAACCTTCGTGGAGACATCGAGAATAATCATAGAGGCGTTCTCCATTGAAGCTACATTTTTAATAATGCTTGAGGATACTTGAGAGACGCTTCGTGAAGCACTTTAATTCCTTTAAAACACTTTCTCTGTTCTATCTGTGCCTTGTGAAATTTTCAAACGCATGTGCAGCAAGTAGAAAATAATTCCAGCTTAAAACCATCATCGGGAATTTGAAAATAACGCAAGCGTTCTCCATTGTAGCCACATTTTTAATAATACTCGAGGACACTTGAGAGACGTTTCTTAATTCCTTTAAAACACTTTCTTATTACACCTGTGCCTTGTGAAATTTCCATCACACAAATAAAGAAGACTTCCATCTGAAGATCTGCAAAATTTCACAAGACCATCGCGAATTTTAAAATAATCGTGCAAGCGTTCTTCATCGTACCCAAATTTTTAGTAACACTTAAGGACACTTGAGAAACGCTTCGTGATCCTTTTCAATCCTTTCAAAACACTTTCTCTCTTACATTTGTGCCTTGTGAAATTTCCACAATTCCACCTGAAGCCCTGGAAAATTTCGCAAGACTTCGGAGATTCGAGATTTCGGAGAATAATCACGCAGAGACGTTCCACCATCGCAGCCAACCTTCGTGCGACCAGTCAAATCAACCCCGTCGTGTATAAATATCCGCGATATTCGCACGTGACTCGGTTAGACATCGCGAAAACAGGGGGGACGCCGTTCGCTTTTAATTGGACAGCGGCGACGAGAACGAAACGGAGCGGAATCGACGTCGAACAGATAAAACGAGCAACGGCCACGTTAAGAAAGAGCAAAGGCGAGAGCGGCGAGGTCAAGGTCTCGCTGGTTCGTAGTTATTAAATCGTTACGTCATGGACACGCTGGCCAACGTACGAACGGTCGTCGTCGGATTTCGTTTAAGTCAACGTTTACACGGCCTTCGTTGCTCCCGTCCCCGTGTTCAAATTCGTAGGTGTCGCATAGCGTAGCAGTCGCGGCGAGCATTTAAAATGAACGTTACGTCAGCAGCGACGTAGATGTTGCGCCGATCAACGCGTTTCACTTATGAGGAGAGCGAAGAGTCGGGGAGAGTGCAGTTTCGAGGAGTTTTGCGAGTGTTGGCAATGCAAGCACTCTCCTTTCGAGTTCAATTTGCGGAGGAGGTCTTGCAGCTTGAGTAATTTCTTTTTATTTGACAATGGAGTGCCTTGGAGAGGCAGGAAGTGCTGTAATGTAATTTAGAGAGACTCTGAATTATTTGCTGTAAGAAATGCGAGATTTCGGCGGCGAAGTGGTGGCCTGGAGTTTGTCGCCCAGGAAGAGAAAACGCGCGGGTACCTGAGGGTGCCATAAACCCTTTCCCCGGAAAGTCGAACGAGGAAGCTCCGATGGGATACGACGCGGAGAGGACACTCTGGAAATAGCCGTCGAGCGAGACGGACACCGAAGCAGTTAGCAGTCGCTTATCAATATACTTTATCCCTTTCGCGACGGCGGAACTAGCCATCAGTACGCCACTAACGAACGGATCGTCGTGCCGTTAGTGCACACCGTACACATTAAGAGTGTCTCGCGTTTTTTCAATCTTAGAGGATTTCGTTGGAACAGCAGAGGACTTAATGGTGTATCGGATAAAGGGAATGTTGTTGAGGCCTTGTTCTGTCTTTTAAAATAAATCTTCACTTTGAGTTGTCGAGGCGCGAGCCAATGCGACGCGCTTAGTAGATGCCGGATATAACCGGCGCTAGCCAGTGCGAAGCATTTAGTGGGTGCCGGATATAACCGGCGCTAGCCAGTGTGAAGCATTTAGTGGATGCCGGATATAACCGGCGCTAGTCGCGAAAGGGTTAATACATTTTTGGTTAATACCCTATCCTGTAGGTTGTGCTAACATTGCATTCTGAGTACTGCAGTGAAACTTTTGAAAAGCAACAATTTTCTGAAATTAGCCCTTTCATTTCGAAAATTTCTTCGCATTGCGTTATTGGAGCCTCTTAATTTTATCCTAATTTAAACAAATTCTATCCTAAATCTATCCACGATAATATTGGATTATGGGTTTTATGAATTATACGCCCGAAAATTGCCTGCGACCCCGCTTGAGACCGAAGGGCCTTTTGTCGCGTATCATAAACACTTAGGTCTAGAACTAAACAGATGTAGTAAAGCCAAACGGATTTCTTGGAACGCACGCGAAAGAAAGACATACTTTTTAGGAAGGCTTTAGATTTCATTTTTGTTATATTTATCCAGCTTACAAATCTAACAGATAATTCAATAAAACAAATTTTAAAGTAACACGGCCAAAGAGGGTAACTTGCGGACGTTGTGGAACCTTTGAATCCGCAACGCGCGTTATGTACCAAAATTTGTCGCCGCGGAATGGTTAAGTTCTCTGCACTACGAGTACTTTTTCACACAATTGACACACTTTAGCAGTGAAACTTTGAAAAACCCAAAGCTTTTTCCTTTACAAATAGAAAAAGCTACAAACGTTTACGTATTCACTTATTCACATCTCATTCGGCAACTTCGTTAATTTCAATACGAACGAAACATGACCAAGCCAGTGTAGTTTAAAGTGTTAGAAACAATGTACGTCGTTTACACGAACTTCGACGGAAAATATTAAAACGGGCACCGACGTACGGTGCAATAATACCTCGGCAGATAACAGCTAAGCGGTGCTTATCTGTCGAACAATACACAGGCTGGCGTCGAAGAAACCTCTGATCATCCAATATAATTAACCGCGAAAGGCACGGACGTTGAAACATTCGCGAGGAAATTGATTCGTGGAAGACGAAACATAATGCACGGAACGAAAGGTCGAGGAATAACGCTCCACGACAGAGGCATTAAATCGAGGGTAATAAAGCGGACGAAGGAAATGGATCGAAGAGAGGCGGTAAAGGTCGCGGGGTCCTACGGCTGTTGCAGGACAGAGGATCGTTTGTCACCTGGTCTCTGTACGGAAAAAATGTGCGAAACGGTCGGTGTACAGTGCGGAGAGACGTTGCAGTATCTGACACGATTGAGAACGTGTGGCAGCGTGTCGCGTATAAAGCGTAATGTGGTAACTCGTACTAATAGTGAACGATGACGTTATTCGGCGTCAGTTCAAGGCTTACACGCCGAGCGTGTACTCTGCTTCTCTCCAACCTTTTGCTCTATCTCTCTCCTCCGCCTCTGACCTCCTCGTCGTCTGGTATTTTTTCTCTTCGTCACCCTCGCGTTTCGACTGTCTGCCCTTCTTTCTCTCTCCTTCTCTTCTTTTTTACGGTTCTGAGTCGCTGCGTCGCGACTTCAAGTGAATCATGGTACCGCGTTTAAAGTTTCTTCCTAAGTTGTTTCACGGTGATACTACAACTACGAGAGGAATCGCGTATGTACGTGGATGATAATCGAAGGAAAAAGTAACCGAGATACGATATCTTTCTTCGTGCTTTGCGATACACTCGTCGCGGAAGGCGCGAATGTGATGTCAGGCTCACTTTGAGAATTCTCGATAAATATTAAGTCGTCGTGAGAGTTGCCGTGGTCGGTTTGAGGAAACGTGACTTCGTTGAAATTCAGGTTGATAATTTCTTTACAGTCTCTCTCTCTCTCTCTCTCTCTCAGTCTCAGTGGAGACTTAATCTCCAACTCAGATTACTACGTGCGACAATTAACGATGTTGCGGTACGTTGTCGGAAGTGTATCTCGAACACCGCGAAAATTATTTCAAATAAAAATGTGAAATTTCAGAGGTGTCGCGTTCTTTCAAAATGAACGGTTCAAGCCCGCTGATTAACTTAACCACGTCGATTCGTTCGGTCTTACAGTAGCTGCTTCAGGTAACACTTCCGAACACCGTATTATTATATCGAAAAGAAAAAAAAACCATAAAAATACACCGTATCGATGATTGGTCGACTAAAAAAGTCCTCGGGTTCCAACGTGTTATTTCGCATTTCATCGCGTTTGACGTGTCCATCTGCCTTCGTCCGGTTTCCCCCGATCTTCCTCTTGCCGTCTACCTGCCAGAGGCGTTCAACTGTCTCTCTCTACCACGCACGAGTCCGCGATACCTCTGCCCCGCGTTGCTTCTTCTTCCTGTCTGGCACACCTGAGCAGGTTGATCGAGCGAAACCGGCGGAACGAGAAGCGCGAAATTGCAGAGCGCGGGAATTAACGAAGGGGAAGGACTTCCTGATGAGAAATCGACGCCACCCTATGCCAATCGAATTGGGTCGATCGATAATTTACTCGCGAGCCAGCCGTTCATATTACGGGGCTTTAATCACGAATGAAAGACAAATTCGATCCGAGATGCTACCCGGCGACGCGACGCGACGTTCCAGGCTTCGCTTCCTGCTAATCGGATTTCCCCTCTTCCGTTCTTTTTGCCCCTATTCTTTCGCCAAGGTCGTGCTGGTGTTGTTGTAGATCATTGGTGATCTAGCTGGGAAAGTTTTTGCGTTTTAATCGATGGGTAATTTAGAATTTTTTGTTACTTTGGTAAAATGGCAATTTGACGTTTTCTGTGGCAATAGGAATACGTATTTTTGGGTACTGTTAGGATAAATACTTTTTTGCGAATGTTTCGAGTGTCTAATTCAGTAGGAAAGTGTCATTTATCGAATTATTTAGCATTTCAATTTACTTAAAAAAAATGGCAACATTTTTAAAAGGAAAGGGTACTTTTATTAGATACGATTGTAAATCTTCTTTTGCGAATGTTTCGAGTGTCTAATTCAGTAGAAACATGTCAATTAACGAATTATTTAGCATTTCAATTTATTTAAAAAAATGGCAATTTTTTTTTAAAGAAAAGGGTACTTTTATTAGATACGATTGTAAATTTTCTTTTGCGAATGTTTCGAGTGTCTAATTCAGTAGGAAAATGTCATTTATCGAATTATTTAGAATTTCAATTTATTTAAGAAAATGGCAATTTTTTTAAAGGAAAAGGGTACTTTTATTAGATACGATTGTAAATCTTCTTTTGCGAATGTTTCGAGTGTCTAATTCAGTAGGAAAATGTCATTTATCGAATTATTTAGAATTTCAATTTATTTAAGAAAATGGCAACTTTTTTAAAAGGAAAGGGTACTTTTATTAGATACGATTGTAAATCTTTTGCGAATGTTTCGAGTGTCTATTCAGTAGAAACATGTCAATTAACGAATTATTTAGCATTTCAATTTATTTAAAAAAATGGCAATTTTTTTTTAAAGAAAAGGGTACTTTTATTAGATACGATTGTAAATTTTCGTTTGCGAATGTTTCGAGTGTCTAATTCAGTAGGAAAATGTCATTTATCGAATTATTTAGAATTTCAATTTATTTAAGAAAATGGCAATTTTTTTAAAGGAAAAGGGTACTTTTATTAGATACGATTGTAAATCTTCTTTTGCGAATGTTTCGAGTGTCTAATTCAGTAGAAAACTGTCAATTAACGAATTATTTAGAATTTTAATTTACTTAAAAAAAATGGCAACTTTTTTAAAAGGAAAGGGTACTTTTATTAGATACGATTGTAAATCTTTTGCGAATGTTTCGAGTGTCTATTCAGTAGAAACATGTCAATTAACGAATTATTTAGCATTTCAATTTATTTAAAAAAATGGCAATTTTTTTTTAAAGAAAAGGGTACTTTTATTAGATACGATTGTAAATTTTCGTTTGCGAATGTTTCGAGTGTCTAATTCAGTAGGAAAATGTCATTTATCGAATTATTTAGAATTTCAATTTATTTAAGAAAATGGCAACTTTTTTAAAAGGAAAAGGGTACTTTTATTAAATACGATTGTAAATCTTCTTTTGCGAATGTTTCGAGTGTCTAATTCAGTAGGAAAATGTCATTTATCGAATTATTTAGAATTTCAATTTATTTAAGAAAATGGCAATTTTTTTAAAGGAAAAGGGTACTTTTATTAGATACGATTGTAAATCTTCTTTTGCGAATGTTTCGAGTGTCTAATTCAGTAGAAAACTGTCAATTAACGAATTATTTAGAATTTTAATTTACTTAAAAAAAATGGCAACTTTTTTAAAAGGAAAGGGTACTTTTATTAGATACGATTGTAAATCTTTTGCGAATGTTTCGAGTGTTTAATTCAGTAGAAACATGTCAATTAACGAATTATTTAGCATTTCAATTTATTTAAAAAAATGGCAATTTTTTTTTAAAGAAAAGGGTACTTTTATTAGATACGATTGTAAATCTTTTGCGAATGTTTCGAGTGTCTATTCAGTAGAAACATGTCAATTAACGAATTATTTAGCATTTCAATTTACTTAAAAAAAATGGCAACTTTTTTAAAAGGAAAGGGTACTTTTATTAGATACGATTGTAAATCTTCGTTTGCGAATGTTTCGAGTGTCTAATTCAGTAGAAAACTGTCAATTAACGAATTATTTAGCATTTCAATTTACTTAAGAAAAATTGCCATTTTTCTTTTAACGAAGATATATACATTTTTTGGTACTTTTACTAGATACTATTGAAAACCTTCTTATGCGAATACGTTAAGTGTCTATTTCTGCAGAAAAATGTCAATGCTGAATGTAGCTAAGGTACATTAATATTAATATCCATCTACATATGTATTACATTGTATTAATATTAATTATATGACGTAATCGTAGCTCGGCACATAACGTATTAAAATTTCATGCCTAAAATATCCGTGTATCGTTTGAAGTCGACATACAAAAACCTTTTAATACCACTAATTTATATAAAATGTTTCTCTTTTTTTGTTTGTTTTCGAAAGCGGTAATTTACGAAAGCAGTATTTACGTCTGAAACTACTAAATGAGTTAATGCACTATAATTAGACGATACTGAACGTGTAGCACGCGCGATCCACCATTTTTGCGCGCACATGGCGTGCAGGTGCGTTCCCATTCAGTAACGCCCGGCAATTATCGTCGATGGGCACTCGCAACGTCTTGGAAATTGAATGGAGTACCCGTTACTAGACCAGACGTAAACCAACCACCTCCCGTTAGGCGATTACCTATGCTTGAGACACGTGATGGACAGGGTTAACCTGAAACGATAGCCTGGAAACCGCTGCCTTCTGCATTCACCTGTGAAAATCGTCGGATATTTAAAGCCACGAGTAAGAAGATTATTCCGAGAGGAAGACACAAATTTATCGTGATTTCTCTGAAATTTCAACATACCAGATTTGACAGAATGTCTGAAAATTATTAGAAAAGAATAGTAACCTCTTCAAGGAATGAAAACATTTTTGTACGTCGGCTCTCTAGGTTGGCAGTGATATTTTGCGACAGAGGGGTATTTAAAATGTTAGAAAATCCTTATTCTATTATTCTACAGTGTTTTTCAAATAATATGAGTAAAATTAAATTATAAATTATCGAAAGATATATATTTTTTTTATATTGTAGCATAATTTCTTTTTGATGATATATAGCAAAAGAGGGAACAGCACAGTGGGGATTCTTTACAGTCTTTACATACATAAATAGTTCCTTTTCTTACTACATATCCTTCACCTCCACTTACAATTTGTTTTGAAAATATTGGCTCGTTTAAAGAAGGGAAGTATTTATGAATGAAGTCTTGCTGGATTATCTCTTTCGAGTCGTTGTAGTATTCCTTATCGTTTCCTTAGGCGCTGAATTGCTGAATTTTTTTGAAAATTACCATTCGAAGTGGGGCTATTACTTTTAACCGGGTATCTGAAAATAACCCGATCGACCCGGGTATCTCACGAGTACTCGAATACACTACCGGCCAAAAGTTTCGAATCACATCCCAATTTTCATCAGTACTGAATCTACTACTAAGTTTTCATAGACTTGATATTGATATTGTACAGATAAATAGCAATTTATCTCATATCGATTGATTTGAATGATACAAAATTCGTTAAAAAATTTTTAAAGATGGTGACTTTTTTCTGGGAATTTTTGTAACTTTATCTCATATCGATTGATTTGAATGATACAAAATTCGTTAAAAAATTCTTAAAGATGGTGACATTTTTCTGGGAATTTTTGTAATTTGCAATGCACAGTGATTCCAAACGGTAGTGTATGTACATAAGACAGTCGAAATCTCGGTGGCCGCTACCGCTGGCGTTGCCGGCGTCTAGGAAAATGACGTACAACAATTAATTACTTCGTTGTATTCTTATTTATTCGTTTATTAAAATAAAGTACTCGAGTGAAACATATCTGAGTACCCAAACAGTCGAGGAATAATAGATATCTACTCTCAGCTATCTCACCTCACGAGATACCAGGGTATCTCTTAAGTAACAGCTCTAATTCGAAATTGAACATGCCTATTGTTAAGGATACTTAAATTTAGACCAGGTTTACGATACGGGCGCGACTCTGCTATTTTTGAGATCAAGGTTTGAATACGCGTTTAATGGTTTCGTTCGTTAGTTATTCCTTATTGTCAGGAGGGCTCCAAACCTCTCATAAAAGCAGAGAATTTGGAGTTTCTCCGTGCATCTCAATAGCAATTGACTTATCATAAACCCACGCGAGCTGAGGCACATGCGAGCAAGCGAGCGGTACCGTTACCCTGGGTTTTTCCCAGAAGCTCAGGTGACGCGTACCTCACCCAGAACACTCCTTCCCTAAGGGTGATCGGTTGGCGTCGGGCGTCGACCAACGCCCTAACTCGATTGGGAGTTTTGGCCCCCCACCCAAATCTCACCCCCGTCAAGGGACCCAAATGGACGGACAAAAACCGTATAAAGGGACTGGGGTGATAGACAAAAAGGACACTGTTGTAAGAACACATTAGTGAAACATAGAATTCTGAACTCTGGTACGAACGATTACACGAATTTTGAACCTCAGGACATTGGACTCGCACACATTTAACATTTAACAACTCAGTTACATTGCATTACTGTTACATAACAAACTGTGTTGCAAATAAAGAGTTATTTGCTATATAATCAGACTTCGTGAACATTGGAGGAGCCAACACCTATGAACAGAAATTTCCTCTATTTGTCACACATACATCCACTCTCCACTCTTAACACGTTCATTGCCACCAACGCAGCATATGCGTCCCAAAATGCATTCCCCGCCAAGCTGTCGATTTTCTAACGGCAGCGAACGAGTGTAAACTTCGCGTCTGACCACCGTCGAGGTAAATCTACTTACGCCAAACGCTAGAAGACACCGTAGACTCGCCGGGAAGTCTACGAATCAGTGAATAACACGAACACTCTGTCTGCCCACGAACGAGGTAAATCTCCTTATCGAAAAATGCCAGAGGGCCAGGGATGTAGAGAATCGATGAACGGCGTCTGTGACATTATCCACGAGCTACCGGACGCCATTTGCATGAGACTCCGATAAATTTGCCAAGCTTGGTAAACATCGTGGCATAAGTTACACATGAACAGTCTCGTGGTCTCTATTTATAGTCGTGACACTTTTAATCCAAGCTCGTTTCCCGTTTCGAGCGAAAAAAGGTTGCACGATGCGTTCTTCGTCCTTTTTTAATCCGACCTTGCGAATCTCGTTAGAAAATATATCACGACAGAAGAAAGAAAGAGGAAAAGAGAAACGGACAGAGAATAAACGTTTCCTTGAATTCGACCCCAATCGAATCGCGTAGGTATATTACACTCGCAGATTTTTTTTACGGTAGATCCGAGGACGAGATGAGGAGTCTACGAGAAGCAACGGCGGGAAACGAGGAGAGAGACTCGAAACCGGAGGGATTTTAGTTTGGTGAGGCAGGGTCGACACGCACGCCACACGATTTCTCCAATTTGCTTGACGAGCAACGTGTGGTGGCTAGCTCGTGGCATGCGATCCTTACCTCATCCCCTCTGCACGCTCATTAGGAAGTAATTAACAAACAATCACGCGTACAAACACACTGGTCGCTCGCTGTTTGACGAAGAACGATCGTGACAGCCCGCTGGAATTTCCTTCGATGCTTTAAACATCCGTTGGAATTTGTCGAGAGATCGTTTCTTTGAAATTAGGTCGGAGGGGAATTGCGGAGATAGAGAGAAAGGGTTGACAATTGTAGATATACATTGATACGGTTCTTCTTTGGGACAGTGTTTCTCTGAAATTAATCGGGAGGAAAATTGAATAAATATAAATTAATACATTTCTTCCCTTTCTTCTTTTATTATTGGAAATCTTTGAAACACTATTTGCCTGAAATTGATTGGAAGGAAAATTGAATAAATATTGAAATAGAAAGAAAGGGTTGAAAATTATCGACATAAATTAACACATTTCTTCCCTTTCTCTTTTGTCAGTGGAAATCTTTGGGACACTATTTGTCTGATATTAATTGGAAGAAAAATTGAATAAATATGGAAATAGAAAGAAAGGGTTAATAATTGTAGATATAAATTAACGCATTTCTTCCCTTTTTTCTTTTATTATTGGAAATCTTGGAAAAATTGAATAAACATGGAAATAGAAAGAAAGGGTTAATAATTGTAGATATAAATTAACGCGTTTCTTCCCTTTTTTCTTTTATTATTGGAAATCTTGGAAAAATTGAATAAACATGGAAATAGAAAGAAAGGGTTAATAATTCTAAATATAAATTAATACACTTCTTCCCTTTCTTCTTTTCTAAAATTAATTAGAAAGAAAATTGCATAAATACGATAATAGAAAGGGTTAATAATTGCAAACACGAATGAATACATTTCTCCCCTACTTTCCTCTTAATCTCAAAATGTACTCAACAATTCCTCTACCACGCACCAATAAAATTTCTGGATCAAAAGAAGACCACCGTAAACCTTCTTCCCGACACGACAATAGGTTAATTAGATCCGATCCATCGAGAGAGAATCATCGACTCGAGCCTTCGAAACTTTGACCCTCCAACTCGTGTATGCATAGGCATGCATGGCAAATGGCGTGCAGTTGCATTCGATAATTGGAAGCCGGGGCATTGCTGTTCGCGTTCTTACAAATCCACCGCCCTTTAGGAAAGTCGTTGCAGCGAACGTTATTATCGCGTTGCGCGAACTTGTTGCTGAAACGAGCACCGCGAGCTATTTTCGACGGCAATCATCGCTAAAAACAGAAGTTAAGAATCGTACGTATCTCACCTTGGCATGCGCCTCTTTTTAATGTCTCTCGTCTGTACGATTCTAAAGGAAGCCTATCTGAAAGACAGAGCGAGAGAGAGATGTAGAATTGCAATAGTTCGATTTCACGCTGTTTCACATTAAACGGAGGCAATAAATCAATTCTCTTATCGCGAATGTCGAGGCCGTGTTATCTCGAATCGTTTTCTATTCACAGTGCACCGTAACAACGCTCGTGAATTTCTTTCAATTCACCGAGAACAAACCAGCGTGATCAATTTTAATTTCTACTCCTGCAATTTTCGTCTCGAGGGACGAAAATTCGTCCGCTGGAAGATCGCGCCGACGAAGGATAACAGGAACAAACATCGTCAGATTTCTCTTGATCTTCGTTCGAAAACCTCCACGCAGATGCCTGCGTTTCTCCTCTCAGGTTAAACACAGAGCTCCGCATAAATATAGTGTAACGTGGTCGGATGAAACGAGGAGAAAAAACATACCGACGGAAATACACGGTTGATGAACCAAAGGAAATCGTAGATTCGTCACGGGTATCGTTTGCTCTCCGCGATGAATTCAATCTCCTCTCGCGGAGAGAAAATATGTACGCGATTGCTGTGTGATTTCTTTCACGGTTCCAACATTCAATCCGCCGTACGATTTCTACAGTAACCAAATATGTAGAAAAGAGGGAAATATGAGAGAAGAGAAGGATCGAAGGATCTATAATCGTTCGGAGGCGGTAGAAATAGGACAGAGCGATCGGCGAGAGAGACATTCTTCTCAGAAAGGATTACCGTTTGATCGAGTCACGAGAATCTCCGACAGCCTTGTGGAATTGGAGTCAGAGAAAAGAGAACAAGGCGAGACGGAGGAGAGCCTTGCTCGATTTTCCCTTTTTCAAAAACGCTACTAGGATTACCCGACGATCAGGACGCGAGGCGAAACCTTCGCCTATTTTGCGAAATTCGAGTCAAGAGCAGAAGGAACTGAGAGCAGTCACCTAACCTTCTACTGTACAAATAACGTTATTACCCTAACAGGTCACGTGAAGCAGTGTACTATTCTCCACGGGAATACAGAAGCAAGAAATATTCGATAAAATTCGTTACTCTTCGATACTTAGTTACCCTAAAAGATAGTTCAAACGAAAGAGGAGCATGAGAACGGAGTGAAACGAGGAATAAAATGAAAAGGGGACAAGTGGTCGGAGGGAAGAGGATCTCGATGATCGTTCCTTCGGAAGACACTTACCAAGAACGCGAATTGCCTTGTTACCGTGCCGATTTACCTCAATCTCGAGCGATTCCGCGAAATCGAAGTGGAAGGGGGAAAGAATAAAGAGGCGATCGTTGGGAGAGGAAAAGAAGCTCGGTCGATCTCTCTCGATCGAGAGAAGAGAGAAAGATGGATAGAGGGACAGATGGTATGAGGCACATATGAGCTCATCCACGAGAATTTGTCCCACTTCAACGATCGCCCCTTCCTCCTCTTTCGCTTTCGACATCTCCCCGTGCAGGCCGCACGAAAGCGCTAAAAATACGAATTTATATGCGCGCCCGCGTTATGCGTGCGCCTCTTTTTCGTGGAAAAAAGAGAGGGGAGAAAGCTGGGATAATTTTAAATGCGAGAGGGGATCCTCCATGGAACGGAGAAGAAGGAAACGGAGACGATGTCGCGGGGACAAGTTTGGTGAAAGAAGAGGAACGTATTTAGGCGTGTTGAGTAACCACGTCTGGCGCTTTCGTTGCGTCTATTGTTTCTGTTAATTGAGTACGGTAGAGCATGGTTCAATTGTACGGATGATACCGCGCGTTATCTGGCGACGCCTCGTAAATTAGCGACCGGTTTTAATTAGCTGATTGCGACGTTCCGTTCGGATAGGTCGTGATTCGTTTTCTGTCGATGGCATTCGAGTTGAAGAAACATGTTCGGTATCTGTTGTATTTTGAAAATTGCAGCTTTAGTGGAATTGAAGAAACGCTTTGAACATCTATCGCATATCCAGGCTACAGATGGTATTTAACACTAGGTCTACGGGACGCGTGATTTTGACGCATTTCGAATTTCACTAGGACAATTACAGAAACCGTTTCAATTTCTCTCCCACCACTTATGCTTGTTACAAATTTTATATAAATATATAACATCACATAGTTTCATTTATAAGTTAACACTGTACAATACGTTCTTTTTAAATAAAATAAGTTGCTTTTTAACCCTTTGCACTCGGAGCATTTTGTGATAAGATTAATAGTGAAACTTCTGGAAAGCCAAAGTTTTGTCTTGAAAAAAAAAAAGAAGGATTTTCAGTGTTTACGAATTTATTTATTTGTATTTCTTGTGCTAGTTTGCATTATTTTGATAATATTGAATAAAATAAAAAGTCTAAATTGTACATTTCTCCAAAGTAATTACACGTGTCGCCATAAGAGCGCCATTGGAGTGCAAAGGGTTAAAGGAAATATGCGGTTCCATTCACGCGTCAATTTAACGCGCGTCCGTAGAGATGGGTATATAAGAAATGTCCGTGAACCTGGTGTTAAAAAAATTATAATATCACTAAAACGCGAAATGAGACTCTATTAAAAAGCATGTGAGTTTCAAGTGTTACTTTAAAAGCAGATTAGGGAACAGGGAGAAACTAAAATAGCTGAAAAGAATAAGAGCTGCAAAATATAAGTCAATAAAGATAGAAAGGAAATCGAAGACAGATTTATTAGAGAGGGGAAGAAGAGTACAGAACAGGGGAAATCGGTATGATAAAAAAAATCGCACATGCACGAGAAAGAAAACATACGAGAGAAAAGTGAAATGAAAAAAGAAGATCTAGAACACGAGATAAACAAAAATGGTACTCTGTTTGAAAAGAGAAAACGCTTCTTCCCCCAGCTAGCTTTTCGTTTGAAAACAAAGCAGAGAGCAGCGAGGTGCAGGGACACTTTTTTTAATACATTCACTCGCCAGCTTAGTGATCATACTAATGATCATTACCGGTGTATACGGCAGGCAAGTGACGCACAGTAGATAGCGGCATGCTCAAACAGACAGAGACAATCTACTCGGCTTTATTTCTCTCGTCGAAAGCGAACGAGAGACTTTTTCACCGAAACCAGCGGCGTAGCTTAAAGGTTGTCAGCACGGTGACCCGAAAATACGAACGGAGCAATCGTATTTCGTTCTCTCTACCGAGAGATCGTTTTAAGATCCACGTCGACCGTTCTTTCTTTTCTTCATTTTCTCCTCCGCGATGAAACGTCGCGATTAATCGTATCTCGACGTACCAAACTCTCTCAAATTTATCCCCCGTCTTTACATCACCATTATCGTTCCATTAAAACGCCACTAAAATGTCCCGCTGGTGTGTAATTTACAAATAAACAAACGTGAAATCTCTCCGCGTTCGCATCTTGTCACGCGCGATTCTCTCCTTCGCTTCTCTTTTCCGCGATACAAGGAGGATCTCTTCTCGTTCGACTCTTCGCAGAGTTTCTGCTCGATCCAAGGGATCGTCTGTGCCGTCACGTCGAACAGCTAAATTACATCGATCGCGTGTAACGTGTAATTTTCCGGCGCATTACGCGCGCATCTATCGCGCGCTCTGCATAATCTCGAAACGCGGCGTGAATTAATAAACCGGCTTCGGGCTAATAGAGTATCAGTTCGACGGTTCTGTTGCTCTTGTTAAGAAACCGTATCTGACCTATAGAGTTTGATAGTTTGGGAAACTGTCTGGGTACATTGGAGCGCTTCCATTTCATCTTTGCCGCGCTAACGTCTCGTATCGACCGTGTCATCAATGAGAATAACGCTAGGGTGTGACGATAATAGGACGGAAAAGTAGCCAAAGTTCACGTGAAATGTTCGAGTGTCGAATTAGAGTCGTATGCTCTCACCACTATTTTCAAACCACTGACTCATAATATCGAGTTAAGGTACAAGGTGCTAGCAAACAATGCGATAGCTTCTCACGGGCGTTCGTAACGTGTTCTACATTTTCTATAGCCTGCGTGGATGTTCGGGGAAGTCAAGGTTGCTTCTCCCACCGCGAGCTATAGTGGACGTATTTGTAAGACGTCGATTGGTCGGTGTGTATTTAGAGTTGGGACGAAATTGCGTCGTGGATGTGGATTTTTAAACGTTCTTTCAATTCTGGCGAAGAGATCCTGTGGACAAAATTTTTAAGTGTTCGTCGATTATGGTATCAGGTGTAATGAATGAGATTGAGAGTAATTGTTGAGAAATGAATTCTTTCCGACTAGATTGACGTAATTGACTGAAAGCCACCGAGTTTCCATCGCGATAGTATTCGCAGGCTTCGAGAAAAATGGCAAAGGTCATCGATTGATCGGTTTCTGTTCTTTTCAACCCTTTCGCTACGGCAGCTTTTAACGCGTAACGCTGTAATGTTTAACCACTGTTGCAAAATTTCTTATTTTGACCGTATCGTTCTAAAATTCGACTTTTTAAATCAAGGTGGAAATTAAGGGTAAAATGAAGTATTAAACTAAGATGGAAGTGCAGCAAAAGGCTCCAACGATACAGTGAAAGGGTTAAATAAAATGTCGATTGTGCCCAAAAGTTGGAAAAAATTCATTTCTACACCTAATACTTACGAATTTCCAAAACTTCCTTCAATTTTTAAGTAAAAATCTTTCAGACACAAGTTCGATTGTTTGTCGTTGCACGGTCATTCTTTCTCAACAATATTTTCGAGAGGAGCAGAAAAAAAAGGAGCGAATTGGTTTTCAGCAGTTCAAATCTTGTCTGGAGACTGTAGCATGAATATGTAAAAGGGGACAGAGCCGGGTAATAAGCAGCTTGGTCGATGCACACAACTCGTGTACAGTCTGGAGCTGAGAGCAGTGTACTTTTGACGCCGCGAAGTGACAAAGCGCAACGTGCATGCGGATCACGTATGCGTGCCAACACCGACAAATACACACGAGCTTCCTCGTTTCGCATGCACGTGCAGCGTGCGCACCTTTTAATTCACGCTCAACCCTCGCAATTTTTTATCGACACTGGCGATCCGTCGTCCAAGTGCAATCGTTGCCAAAACCGTAATTTATAATAGCACTCGCGATATGCATATCGCATAAATCACCGTGTTTCTTCGCGAAGAATTACGGGAACTCGTGGATTCTCTTTCTTTTAATCGACTGGAGAACCCTTTTTCCTTTACTTTTCGGTGAAATTAAAATCGTTTAGATATTTAGTATAGTGAAAATTTAGGGGTTGATAAATTAAAGATTCTGGGAACATTGAAATTTTCTTCTCTCCAAAATCGACTGGAGTACGATGTTGTTTATTTTTCTGGAAAATTGAAAGTTTTCGAGGGTTGGACGGTTGGAAATTTACAGTCTCGTCGATGTGTATAGAAATTTGGAATGGATCTGCACTCTGTTTTTATTTTTACTCGAGCACAGTAGAGGTATCAGCAGTGAAAATAGCGAGGTGCAAAAAACACGAGACTGAAATCGCCGGAAATAGAACAGCACATGGGCACCAACGGCGAGAAATGAATGAAACTTTATCGCGTGTATGATTCAGGACACCGAAAAGGATATTTCAAAAGGTCCACGTAACAGTATGCACGTTTACTGCCAATAAAAGCAGCATACGCGCCTGGCTAAATTTACTACGTGAGAAACTGGTTTCAGCTACTCTTCTCGTCGATTGCGCTCGTTGCACGCATCGATACCGCCCAATTTGTATCTTCCAATATTAATCTAGCTAAAGAAAAACAAACGAAATCTTAGAATTTTTTAGACTACACAATTTCTCAGACTATAGAATTTCTTAGACTGCAGAATTTTGTAGACCGCAGAATTTTGTAGACTGCGCAATTTCCTCAGACTACAGAATTTCTCAGACTATAGAATTCCTCAGACTCTAGAATTTCTCAGACTATAGAATTTCTCAGACTATAGAATTTCTTCCTACTCTAGAATTTCTTAGATTGTAGAACTTCTCAGACTATAGAATTTCGCAGACTATAGAATTCCTCAGACTCTATAATTTCTCAGACTGTAGAATTTTTCAGACTACAGCTCCTAACTCGATTTAAAGTTCACATGGCACAACGATCACGTGTCCTGTCCAATTGACGATGACGTAACAACAGCGAAGAGAGTTTATAAACCATTTTACTCGACCGCTACTTACGAATATTTTCATGCATACTATTCTAGCGATCTCCCTTTATCAGTGTCGCCAGGAGTCACGATTATTCTTAGATTCGAAAGGCTAATATCGATTATTT
>NW_017100190.1:4200187-4202168 GCF_001263275.1 Habropoda laboriosa | reverse complement strand
TCCTTGAATTGCTAATACTTTCGACATTCACGTTCTTTCCTAATATTTCAATCGCGAATGAAACACGACACAAAAATGATTCTTGAAAAATATCTTCTCCCTCGTCACTTACATACATACGTCTTCGTTTCGTCACCAGAATTAACATAACTCCTTTACGTAATATCACCTCTAAAGAATTTTCATTTATCTCGAACGACAAGTCGGAGCGAAGATACATCTCTCGCGGAAGATGCAGGATAATCGGTAACCTTGAGATTCGGCGCGCTTCGGAGAATAAACGGCAGCGGCTATATCTTCGGGCTGCGCGAGACTCTGTGAAATATATAGTAGGATAAATAGGACAGGATACGGCCGCTCCTACGCGCCGTTTCAAACTCAACCTTGGAAATCACCGGTACGAGAAGGAGTAATTCTATCTTCTCGCTATATCGTATCGACAAGTTCAACGGAATCTTTCCGTTCCATCGAATCAATATTTATGAACGAGCATCGGCAGATTTGAATTTGAAACTAGCACAGGGATGAATAAAATTATTGAAAATTAACAGGTTCTCGAAACAACAACTGAATACAGTTCTTCGAACTAGCTGCCGAACGAAGAAAGTAACAATGTCACTTTTCTCTTTCACAGACGAACAAGAACGCGTGCAGAAGAAGACCTTCGTCAACTGGATCAACTCCTACCTCTCCAAGGTGAGGAAAATTCACTGGAATCGTTTTCTCGAGACGGGGACAATAGGGTGAACGAAGTTTCAGATTTTGTCGCGTGAATGTCGGAGTATTATAGGTCGTTCGATGGGTCTTGACCTCAGCTCTTACGTCACAACGATAAAAATATGTACTCCTGTTTAAAAAGGCATCGGTGATCTTGAAATCTCGAGAAACGTGCCCATGCACGACCTTTGACATTTTTTTTTTTATATTATCAGAAATAAGCGATAGATATTCGAGGTGATCGAGATACTTGGTTCACCCTGTATACACTTCCTGTACGCAGAACGTTACGCAAACTCTACCTCTTCTTCTTCCTCCTCCTTTCTCGTATTTTATCGTCCCTTCTATATAATAAGACACGGTCGAAATTACTTCTCATCACGAATATCAAAAGTTTAGCGGAATAACTCGTGCCTGGCTCGCGAGTCTCGATACCACTCCCCTACTTCCGCACTTCCGGATACTTGGAAACTTCAATTAGAAATCCCGACTTGCTCCCTCGTCACATGCATGCCCCAGAAGCGGCACGACACTGTGTTCGATTATGTCCACCGCTGGAGATTTCGCGAAAACGTCCCTTGTTCGGTGTGTCTCCGTGCATCTCATTTCTCTCTAGATGTTGAGAATAAATTGGAGAAACGTGGAGGATCATTTTAGAAATTCTAACGATGAAGGACGTTTCTTTTCGAGTCGTTCGTCCTTTTTTTTCTTTATTATCGGAGATATTTCGTAATTGATATTGTGGCTGTTTGGAGAATTTCGTCGGGAGTATCGATGCAAAAGACGTGACTTTTCAGAGATCGCCACCGCTTCGAGTGGACGATTTGATCGAGGACCTTAAGGACGGCACTCGCCTACTCGCGCTCCTCGAGGTTCTGTCCGGTGAGAAGCTGGTAAGTTGCCTGTTACTGCTGCACCATCGCAACTCTGATCGATAGAATAGTCTCGTGTGATGCGCGTTCCTCTTGCTCTCTCTCTCTTCCTCTCTGTTCGCAGCCGGTGGAAAGAGGCCGTAACTTGAAGAGACCGCATTTTCTTAGCAACGCCAATACCGCGCTGCAGTTCTTGCAGAGCAAGAAGGTGAGTCCATTTTCACTTTCGCTCGCCTGGAGAATTCAAACTTTAAATTTCGAAAATTTCCATTTTAAATATCGAAAATTCGAATCTGAAATTTCAGATTCAAAGTTAAAATTTCAAAAATTTCAATTTTAAGTTTCAAAGATTCAAATTTGAAATTTCAAAGATTCCAATCTGGAATTTCAAA
>NW_017100190.1:4180395-4199995 GCF_001263275.1 Habropoda laboriosa | reverse complement strand
TTCCAAGATTCGAATCTGAAATTTCAAAGACTCAAATCTGGAATTTCAAAGATTCAGATTAAAAATTTCAAAGACTCAAGTCTGAAATTTCAAAGATTCAACTCTGAAATTTCCAAGATACTTCAATTTCTGAAATAGCCAAATATTACACACATGCATATGCTCTATTTACGCAGATTAAGTTGGTGAACATAAACTCGTCGGACCTGGTTGACGGACGACCGCCCGTCGTGTTGGGCCTGATATGGACTATCATCCTGTACTTCCAGGTAGACGCTGTTCCGTTCGTACAGTCGAATAAGATCGAAGCTAAGCAAAAAAAAAAAAAAAAAAAAAAAAAAAAGAAAGAAAGCGCACTTATAACTAGAATGCGGTAGTTGCTTAAATACGAAGCTCGTGGCCACATGTAACATCGAATTACATAAACGCGTTACGATATACGGCGCGACAGCACTGCGACGATCGTTTGCAGCGGGGATTAATTTGCCGGTGTGTTTACGCAGTAAAATTTCATGGCAATTTTCATTTCTTTCCACCGAATAATCCTCCGATTATTTTCTCCTTTTCTCTTATGTTGTTTCTTTTCTCTCGAAAAGGGATCGTAATTCGATTTTATCCCTTCGGCACTCTCCCAACTGCTATAACGAACAAAAAAAAATTAATCCTCGTTAAGGGCGAAGTAAGAATTTACATTCCATTCTGCTAACCGTATTTATTCCACAAAAACAAGCTACGATCGAAGGATCGAAAGAAGGTGAGTAGCTATTAACAAAAAAGACTGAAACCAAAAATGCAAAAGTAAATCAAACAAAACGATTATCGTCTGACACGGTACGATGACGTTGATGAGAACAGTAAATCTGTAGAGAACATTTTTTCTGTGTGTACAGAGGATAATAACGAAAGAATTAGCACGCACCTACATGATCTTACGCATCACCTATAGTATGCACGCTAGTCCTTCCTTCTGTGAATCTTTCATGTCCCCCCACACAACCCCTTACAGTGTCACTGCCGGAATTCCCTTTTCCACGATCCATTCATCGTATGTTCTTTTAGATCGAGGAGAACACCAGAGCTTTGGAGTATCTTGGACATACGTGGGGCAGCCAGAGCAGCTTGGAGAGTCTCAGCACCCAAGGCTCGGCGACCAGCGAGAGGAAACGTATCAGCAGTGAGAAATGGAAGCAGGGAGCGAGGAAGACTCTGTTGCAATGGGTCGCCAATGCTCTGCCAAAGTAAGTAATTCACAATTTAGAGTAATTGTTGTGGGATCGAGACCTCCATACCGAATGATCCCTAATAAGGAGCATCAACGAAGAAGAATAGAGAAGGTGTTATTGGCGTAGCGCATAGAGTCTCGTCCTGCTAATCCGAAGGTCGTGGGTTCGAATCTCGGTTGAGGTCCTTCGTTTTTTAATATTGTTATCTTGAAATACAATTAATTGGAAGGCTTTGTGAAAGTATTTACGATATATTTGAAAATTTTAATTCAACCAATGCCGTTGAACTAACAATAAGCACCGTTTGAATTCAGTCGATCAAATTCTCGAGTTACTCAAATGTAAATGTGGAAATTGAGCCAATTGAATGAAAATTATTCAAATTCAGCTGGATCAAATTTGAAATGTTCCAATTCAAACATTCGGACTGTGAATCAACGAAATTGGTTGGAATCTTCATGAAAGTGGAAAGTTTAATTCTTTCCCTGAAGAATTGAACAAAATTGGACGTGATTCTGCACAGGGATATACAAGTGCGCGACTTCGGCGAGAGTTGGCGCGATGGCAACGCGTTCCTCGCCATCATCGATGCGATCAAGGCGAACCTGGTGAACATCGCGGCCATGAGGGAGGCGACGAACAGAGCTCGCCTAACGACAGCGTTCAACGTAGCCGAATCAGAACTCGGTATCGCGAAACTCCTCGATCCAGAGGACGTGGACGTTCCTCAGCCTGACGAGAAATCGATAATGACTTACGTCGCTCAATTCCTCCACAAATATCCGGAACCAGGATCAGCAGCTTCCGATTCGTTCGCTGCTGTTCAAAAAGAATACGACGCGTTGCTCAGCTGGCTCTACGAGAGATTGAATTATTTGGAACAGATGGGCAACTTCCCGGCCAATTACCATGTATGTTTTTCAAGAGTCTAGGATTTGTTTGAATACGAAGGAAGGGGAGTGATTTTAATGCTCGGTTATGTTTGAACTCTCTCTATCTCTGTTCGCATAGGAGTACGCACCTTTGAAAGCGGAATTGGAGCAACAGAGGATTGTGTATAACAAGCTGGAGCGCCTTGTGGAGACACCTAGCATGATAAGTATCACGATGGACTCTTGGAGGCACGTGCAGAACTTGTGGAAAACCTTGGAGATGCACGTAAGTTGAAATTCTCGAGGATTTCCCTTCTCAGGTTTCTCAAAGTTTCGAAATTCTCAAGTTTCAGAGATGAGAAATTAGAAAATTACGAAAATTGAAAATTACTTGCAAATTCATAAAATATTGACACAGTACAAAAGAAATTGTGAAAAAAATTGACACAAAGCCGTGTCCTTGGCGAAACGTTGGGGAAATAATTCCACGCCTTAGACCCGAAAGCCTCAAGAGTAAGAACTGTACGACAAATCCCCCCAAAATTCACAGTTGATTCAGTATCACTGCACGCTGTGAAAAAAGTATTTTCATTTGAATTTTTCAGATGTTACACTGGCTATGGCTGCTGGACTCCTTTTTACCAGGTGAATTAGGCGTGGTGGGCAGATGGCTACGTCACGCCGAGGAGATGTTGCTCTCCGACACGGTGATACCGGAAGAAATGACAGAGGAGACAGCTAACATAATCTCTAACAAACTTGAGGAGCACAAGAAGTTCTTCCTCGATCTTCCGTCCATGACGGAGCGGTTCCATGCGGCGAAGAATTCTGAGATCGCGCTACAAGTGCATCCTCAACAACTGAACGAAATGGCAGCTAGATTGGAGAGTCTGCCTGATCGAGCCGCGAAACGTAGAATTCGATTAAAGTTCCTGGAGCACAAGTGTTGCCTTATTGCTTTCTTGTTCCTAGTCGAGACGAAGCTGAAGGGTTGGAGCGTGAAATATGGCACCGAGGAGAGTGTTCACCAGATGCTCGAGCAGTATAGGAATTTCGTATCTCGAAACAGAATTTTCCAGGAGTTCCAGAAGGCCTACCTGGATATGCAGCAAGTAGTCGATGACTATAAACGCGAGGGCAACGTTGGTGAGTGGATACATCTCTCCTTTCTCCAACCTTAACCTTTTGACAGATTATCCCGTGTGAGACCCGGGCAAAGAGTCAGATATTTAACTGTTTAACTCAAGAGACACTCTTATTGACATATCTCATATTATTGTCATAATAATGTTTCAAAAATGATCATACCCGACGTAATTATTTAAAAAAAAATACGTGTGAAATATAAATTTTTCTCACCGTCATTCATAATTTTATTAGACTGTCAAAGAGTTAAGCAGTTCAAGAGTTAGAGAGAGGGTGAAGAAACGATCAGAAAGTTGTATGTCAGAAAATAATTGTATTAGTCTTTCACTTGGAATCATAAATGAAACATTCTTGAAAATTAGAAATTAACGTCCATTTTTCTCTGTCCGTTACGTGCAAAGTATGCTAGAAGAAGTTGTGGCCTATTGGCGTCGCTGGAACGTCATCTCCGACGAGTTCGAAGCCTGGTTGATTCGAGCTGAACCTGCCTTGAACCTTCCCGAAGAAGAAAAGATGGAGTTCTTCCAGGATATAAGCGTGTGGAAGGACAAACACCAGCAACTATCCGACACCGTGACATTCTTGATTGCAACATCCGACGAACCAGTTGCTCTACAATTGAAGCAACGTTACACGAACCTAACGACCAAATGGGAGATTCTATTCCAAGAAGCTAAACAGTACATGCACGCCGGTGACGTGATAAGAAACAGAAAGGACTACAGAGCAGGCGTGGAAAACCTGCAGAAATGGCTGAGAAACGTCGAATCAGCTCTGTCGGCCACCGACTTAACCACCACTGAGAAGATCAAAGCCTACGGCGAGAAGCTTCAAGTGTTCCACAACGAAGTGGAAGGAATCGAGGATCTCTTCAAGAGTATCAGCAAGAAATTCCAAACCCTGATACAAGATCTATCGCGAGACGAAGTGGACAAGATGATGAACACCTTGAAGAAAGAGAAAGAAGCTCTGGTTAAAGTCAGAGCTCTGATACCGATGCAACTTCACCTGTACCATCAGCTACTCGTTCAGCAAGAGTCTCTGGAGGCTGGACAGAAGGAGATAGCTGCTTGGTTGGACGAAGCAGAGAAGATGTTGAGTCACACCGACCTGTCAGGTGGCAGAGAGCACATTCTAGCTCAGTTGGAACGTCACAAGGCCTTCTTCTCCAGAACACTCTACTACAAATCCATGCTGGAGTCCAAGAACAAAGTGTTCACGAGTATAGTCAAGTCTGTGGACAGTCACGCCGATGTGAGCACAGCGGAAGGTGGCAAAACGTTGAGAGAATTGAACGACAGATTCAACCGAGTGTCTCAGGCAGCTCAAGCCTGCGAGCAACGACTTCAAGAAGCGCTGAAATGTTGGGGCAAGTTCAAAGACAGCGAGAGACAGATCTGCGAATGGTTGTCGGTCGCGGAGACGATGATGAGCGACAAACACATCGACAACAAACGATCCATAGAGTATCACAAGAATTTCTTCAGCAACGTGAACGAGAAATGGATTCAGGAGTTCGTGAACGCTGGTCAAGACTTGAAGAACATTCTACCTATAGAGAGGCAAGCTCCGATCGTCGAGGCTGTCGAAGCTTTGCAGAAACGTTGGAAAGAGGTGTTGACGTTCGCTCCTCTTCACCTGATGAGACTCGAGTTCCGTCTGGACGAGACCACGTTCCTGCAGTATCTGAAGGAGATCGAGATGGAGATCAACTCGGAGCAACAGGCTCTGATGAAGAACGACAACGTGGAGAGCATACTGCAGAGGAACAAGGAGTTCTTCGTGAATCGTGGCACCGTTATCAAGGTGGAGAAGTGCCTGCAGACCCTGAAGAGGATCAGCCACGCTTACAGCCAGATGAAACCAGGTGACAGCAGCTTGGTCGAGGCTGCTCAGAACGCCGAACATCTATGGGAGGATTCTGCTCAGAGAGTGGAACATCTGAGGGAACAATTGAAACAAGTGCCTGAGCAATGGGCTGCCTACAAGAAGAAGTGAGTATATTCTGAAGTATTTTCTTTTTTTCTTTTTTTTATTTCAACGTTACTGCAAATTTCTCTTGACAGTCGTGTAGTATCGGGGCCTACATACCCAAATACGAAACTAACCAGGGAAAATTGAGAGGGGGTAGTTGGCGTAGTGCGCAAAGCCTCGGCTTGCTAAGCCGAAGGTCCCGGGTTCGATTCCCGTTGAGTCCCTCAAATTTTTTCGTCGATTCCTACAATTGTTTATTTACTAACTTTTAATTATTACAAAAGGATGATGATAAATAATATCAGATATAGTGAAAAACGCACTTTCAAAAAAGAAAAAGGTCTCCGCTGAACCGGTTGGATCATCGACTACACTCGTTAATCGATGGCGCACATATGGAAAAATATAAAATAAGAAGAACGCCTAAACGATAAACGAGCTCGTGGAATATCCATCGAACGGTAATTCTTTGCATTCAGATTCGACGAGATGGTGCGATGGATGGACCACGTGGACAGCAATCTGAGAACGATATTGCACGAGGTGAACACTCTGGAGGAGTTCGAGACGGAGAAAACGATATTCCAGGTGAGTAGTGGCGTTATTCGCGGATTGGATTTGAATAAGAAAATTGAAAGGTGTTAAACGCCATTGTGACTACCACGAAGCGTACAATTACCACTTTGCCATCTCCACTCTTTGCATTTAGATATTTCTTTATATTCTGTATTTGCATTGCTCACTGTGGATAGATGCAAGTTCTAACGGTAAATATAATTGTACACGCTTTAACGTTCTGAACATTCGTTCCAACGACTACAGGACTTGCAATCTCTTTTCTATTCCTCCTCTCGTTTCTTTTGTTTTTAATCAGAAAATATGCCGAGAGGCGGACAGCAAGCGCGAAGAGATGAAGTGGTTGGTTCAAACCCTGGACAGTCTGACCTCGAATCGTTCGGACCACGAGGCTCTGTCCGAACAGAATCGTCTGGAGCAACTTATCTCCCGTTACAAGAATCTGATACCCACTATAGAGATCACCATGACGAAAACCGACATCTACTCGAAGAGTTACACCTACAGAAAGGAGGTTCGCGAAGTGTGCACCCTTCTGCGTAAAGTTCGCGACCAGTCGAAGGTCGACGTGGTGTCCGAGAGTCCGGAGACTCTGCACAGTGCTGTGACTCATCAGGAGAGTCGTCTGAGCCAATTGGAACAACAGAGACCCAGCATCGTCAGCATGTTGCAACGCGGCAAGGATCTTCTCAAGGATCAACACACTCCGCCGTTTGTATCGTTGGAGGTTCAACAACTGGAATCCAACTGGAACGACACCTATGGACAAAGTGTCGAGACGTTGAAATCCCTGAAGAGCTCGCAGAAACTGTGGAACACCTACACGGAGCAAAAAGAGGAGATCTTGAAGCTGATCGAGCAAGCTGACGAAGAATTGAGAAAAATCGAGTCGACCAGATACTACGACGCTTATCAAGTATCGTCCGATCTTCACAGCAAGCAAGATTTCTATTCTACCTTGAGGAAATCCGCAGAAGAGATGCTGAAGAAGCTGCAAGAAACGTACAGTCAGTTAACGGATATCGCACCTGCGGAAAAGAAGAAAATATTGAGAAAAGAGATCACACACACTGAGAAGAGAATGGAGACCACCCTGAAGACTGTCCACGAGAAAGTTGTCTATCTTCAAGAACACAGCACCAGGTGGAACAACTTCCAGACTAAGTTGAACGAATTGCAACTGTGGACTCAACAGAGTGCTCCGCAGTCGATTGCTGATACCGAGTATTTGACTACCACTCCTGAAGAGATGGTTCATAGAACGGAGAGATTGCAGAAGGAGGTCCGTGAGAGGAGTAAGACCCTCAAGTTCCTCGAAGAGGAGTCGCAGAAACTCGTACAAGGTAAATTACAGTGAAACTTAACACGTTGACTGGTCACCTGTGACCTGACCTGAGATTGCCTCGAATATTTAGAATAATTAAAATAAAATTAATATGAATTTAAAGAAAAATAATGAGAAGCACACTAGAGGGACGGACTAACCGCGAGTTCTCGCTAGTCCTCGTAAAAGCTCCTATTTGTATATATACAACTTCTGACCTGAGTCCTTCTAGTCCCTCCCGCGTCTAAGAAAAGCCTTGGAAAACCTTACCGACGAGTGCAGTAGGAGAAAAAACCAGGAGAAAAAACGCCCTAACCCTTTTCGCCTATCCTCCATCAGTTTCCTAAATCTCTTCGCATAATACAATTACTATACTTAGAATTGGAAAATTTTCTTCTGGCCAAAACATGTAAATCTAGCGTGGCAATCTAGCGTTGTTTAACCTTTCGTCTATCTCCTCTAGAATATTGAATAATTTACCTTTTCCTGTTCTCTAGATGGAGACAACAGTCTTCAAGGCAGACAACTACGCAGCGAAATAATAACCCTAGAGAAAACCATCGAAACCCTGCAGAAGAGCATCGTGGTCCAACGCGAAACAGCCACGGAGAATCTGCAAACGTGGAAAGACTACGAGAAAGGAATAAAAAAAGTGAAACCTCTGATCGAAGAGGCGGAATCGAAAACAGCTACCATAGGCAGCAAACCCTCGACCCTATCTCAAGCCGTTCAGATGCTCGAGACTGCCAAATCCTTCGAGACACGACTACAACAATTATCCCCTCAAATTCAAGACTTATCTCAGATCAGCAAACGAATATCCGGCAAAACTTCAGCCTCCGACGAGGTCGACGCTATTCAGACACGTTGGAACGCCGTTCACGACACAGCCGTGCAAACGATCACTAAACTAGACAAACTTGTCACCTCGTGGAACAACTTCGAGTCCGAGATACAAGAGTTCACCGAATGGTTGGAGCAATCTGAGAGAGCGGTGCTTATCGAACCGAGCACTGAAACAGCAGCGGAAATCGAGGTGCCGGAGAAAGAACTACAACGATTGAAGGACTTCAACAAAAGTATATCCGACCATCAGGCGCAGTTAATTTCCCTAACTCAAGTTTCTGATCACATAAGTCACGGATTATCGTTGGATGGAGCGACGAATCTGAAAGCTCGCGTGTCGGACATTAAATCTCGCGTGAGCAAGCTCGCCGACACTGTGAGATTACAGATAAACAAAGTCTCCGACACTCTATTGGCTCGCCAAGAGTTCCACATGATGATCACCGACTTCGAGAACTGGATGTCGCGACTGAGGTCCAACATCACAGAGATCAGCGACGCCACAGTCGACACCGTCGACACAAACCTTCAGGCCGTGTACGCTTTCATTCAAGAGCACTCCGAGAAGCAGCCGAGTTTCGCCGCGATCTACAAAGAGGTGACAAAATTGTGCCCGAAGGAATCAGCCAAGCATGCAGCCACTCTGACCGAAACTTACGCCAACTTGGAGAAGCAGTACGAGGATCTGGAGAACGAGCTGCAGCAGAAGAAGAAGGGCTTCGAGAAGTGGATAGAGCTGTTGAGTTGGTTGAACGAAGCGAATTCTCAGATGAGTCACTGCAAGTACGAAGCAGAGGCTAGGAAACCGACTATCGCCGATTTGGAGAGATTCTCGACGGAGGTACAAGCTATACACGACAAGGTGAACGATTGGAAACACCACGTTCTGCCTGACAGCGCTTTCGGGATTCAGATCAGAGACAAGCAGGGTAAACCTCTGACCGCGTCAGGATTATTGAACGACTTAGAGAAGAAAGCTGAGACGCTTCGACACGAGATCAATTCTAAACGCGACAGGCTGGAGGATCTCGACGCGAGATTGAACAATTTCAGGACGTTGCAGCAGACTATCACGGAGAAGATACTGCACACACAGATAGCTCTTCAGGACACGGTGTACAGCGTCGACTCGTGTAAACAGTTGTCACCAGCTGTGGAGAAGATCGACGAGCTGATAGAGGAGCACCAGAAGAGGGAGCAAGAGAAGGAGATTCTTCACTTCGAGGGAAATTCGTTGATGAAAGAGGATCAGAGATCGACGACGAACATCCAAGTGGTCCTGTCGTCCGTCGACGCTAACTTGGAGAAAGTGAACGAGCTTCTGCGCGAACAGAGGAAGAAGTACGCCGACATGGACACAGATTGGAAGGCCTACGAGGAGGCTAAGCAAAAGTTGAACAAGTCTATCGAGGAAGCGAACAGCTTGTGCGAATCGGTGAAAGGAGTGCCTTATAACGTTGCTGAGTCGAACAGAAACCTCGAGGAGCACAAGAAAGCTCTGGACGTGTTGAAGAAGGGGAAGCAGTTCTTGGAGAAGATGGACTCGAAGGCGCAGCAATTGACGAAGGAGGCTTCGCTGATGCCTATATTCAAATCTGACCTAATCGAAAACGACCTGGCCGAGGTTAGACAACGGTACCAAGACGCGTGCAACGAGGTGACGGAGAAACTACAGGCTTCTGAGACTCACGCGATCATCTGGAAGCAGATCAAAGAATCCACGTCGATCACTACCTGGCTCACTAACACGCACGCTGCTCTCGATACGGCCTACGAACGATTACTCGACACGGACAGTTGCCAAGCTAGATTGACCAGGTACAGAGAAGAGTTGCCCGGTTATCAGCAGCTCTATCAGAACGTGGTCGCGAAGATGGAACAGCTGAAGAAACTGAACAACAACGAGGACATCCTGACGATGCAGACGTTGCGTAAATCGCTGCACGATCAGTTCAACTTGGTGAAATCTGCCGCGGACAAGCTGGAGTCGTTGACCTCGACGTTGAACGAGAAAGAGAGGAAGATAAGGCAAGGGATGAAGGTGTGCGGCGACGCGATCTCGAAGATTCGGGAGGACATAATCAAGTGCGACGATTTAACCGGCGAGAACACCAAGATCCTCGCTCGTATCAACAAGTGCCAGGAGCTGAAGAAAGAGCTGGAAGAGTGTAACAAATCTTTGTCGGTGGTTGGAGAAACGTTGAAGACGATGTTCACCGAGTACCCGAGCATCTCTAGAATGAGCCTGGCCAAGGAGTACGACGCCCTTCAGCTTCGAAGCGAGGGAGTCGCGAATCACGCGAACAAAGTGATAGCAACCTTGGTGGCGTTCCTGACGAAACTCTACCACGAGAAGTTCGGAGCTCTGCAGCGTATGGTGGTGACGTTGAAGGAGAAGGTGGCTTGGTGTGAGCCGGAGCAGAGCAGCGATCGTTACAACCTCGAGGTGAAAATGGCGTCGCTGATGGACGTCGAAGCTGGAATCGCGGATTGTATAGCTAGGAAAGAGGACACCGACAACTCCTTGAAGCTTCTGGCCTCTGTGGAGAGCGCTGAAACGATGGCTGCGCCGCAAGCCGAACGAGACAAGGTCGAGGCAGATCTAGAGGCCTTGAAGAGCAGCTACAGCAAGATCAAGAACGACTTGGAGCGAAATATAACTCTGTGGCAACGATACGAGCTCACCTCCGAGAACGTTTTGTCGTGGCTGAAGGAGAACGAGAATAAAATACGAGCCGAAGCGTCTGCTTTGCTGAACTTCGACGATATCGAGGAGAAAATCGAAGAGATGAGTCAGGTACAGAAGACCGTGATGGAGTACAACAGCGAGTTGAAAGAATTGACGACTCTTGCCGAAGATATCACGAAAGTGAGCTCCGAGTCTCGCGTGAACCAGTACATCACTCATCTCAACACGCGATACGACTACGTGTTGAAATTCCTGGCTCAGCATCTGGAGAAGCTCGGGGAACTGAAGGAGAACAGGGACCAGTACGTAGCGAACAAGAGGAAGCTCGAGAGTTGGATCGAAAACGCGGAGAAAACTTTGAAAGCTTTCGACGAGATCACAGGACCGAAACCTATAACCTTCTATCAATCGCGCCTGAACGAGCTAAAGGCGTTCGCCGAGGAACGAGAGGTTGGACAGGCTATACTGAACCGAACAGCCGAGGCTGGAGAGGCTCTGTTCGCCAGAATCACGCCGGATCAGAGAGAGATAATCCGAACGGAGATAAGGAATTTCCGCAATCGAGTGGACGCGATGGCAGATCGTTCGAACGTGATCTACAAGAAGATCGAGAGCGACATGATGCACAGGTCCTCGTTCGAGGATAAATTCTCGCAGGTGAAACAGTGGCTGATCGATTCGCAGAACAAGCTCGGCGAGAAACAGAAATTGCTACCGACGCTGCAGGAGAAGAAATTGGCGCTTCATTTGTACAAGGCTGTGGCACAGGACGTGAACGTTCACAAGAACATTCTTCAGCAGCTGCAAGACAGATTGAGCACAGCGCCGGACGACGACGCCAGCGAAACTTTGGCGAACGTGATCGAGGCGTACGAGAAATTGTCCAACGAAGTTGAAGGTAGGATCAACGTGACCGAGAAGTACGTCTCGAATCACGAGGCTTACCTTCAGACGTTCGAGAAGACTAGAGACTGGATCAATACCGTGATCAACGACGGAACGCCGATAATCCAGGATTTCTCCGTCGAACGAGACACCGCACAGAGCAAGATCACCGCTATCGAGAATCTGTTGCAGGAGAGAGCTGTCGGAGAGAGAATTTTAGCCGACTGCAACCAGCAATTGGACATTGTTCTCGAGCAGACATCTCTGCCGGGCGATTCTGCTCTGTTGAATAACTTCAACGCGCATAAGAAGCTGTGGGAGGACTTCCTGAAGAAATGCGTCGCCGCGAGGGACAAATTGAAGCACATGCTGAACGAATGGTCGGAGTTCGAGAAGATCGTGGAAGGTTTGGAGGCTTGGATCAAGCAGATGGAGTCGCAGTTGAAGGATCAGAGCTTGAAGAGCACCGAGGAAGCGAAGAAAGCTCATCTGCAGAAGCTGAAATCCTTGGAGGAGAGTATCATCGCGAAAGGAGCTGAGTTCAACGCCGCTATCGAGAAGAGTCAGAGTATAGAAGCTGAGGCAGATTTGGCCACCAGAGTTTCTAGACAGACCACCAAATATCAGGCTATCAAGAATCAGATAAAGGAAGCTGTGATGAGGTACCATCAGTTCGTGAAGGAGCACAGCACGTTCAACGTGAAGTACGATCAGCTGTTGAAATGGATCACGGATATTCAGTCGGAATTGAAGAAGCACAGCGAGATTGTAGGCGATCTATCGGTGCTTCAGAGTAGACAGAAGTTGATTCGCGATCTGAGTGACACTAGAACTAAGGAGAACGCTAGATTCGAGTCGGTGATAGATCTAGGCGAGAAATTGTACGTTCACACATCTCCCGATGGCAGAGAGATCATCAGGCAACAGCTGAGAAACCTGAGATCCCTTTGGGGTAAATTCTCCGAGGATCTGCAGGGTACTGTGCAGAAATTGGACCAATGTCTAATGCAGTTCGCCGAGTTCTCGTTGTCTCACGAGCAACTGACAGCCTGGCTCCGCGACGTCGAGCGCGCGATGCACCAGCACACGGAGCTGAAGTGTACTTTGGAGGAGAAACGTGCACAGTTGCAGAATCACAAGATCATGCACCAGGAGATCATGTCTCATCAGTCTTTGGTCGAGTCTGTGTGCGACAAAGCTCAGCAGTTGGTGGATCAGACGAAAGACACGTCTCTGAATATTTTCTTGCCGTCTATTAAGCAGCTGTTCCACAATATCGTAGCGAAATCGAAGGATTTGTTGGAGAACCTGGATGATTGCGTCGAGAAACACAACAGATTCAACTTGCAAGTGAAGGGCTTCTCGGATTGGTTGAACAGCGAGAAGGAGAAGCTCGCAGAGTGCAACGACGTGACTGGAGAACGAACAGATATCACTAGACGACTGGCTACTTTGTCTACGTTGAAGGACGACCAGATGCAAGGTGCCGAACAGCTTGGAAAATTGAAGGAACTCAGCGACACTGTGATTAAGAGGACAGCGCCTAAAGGATGGGACGCTATTAACAAAGAGATCACCATTTTGGAGAGCAATCTGCGCCAATATCTGAGTGAAATAGGTACACGGAATTTAGATTACTCTTCTGTTTCTCTGTTTTTTAGTTCTTCGAATCTTGATCCTTGGGACGATGTTTGTTTTACACAGAATTGGTGGAGGACAAGCAGAAGGCGGCTTTGCAGAAATGGCAAGATTTCGAGGATAAATTGGAGGCACACACGAAATGGTTCTCGACGATGGAAGCTGCGTTCAGAGACCAACAGCTGCAACCGACTTTGCAGGACAAGGAAGCTCGTTTGCAGGCATTGAAAGAGAAACGCATGGACGCTATACTGAAGGAAGAATCGAAGATCGACGAGTTTGTCGATAAATCTCACAGTCTGCTCCATGCGAGCGGCGTCGAGCGAATAAAACCATTGATCTCTCAAATTAGCAACAGGTAAAAAAAATAAGAACGACGTGAGCTATTCGCGTGAAGATTCTTTGATCGATTATTTAACCCATTCGCTACGGATAAATTTTTAACTACGGCTGCAAGATATATTATTTTGGCCGTGTCATTTTAACCCTTTGACTGCTGCCCACTCAAAAGTAAAATGGTCGCTGTGTGCGGTGAAGTTGTAGCATTTAAGATTTCGCATTCGATTTAGCATTCTGACCTATCTTTCTTAATTTCTTAGAAATTTAAAACAGAGAATTTTAAATATAATATTAGTGTGGTCGATTGACCGACTGCAGTCAAAGGGTTAATACTCGGTTTATCAAGTGCGGTGGAAATGCGTAAAGAACAAAATTAAGTATTAAATTTGAAGCGCACCAAAGGGTACCGACGGTATAGTGCGAGCAAATTTCCAAACCGCCGATATTAACAAAAATTGTTAATCATTCCTGCGTGATAATTTCAGATACCAGCTCTTACACGTGCTGAGCAAAGAGGTAGTGACAAGATGCGAGAGCATCGTCGACGATCATCGTGCTTACGAGGAGAAACTGAACGTGGTTGGTGCCTGGTTGACTCAGTTGGAGCAATGTTTGGCCAGTCTGAAGAAAGACGAGACCAGCGGTAACCTCGAGGAGAAAGTTTCTCGCCTGCAGATACTGTTAACCGAGAAGGAACAGGGTGAGCATAAATTGGCAAGCCTAACGTCCTTCGGGGAAAGAATTCTCGCGGACACGTCGGCTCAAGGAAGAGAGCTGATCCGACACGAACTGAGACAAGCCAGAGAAAGATGGGACAAGCTTGTAGAAGGCATAGCCGAGCAACAGAAGAAGCAAGACGCACAATCGTTACAGTGGTCCAATTATCAAGAGTCTCTGCAACAGATTCTAGCCTGGTTGGACACTATGGAGAGATCTGTGAAACAGGATTCCTCGATTACGTGGTCTTCTCTTCAGGAAATTAAGTCGAAGTTGCTCAAGTGCAAGGTACTCTCCTACTCTAATTTATCGAACACAATTCTGCTGAAATTAGAGTGACATTTTTTTAGCTTTATCTCAAATTTCTCTCGTTACATACATCGTTCAAAGTAAGAGTAACCTCGCCCGATTCTCGCCCGTTCTGTGCATAGACAGAGAGCGTAGCAGGGGGTAAGACGGAGAAAAACGTAGACGGTTAAGTGGGGGGAGGTTTGGACGTTCCAGCCCTGCCTTAGGCATGTCCCACGCGCGAAACGAGGTTACTCTTATTTTGAACGACGTATAGCATGGCAAATTTGGTAATCTTTTCTTGTTTTTTTTGTACAGGCCGAAGTTAGAGTGAAATTTTTTCCTCGTTCAGCTTCATCTCAGATTTCTCTCGTTCTTAGCGTTGGAAATATAGTAATATTTTCTTTTTACACAGGCGATGCATCAAGAAATCTTGCCGTACAAACGTATCATCGAGGGAGTGTCAGAGAAAGCAAACGCGTTGACGTACACGGCACAAGCTCCGTCAGACGCGCAACAAAAAGCCGCCTCGGTGTCTGAACGATACGAGGACCTGGTGGAAATGTCGCAGAAGAATATAGCGAACTTGGAGACGCTATTGGACACGTTCCAACAATTCCACGATCTTCAGAAATCCTACCAGGACTATCAGAAACAGCAATGGGAACATTTGGCTAACTACAGCGACTACTCAGGCAACAAAGCGGCTCTTCAGGCTCAGTTGACTAAAATCGTGGAGCTGCAGGACGCACAGAGCGAAGGAGAATTGAAATTGAACATTCTCAGTGAACACGTGGCGCAGAGTGCACATAATTTGTCACCGAGATTACTGGAGAGCATGGAAAGAGATTTGTCTACTTTGAGGTGAGAATTGCAGCGATCTTACGTACCCAAAATTAAATGCAAATCCGTAAAATCTCGAATATTCTAATATGCTGTCGGATGCATGCGTGCGTGTGTGACGTGAAAAAGAGAGGAAAAACGACTGTTTCATGTTGCTAAACTGATCGCGAGATCTATAAACTCGATGATAAACTTTTCTTTGCAATATCCAACGACAGATTCGAGCACAAAAAGTTCGCCACAGCAGTGAACGACATTATTCGATGTATCGAGGAGAGAATTCAGCAATGGATCGAGTACGAGAACTCTTTGGAACGTCTGTTAACCTGGCTGGCTGACGCGGAGTCTTCTCTGAAGAATTACTCCTTAAAAAACACTCTGGACGAAAAGCAAGAGCAACTCGAGAAATATCAGGTGAAAAGTTTATCCAGTTTCTTCGTCGCAATATCTATTAATCGTTCTATCTAGCCACATCGTATAGTCTAGACAAGTTACAACCACATGTGCACCCTTATTTTTTCAAACGATTCACTGATTTTTATGCAAAGTCACACCAGGTGTACGATCATTTTTTCGCCCCCTTTTTCGTTTTTCTTTTTTTTTTTCTCGTACACCAAGACTGTAAATGACGTTGATACGCGACGTGATTAACGGTTTCGATGTTGTCGAAAAGAAGAGGAAAAGATACGAGAGAGATGAAGTGGTGGTATCTGCGAGTTCAGGCAATTGTATTTTGGAAAACTTCCTTAGGCACTGCAACAAAAAGCCTTGTCGTGGGACACGGAAGTGACAGAACTGGTGGCCCTCGGAGACCACCTGGACCAAGTAAGAGAAACAACGTGAAAATTTATTCGAACAGGATTGTGAACGCTTTTTTGCAACGATCTCTCGTTACTACTTATGTTCCCATCTATTCTGTATTCTTATTCTATCGTCTTTCTCTTCCGAGTGATTTCTATTCGAGCACATTTTCTACGCTGTCGAACAACCACCGAATCGCTGAATTTCCAGATCAACCGATCGGTGTAGACGTACGAATATTGGAAATTTTAATTAATCGTCCTTCGATTGCTTCTTCTCTACGCGTGACGGTCCACAGACACGTTTTTCGGCACACGAAAGCGCCATAATTTAGACACTATACGACCTGGATTAACCCTAGTGCGTTCTTCGTTTCGACTGTACACTTAAGACTTTTGGGTCAAAAAGGACCTAAGACCTTATGTGCAATCATTTTTGTTTCCAACGCGAGTAAACGTTTAAAATAATGATAAGGAACGTAAACTTGATAACAGCAACAATGACTAAAAGTATAAAAAGGCGGTGGGTCAAAAAAGACCCGAAGACCGCTCTAGGGTTAAGGAAGAAATTGTAAAATCGGAGGAACATTTCACAAGTCCAGTCTCTTTTTATACGGTTCCACAGAAAATTGGAGAAAAAGAGACATAGTTTACTCGTTGTCAGTCCATCGTTGTCAGTGTCATAAGCACAACGACACTCTTCGAATTAAATTCGTTCGAGTCGCGAGTTCGAGTGTCTTCCACCCCGAATTTGCATAAATTCGCGCACAGCACAACTTTGAAACCGAATTAAAAAGATACGCGTAAAAAGAGACTCGAGTGCAAAAGTAAAATTTATTGAAAAAATGTACAAGAATCTCTTTGACGCGATATTTGCACATTCGCGTGTCTCGGGGAACGAAAAAATTGGCGTCAATCTTATTTTCGACCGATTTACGCGATCATCTTCGCGACGATCTACGACAAATTTCAAAAGCTGTTGCTTGACGCGATCTCTCTATCTTTCTGTCGAGTTCTGACTCACACAGACACAGTTTTCACACACTCAAACGTCTGTTTCGTATTCTCTAATTCAACATCTTTCATCTTTCTCTGTATACATCTCTGTTGTTGTCTTTTTGTTTTTGGATTTTTTTTACTCTCTTTCCTTTTCTTCGCTACTTTTTTTGGGTTTTTTCTTCCTTTTTTTTTTTGTGGTTTCTCTACACTTGGACAATTATTCAGTGTAATTTCAAATCGAAGACATTCGAAGTTACAATTCGTAAGTTACATTCTCACGATTCTCCTGAGATTTCTTAATCGTACTACCATTTAACACACGATGATTCTTGTTTCTTGTATTTTTCTTTTTTTCAAATGCATGCAGACGTGTTGTTTCCAGCACGCTTTTGTGCTTTTAGCGATTGGACTAGGGATATATCGATGCACACCGGCAAGGTATCGATGCTTTTGCTCCCGTTGCTTGTATCGAGTGAGAAAGTGTTTGCGAGAATAATTAAAAATTACAACGACATTAAGTAAAACATTGGAATACCGTAACGTAGATAGAAAAAGATTCACAAACTTTGGGGTATTTTTTACTTTTTTCTTTATCTAACATTGAATTAAAGGATAAGTTCACAAATTCTTGTGAATGCAACTGTATGCAAATGAACCGTGTTCAGAACTGGAAAAGAATTTTGCTTTCATCTTTCACGTGGAACGTCGATACTCGTATCGCCAGCAGGTATCGATACCAAAAGTATACCTAATATCGAGTATACACACTCGTATTTACCTGTATCGATTCATCCCTAGATGGGACTGACAAGATTTGGTATTACAGACACGTTTACCTTTCATTTCTTCCTTTTGAAACCTGAAACCGTAATAATTGCAATAATTTCAACTTAACGAATTTTTCATTGCTCGCCTCGTTCTCGAACACTTCGTTTAACTAATTAAGTCCCATCACTGGTGTACCCAGCAAGCATGAAAAGGGCTACTCTTTTCATTTGAATTCGCATTAACCACCTATCCACTTACACGCATAATGCACAGAGAAATATTGTTACACGTGTGTATATACCATGTGAACTCGATGATTCGAAGGTATTTTCAGAGGGACAGAAAACTACCTAAACAGTGTGTGACAGTTTGACCAAGTCTGGCACTACGATGAAATGAAAGAAAAGCAAAAGAAATCTAAGTGATATTTTGTCCTATCGACGTAGCAGAATATTCTCAACGTTTTTTCTTTCTCTCTCCTCAGATTTTGAATCTGCGACAATATGAAGCGGAGTTCGAGAAGATGAACGACGAATACTCGGAGCTGATGCAGATCAGCGGAGAAACGAGATTCTCGGGCAGTGTACAACAGATAACCTCCCGTTTCAAGTCTATCCAGGCGACTGCTACGGTAAAATAGCGAAATTTCACTGTAATCCTATACATTGTATACGCAACTTTAATTCTTTCATACGACACGGATGCTCCGTCTATGCTATTTTCGATCGCATAGCTCTGTTTTCTAAAGTCTGTAAGATCGGAAAGAATTTTCGCTCGTTTTACTGTGCATTCTTCACGCGACTCGATCGAGAAAACGAGCATTATCCCTTTAGTAATCGGCCAAAATTCATTTTCAACACTATAGCCCCACTCTGTCACCTTGAAAATTCCTATTGCTCGATAAATTACAGGAACTGGTGAAAAAATGCGAACAAGCAGTGGCAGACCACGCGGCCTACCTAGAACGCTACAAGCAATGCTCGGAATGGTTGGCGAACACACGAGCCACCTATCAATCCATCAAAGACGACCTAAGCGGCACGCGCAAAGACCTAACATCGAACGTAGCCACGTTGAAAGATCTTCTAGCCCGTCAATCATCGGCGACACTCTTGCTAAACAACACAGTGGAGGCTGGTGAACGTCTGTACTCGACAACCGGCACAGAAGGCAGAGAAATCGTCCGCCAGCAGCTGCTAGATCTTCAACAAGCCTTCGAAGAATTGTACGACAGCGTAGCATCGACCGAACGCGAACTACAATCGAAGATCTCCCGATGGTCCGGCTTCGACGAGTCGAACGAGGCGTTCGACAAATGGCTGAGAACCGTAGAGACACAGCTGAAACCTGAAATCGAGTTGAAGACCACGCTGGACGAGAAACGAGCTCAGTTACAGATCTACCGTACGTTCTTGCACGACGTTCAGTCGCACCAGCAAGATTTGCTCGATCTTCGCGACAAGGCTGACAATTTACCAGATTCCACGGAGAAGGTGAATCAGACGCTGAGAAAACTGAACGAGAGACACGCTACTGTGCTGAAGAGAGCAGCCGCGTTCGTTGAAAGGTACGAGGGCATAGTGAGCGATCATCAACAGTACAGCAAAGCTGTCCTGGACACTCACGAGTGGTTGGACGCTACTCACAACGCTGTTATCCTATGGGGAGACACT
>NW_017100190.1:4150784-4180296 GCF_001263275.1 Habropoda laboriosa | reverse complement strand
AAGCTTGGTCACTGCTGTGAAATCCACGATAGAATCGCTGGAGAACAAGGTTCAGCAATGGAACGAGTTCGAGACGTCGAAAGAGAAGTGTCTCGCCTGGATGAGAGAAACCGACACGAAGTTACACGCTGTAGACTTGAAAGCTACCTTGCAAGAGAAGAAGGAGCAATTGGAGGTTCTGAGGACTCTGCAGGGACAGGTTCGAGCGAAGGAATTAGAGATAGACGCTGTGACGGAGAAAGCTCAACAGCTTCACAAGAATATAACGTCTCGAACAACGCACACGTCTGAACTGAGCACTAAATACCAGCAGATATCGAACAAAGTGAAGGATCTGAACAGTCGTTGGCATCAGTACGTCACTACTCATCAAGAGTTCGACAATCAGCTAGCCGAGTGCACCAGATGGCTAGACGACATCAGACAGAAGCTCGATTACTGCTCCGACCTAGGTGCCTCCTCTCAGAAAGATCTGGAGAACAAGATGGAGATAGTGCAGGACTTGTTGCTCTACAAAGAGGACGGTTTCGCGAAGGTTCAAGGAATAGTGGAGCTGGCTCAAGGTGTTCTGCCAAACACAGCCCCGCCTGGGCACAAAGCGATCAACGACGCTGTTGGAAAGCTGCAGAAACAATGGAGTGCCTTAGCCTCGAGAATGTTGGAGACGAAGACCAATCTCGACGATTCTATCAATAAATGGGCCGGTCTTCTCGAACAGATACAATCGATGAACAAAACCGTCGACTATATGCAGTCATCTTTGAACGAATTCCTGCCGTTCCAGACCACCGTCTCCGAGAAGAGGTGTCAACTGGAGCGTATCAAAGCTCTGGAGGAGAAAGTTCGATGCGAGAACATCGAGGTCGACGGTCTGAAGATCAAAGTAGCCGAGATGATCGCCAGTGGACCTCAAGGATTGGCCGCGTCACAGGCGCAGGGTATATTGAACAGGTTCGATACGCTGTTCGAGAAGATCAAGTCTCTGCTGGCTGAACGGGAGGATCAGTACAAGGATCATAGGTTGTACAAGGAGGCGCACGACGATATTATCAATTGGCTGAGCAGAGCTCGCGAGAAGATTCCGTCGATGAAGCAGAGGCCTTTGAGCGACAAACTGGCTATCGAGAACGCTGTCGCTCCTCTGGAAAGCCTTCTGAACAAGAAAGCTCAGGGAGAATTGCTGGTGGAGCATCTTCAGCACACTGCGAATGTAGCGTGCGCGAGTACGAGTCCTCAAGGACAGGAGATCATTAAGAACGAGGTGAAAGCTTTGACCGAGAGCTTCGAGGACCTCTTCAGAGGTAAGAATTCTCAGAGATGTGTCGATTTCAGTTTATCTACAAAACGCCAATTTATTCGATTTCAGATATCAAGCAACAGAAGGATCAATTAGAGAAGACGGTGAGCCAGTGGCGCGACTACAAGGACGAGTACGAAAGATTGAGCGACTGGTTGCAGCAATTCGACATCCTGATCAAGGCACAGAAGAACTCTCTGCTACCAAACGTGGCTGAGAAGGAGAAGCAAGTGCAGGAGGTGAAGGAAATCCTGGAGAATCTCGTTAAGGGACAGGAGCAGATCGACAGATTCAACAAGACAGCCTCCGGTCTTCTCTCGTCTCACTTGGACACCTACGTGAACAACCAGCTTCGCCATTTGAACTCTCGTTACCAGGTTCAGGTGAACCTCGCGAAAGACGTGCTGAACAAAGTCGAGACTAATCTAGCTCAGCACAAAGAGTACGAGGCTAACTTGGAGAAGACTCGAGGTTGGATAGAGAACGCCAGGGAGATCATTCGCAAGGGAACCGAAGCTGCCTCCACGAGCAGTCGGGAAGAATTGCAGAACAGATTGGACAATATTCAGGAATTGTTGAGGAAGCGAGAAGAAGGTCAGAACTTGGTTCATCTGACGGTGAACTGTGGGGAGAAGGTGATGAGAAACACTAGATCAGACGGCAGAGAGGAGATCAACGGTTGGTTGAAGGAGATCCAGAACGATTGGGAGAGACTGGTGAAGAAGATCTCCACGACGAAAGTGCATCTAGAGACGAGTCTCCTTCAATGGGCCGATTACAGCTCGTCGTACCTGCAGTTGCAGCAATGGATCAACGACAGAGAGGCTAAACTGCAGCAAGTCTGCGAGCAGAAAGTGTCCAAGGCTAGAAAAGGTCTGGCAGGTCTGAGTTCCTTGGCGATCGGAGAAAGAAAGGCTAATCTTCGACAGACTAACAGTATCGTCCAAGACATCGTGGCGTTCGAACCGATGATACAGTCTGTGACTACGAAGGCGGAGGATCTTCGACAGGCTACACCGGCTACGGAAATTTCTATCAAGTACGAAACGTTGAGCAAACAGGCTCAGGAGTTGTACGCGAAACAGAAGGAGACTGTGGAGCAACATCAGGCGTTCATCGACAGTGGAAACGAGTTTGTACAGTGGATAAGAGCAGCCAAGGAGAGGCTTGGGAAGTGTTCGGAGCCTACCGGAGACAAGGAATCGCTGTCGAATAAGATTACACAGCTGAAAGTGCTGCAAAGCGAGCTGCCCGAAGGACAGAAGAAGCTCCAACACGCTTTGGAACAGGGAAATGCGGCTTGCCAAATTGCAGACGAGGAGGATAAGGAAATTATCGAGGAAGAAGCGGCTTTCTTGCAGGAAGAGTACGACAGCTATGTGTAAGTGTTGCGATTCTAATTTTCTTCTTCCTTTAACACGTTCACTGTCACGTTGGTCACCTGTGACCGGAGAGTGGAGATTAACCCTTTCGCTGGTATTGGCGCCTATAGGCGCTTTGGAGTCTTTTCACGCACTTCCGTATTAATTTATCTGCCACGCGCGTTATATACTAAAATTTGCCGCAGCGAAAATAAGCATAATATAATACTATGCTTAGAATAACGAACATTTTTTCTGGCCTCCTGAGCAAAACATGTAAATCTGGCGAGGCAGTGAACGTGTTAATAAATATCCTCCTAACGAATTCTTCAAAGAAATATCAACGTTTCCTCAGAGACTCGCTGAACAACACCAAGAGCTTGCTGGAGGTAGGAATAGTGAAATGGACGGAGTACGAGGACCAATTCTCAGAGGCCACCGAGTGGCTCACACAGACTGAACAGCTGGTGCAGTCGTTCAACAAACTTCAGGACAGCCTGGAGGAGAAGAAGAACGTACTCGAACAATTCCAGATTCACCTGCAGACGTTATTCGACTGGCAGAAGGAACTGGATCGATTGAACATGAAGGCTCAGATGTTGCTAGAAACCTGTGCTGATACTAGAATCTCTAACGCTATCACCCAATTGACCACGAAATACAACGCTCTTCTGTCCTTGGCTAAGGAGATAATGAGACGCCTAGAGCTACATTATCAAGTAAAATTCAATCTATATTTCTTCACCTTCTTCAAACGTGAAAATAAAATATCACGCTTCTTCTACCTTTTCTAGGAACATCAACAGCACAATACGCTGTACCAAGAGTGTCAAGACTGGATAGAAAGGACTCGCGACAAGTTGGGCGAGTGCAAGGAGATTCCAAGCACCCTAGCCGAAGTGAACAACAAACTGCACACCTGCAAAGCTATCAGACAGACCCTGGAACAGGGCCAGAACAAACTACGCTACGCACTCGAACTAAAGGAGAAGGTGATCATGAACACCGAGCAGAACGGCGCGGCGAAGATTCAAGAGGACACCGAGAATCTTAAGACAGAGTTCGAGAAACTGTTGGTGAACGTGGAAGACATAAGGCAGAAGCTTTCCGCGAGAGCCAGCGCGTTGGAGGAACTCAACAAGACTCACAGGCTCACCACCGATTGGATCGAGGAGATCGAAGGAAAGATTCAACCGGACGAAGCGTACAAGAACGATCTGAGCGAGAAACGTGCAGCTTTGGAGAAGTACAAGACTGTTCAGAGGGAGATCCAGGGTCACGGTGAAACTATGGACAGATTGAAGGCCCGATTAGCCGAAGATTCCAGTATTTCTCTCGGTCCTTATCAGGCCACCATCGCTAAATACGACGATTTGACCAAGTTGATCGCCGAGAACATTCGAGTAAGTACAAGTCTGTCGTTTATCGTAGAATTTACACCAAGTCTTGAATAAACTGTTCGTTTTCAGAACTTGGAGGAGCAAGTGATCGATCACGAGAAGTTCCAGCAGGCTCAGAACGAGGCGGCAGACTGGGTGCGCAACACTCAGCTAGAACTTCAACAGAACTGCGACACCCACGGTGAAAAGGAGCGTATAATCGAACGAGAGAACAAAGTGAACGAAATTATCGCCACGCTTCCCAAAGGAGGAATCCTAATCTCGGAGGTGATCCAATTGAGCGACGCTGTGATCGCGAGTACAGGCCCGGAGGGTCAAGAAGCGATCAATCAGGACGTGAAACAGCTGCAAGCCAATTGGAAATCGTTGAGAACTCAATGTCACGACTCTCAGAAGACACTGGCCAACTGTATCGCCAGTTGGTCCGAATTCACAGCTGCGTTGGACAGTATGAAGAGCTGGATCGACGATTTCCAGAAGAAGGTGAACGACGAACAATCGAAAGAGAACAAGACACCGGAAGATTTGGTGCGTTGCAAGAGTCTGGTAGAGGAAGCTGTGAAACAGAAGCCTGTTCTCGAGGAATTGAACGACAAATGCGAAGCTTTGTTGGAGATGAGCGCGTGTAGCTGGGCTCGCGACAAGACTGTACAGTTGCAGTCAGCTTACACGTCGCTGTTGACCGATATGCAGGGCCTGGTTTCTCGGGTAGAGAAAAATCTGTCGGATCATACGGAATTCCTGAAGGCTAAGAAGGAAGTGGAGGATTGGCTGAACGTTGCTCGAGGCTCTGTACAAGATTGCATGGGCGTTGGAGATGCCGAATGGGCTAAGGACAAACTGGAAACCACCAAAGTAAGTTTACCGATGAAATTGCCGAATCAGATCTTCTCTCGATCAACTGTTCCTGTTTATCCCCTTTCTATTACAGATCGTTGCAACGAGAATTACCGAGGGCCAGCACCTGATCTCGACACTGCAGAACGCCTTCAAGAAGGCCATAGACACCGCTGTTCCAGAGCAACAGGAACAACTACGATCGGACATGGCAGGTCTTCTGATCAGCTGGGAACAATTGAGCGTGGATCTAAGCACAGTTCAGGCACAGCTCAAGTCTCTGTTGAATCGTTGGGACGATCACACGGAAGCTGACGAGAAGATGAACCGTTGGCTGGAGGAGACGGAGAAGACTATCGGGGAGCTTCCGGACACGAAGGGCGAAATCGCCGGTATGAAAACTATACAGGAACGTTGCAAGCACATTCAAGAGGAAGTTCGCGACAAGAAGACCGAGTTGGATCGTTTGATAGGAGAGGCCGGTGAATTGTCGGAATTGGCAAAGAACGACACGCCGGTGAAACGAACATCGGAACTTCTGAAACGTTGGCAGAATTTGAGCGACACCGTCGACGAGAGGAAGAGATTGATAGAGGACGAGATACGCGAATGCGGCGCTTATCACGCTGCTATCTTGGAAACTGAGAGGATGCTGTTGCAAATATCCTTCCAGCTGATGGCCTACAATTCTCTCTACATCACGAACAAGGAGCAAACGTTGTCGCAGATCAAGCAACACCAGACCCTTCTCACGGACATCGAGAATTACACCAGCGTGCTGGACGATCTGAAGTTGAAGAGCAACATGCAAATAGAACGTTACGTCGCGGTGAATCCTGGCATCAGATCGGTGATCGAGTCTCGGTTGCAGAACGTTCAAGAGAGCCATAATCTCTCGTTGAACATCGCGTTGCAGATCAAGGAACGACTGGAGGAATCGTTGGTTAAATTCAACGAATACGAGAACACGCTGGAGGACATAATGAACAATCTGAACGCGTACGAGGTTGAACTTGACGAGGAAATTAAAACTCCGATCGAGAAAGCTGATATCAACAGGAGATACGATAACGCTCTAAGTTTACACACCAGGCTGCAGGCTGAGAAAACTAAGCTCGCGCTGGCTGTCGAGGCTTGCGGAGCTGCTGTTGCCTGCGTCTCTAGACCTGGAAGTCCTCTGGACGCTCCTCCTGTGCAGATGCCTGCGAGAGAAGTGGAGGTCCGGGATAAACTGGAGAAGCTGATCAGACCGGTATACACCGTGTTCCTATTATCTTCTGTATTTTCTAGCAACAACGAATCTTTTAACCCTTTCGTAACGTGGACGACTGACGGTCAATTTTTAACCACGGCATTTAAAATTCGGCTCGTTGAATTGAGATGGAAGTGCGTAAAGGATAAAGTTAAGCGTTAGTATAGTGCTAGGAAATTTTCAAAACGCCTATAGGCGCCAGTAGTAACGAAAGGGTTAACAGTACTCGAAAATATAGTCTGAACGTAATTTTTCTTTCGTATCGCATTGGAGAGGTGGAAATGATCCTGAAGAAGGGGAAGGAGGATAGTAAAGATTTTTCGTTTAGTATCTCGAAGGGGAATGACGTATGAATTGACGAATTTTCTGAAATGCGCGAAATGGGAGGATGATAAACATTTTTCGTTTATCCTCTTAACTGTGTAAGACGAGTTAACTCGTCGTTGGTTAGCCAACGCTTGGAACACGATAATTTCTTCATCGAGGGATCGTTCTCGTTCTCTTTGAAGCACAGAATTTTAAGACAAAAATAGACTCTAGTTGCACAGGAATTTCATTTTTTAAAAATGTAACAAAGTAGGTATGAATTACGACGTAAAACAACTAAAACTTAAAAAACAATGTTGAGATAATTATTTATTAGGTGGGACATAAATAATCTCACCGTGAAATTTGTGAAAACAGGTTAAATTAGATTTGTTTCGTTTTCTTAATGTTTGAAGGTGGGATGAGAAACATCCCACTGTGCAAATGTAAGTACTAAAAAGGTGGGACACTTTTTACCCCACTATGCCCCAAAGAGTTAAACGTAAAATCGACATTCACGTTTGCAAGAAATTATAATATGATGATAATTCTCGCTAATTCTTAATTACGAACTAGAGATTCGATTTCTGTTTCAAAGGGGAATACAACTAAAGAAAGAAATGCGACTGTTTTTGGTGAGTTTTCGTCGTATTTTTACAGGCATACGTGCATCTGCTGAACGTGAGGGAGTCTAAGGGCGAGATAGAGGAGCAAGCCCGTAAAAGAGAAGCTATGCTGCAGTGGATAACCGCGAAGAGAGATTTGTGCGCGGCCCAAAGGGCCGAACCAGCCAGTATGAACTCTCCTTACGCCGCTACACGGTGTACAGAGCTGAAAGGGATACTCGAGAACATCGAGGACAACCGTCGATATCTCGATTCGATATCGGACGACGACGACGACAACGTGGAAATTCGCCGCGAATTGGACCTTCTCGAAACTGAACTAACGGACACTATCGCCGCGAAACAAGAAGCCGAAGAGCTGATTCAGAGGTATCAACGCGAACTGGCGGAGACGAAAATGTGGTTGGACGGATTCCCCGCGCAACTGGACTTCGTTATCAAGAAGTGGAACAGGCAGCAGACGATCGAGCAGAAGATTGCAAGCGCGAAGGACATTACGGCGATGTTCGAGTCGAAGAAATCGGAGAAATTGAACGAGATGAACAATCTGGCGGAGTCGGTGAAGCAAGTTGTCAGTACTTTCGACGGTTACTGCATCACACAAGAGATGAGACAGCTGAAGGAACGATTCGCCAATGCGCCGCGAGGTTTGCTGCACTTGGACATGACAGCTCAGGGAATCGAAGTGATCAGGCAGGACATCGAGGAGTCGAAAGAGTGGATACAGCAGAAGAAGGACGAAGCTCAAGTAGCCGCGCCTGTTGGATTCGACAGTAAACAGGCCGAGGAGAGACTTCTCGCTTTGGAGGTATGTTTCACATTCAGGAATATTAACCCTTTCGCTACGACTGTCGGTCAATTTGTCATCACGGCTGCAAAATTCCTTCTTTCGACCGTGTTTTTTGAAAATTTCGTTTATCGAACTAAGGTGGAAGTGCATCAAGTGGCTCCATATAGTGCGATAGAATTTTCAAAACGCCTGTAAGCGCCAATAATAGCGAAAGGGTTAAGCACTTTCTGAACAGAAAGACGATTTTCGAGAAGACTTAATTTCTTTCTAGATTCTAAAACTCGATACGCCAGATAACATCAATTTCACCTTTTTTTTCCAATTATTTCCTGGGTTCGTAGACTTAAGGTTGCCATTGTAAAAAATAACGCGACATTGAAAGTGAGGGGTTAAATATACGTGCCTTTTCCGTAGAATATTGTAGAACAATACGGTCACATCCTCCTGAACGTGTTCGATTGTTAACGAATTGTTCGAAACGCTGAATTCTACTGTGTCGTGAATTTCAGGCAACGCTGAAAGAAGCAAAGTCCGAAGAGAGCACGATCAGCCGTTTGAAAAGACGCGTTCGAAATATCGCGAACGAATTGGAGATGGTCGAGCAACATCAACTGTGGAACGAGACGGTAGTTTTAGGTAGAGAACTGGCACAACTCCGCACCATTCTCATAGAAGGAATCTCTAGTGCGACAGCCGCAGTCGAAGCACGACGAAAGTTCGAAGGTGAATTGGAACGAGCTCGATCCTGGATCAGATCGAAGAGTAACAATCTGAAGAAACTGAGCGGCTATCTGCCTCTCAGAGCATCTAAAGTTGAACAGGATATCGAGCAACACGGCGAACTCGAGGCTGATATCGATTCCTTCAACGAGAAGGATCTGAACGATATCCTGAAGCAGGGAAACAATTTACTGAAGGAGTGTAACGGCGAGGATCGTGAAAAATTGGAGAAGATTTTGGACGAAATGAGCAAGGATTACGAGGAGTTGAAGAGCGAGGCTCGAGAGAAACAGGCTGCGCTGTCGGATCTTCTTCAGGGTCGAAAGTCGTTCGAAAATGAGGTGGACAAGTGTCAAAGATGGATCAACGAGGCTGAAGTGGCTACTTCCTCGGATTTGAGAACTTCTAGCATCGACATTTTGAGAGAACAACTTGCCAAGGTATGGTACAATTCGTTGATTAGCAATGTAGGAAACGGAATACAAAAATGGGATCAGAGATTAGTAAGATATAATTACGACGAAGAACGCTGTTAACGCTTTATCGCTTGGCAAGGAAAAGGACCACTCTCGCTATCATTTTCCCTATTTATACGGTCTTCGCGACCCGCGTTCGCTCTCTCTCACTCTCCGCACTCTTTTCGCACTCGCATCCCTCGCGTGCGCACAAACACTCTCTTGTTTAATAACAACGAACGTCGGGAGACCACGTTTTGCATATTCGAGTCGCAGGGTTGTTTACAAAAACGAACTCGACCATATGATCGGTCCGCTCGGGTCATTGACCTCCTGCAATAACATTATAATGCATAACTCCAACCTTCGTCGACCTCTTTCCACTAAAACCATCAAACTTTTCGTTTCTCCAGTACGATCGTCTGAAGAAGGAGGCGAGCGAGTACGCAGACGACATCGAGAAGATCCTCCAACAAGGTAAATCGATTCTTCCAACGGTGAGCGACGCGGACAAGCTCGAACTGAACGAACAGCTGCAGAACATGAAGGAGGCACACGGAAGAGTAGCCGGGATCATAAACGAAAGATCGTCGGCTCTGCAGAAGAGCATCGACGAAGCTGAGGAATCGCTTGCACGAGTCGCCGAAGCGATTCAATATATGACAGACGTTCAGAAGGAACTTCACGAGCTTAACAAGCCGATTGGTTCCCGCGTCGAGGACGTCGAGGCCATGTTGGATTCCTACGAGAGGATTCTAGGCGATCTGAAGGACAAGAAGGCGAAACTGTCCGATTTGCAGTCTGTCAACGTGTCCGATCTTCACGGTGTCTTGACTCAACAGGACGATCTGATAAAAGCTATCGAGGATCAGATCGCGAAACTTCGACAGTTGTTGCTTCTGCGGCAGCAATTCATCGCTCTGATCACGGAGATCACTACGTTCATCGCCAAGTACACGGAGATCGTCCGGGACATCGAGAACTCCGGTCAGACGATCGAGGAGAAGATCAAAAGGTAAAGAAACGACAGCTCCAGCTATTTTCGATTCTATCGGTGTTACGATACTTTTGTTACGTTACCTTCACTCGGTTGTTTTTCCCGCCAGATACGACGACGCGATACTCAAGATCCAAGAATGCGAGGCTACTCTGGCCAGCGCGACGGACAAGGGACAACAGATCGCCACGGAAGGTTCGACGGCGGATAGAAACAACATAACGGAACAATTACAGTCGCTGAAGCAGCAGCTACAGGGTCAGACGCAAAGGGAGCAACACGAGCTAGCAGCAGCGGAGCACAAGAGACTTGCCAACGAACTGGCTGAGATTCTCAACTGGCTCGAGGACAAAGAGAAAGAAGTGAAATCCAGGCCTCTTTTAGAAAGGGACCCGGCGAGCGTAGAGGAAGAATTGAAGAAGCACAACGAGCTATGCGAAGCTGTCAACGAACACCTTGACAGAATTAGAAACCTGAAGAACTGTGCGCCACACGAGGAGGGAATGCCCGGTTCGTTGAAGGAAATGCTCAGTGAAGCAGTGTCTCTGCTGAGTTCTTTGCCAAGGGAAATGGAGGAACGTGGCAATTATCTGGAGAATAATATGAAATTCAGGCAGGAGTACGCTTCTCTCACCGACGTGCTTAGAAATTGGGTTCACGAGGCGGAGATCAGGCTGGAGAGTGACAAGGATGGACTCGATTTCGAGAATATACTCAGCGATCTAGAGGAGCACAAGGTTCGTTGTTTATGATTTTGCAAATTCACTTTCTATTTGAAAGAAAGGCGAAATTTTTCATTCAATCGTCGTCTTTCAGATTTACTTCAGCAGCGAGCCATCGATGCGCGAGTTGGTGTCGCAACAGATTCAACAAGCGGCCGACAAAATCTGGCCGTCTCTGAACACGTCCGAGCAGGAAGAATTGAGCGCGGAGCAGCAACAGCACATACAATTGTTGAAGAACACCCTGAACATCGCGAAATCTCAACGCGCCAGATTGGAACAAGGCGCTGAAACGTGGAAGGACTACACGCAAACGTTGGAACGAATTCGTGCTGTCATCCCGAGAACTAGGTTCACCGACGAGCCTGTCACGACTTTAGCTGGATTGCAGTTCAACATCCAGAAGATCATGCACGCTTTGAACGACGTACAGGTGGGTCGTCGATCGAATTACTCGTTTCTATCGAAGAACATCGATGAAATATCAAGCACTGCTACTTGTTTCCTCTTTCTTCGAATGTTCGACAATTTTTCATTGCAGAATCAACAGTTCGAATTGGACCTATTGAACGAACGTAGCCGCGAAGTTCTCCGATTGGCCAACGACGACAATAAGAAGATCATCGAGTCTCAAATCTCCGAGATCACGGAAAAATGGAAACAGTTGGTTTCCGGTTTGGAGGGCCGCAGAGACGCTCTCGAGGCGCTTTCCAGGCACTGGGAAGACCTCGAGGGAAGATGGTCCTCCATCGAGACTAAATTAAACGCCACCGAGGAGAAGAGCAAACTTTTGGACACTGTGATTCGTTCTAAGCAACACTTGCACGACATCCTTAAGTCTCTACGTGTAAGTATTGTGCGATTTAACTCGACGAACGTTACCTTCCGAGCGGGCTGTTCGTTCGTCTTCCTAAGAATCGTGAAATGTCGATTCAGTTCCGAAACTATCTATTCAAATTTAACTATAACGAAAAGTACATTGAAAGAAATATTGAACGTAAAGATTAGACGATCCTTGAGAAGTATTTTCACACGTTCGAAGAAGGTATCTACAGTTGAAACAAGCTAACAGAACGATTTCTTTGTTAGCCGAGGGGTGTTTACAAATTTTCCTGCTTTGCTGTTAAATATAGGAGCTGGTATCAGAAGCAGAGAAGCTGAAACCGATGACAGAGGAAGTGAGATCCCTCTCAGGACCTGTCCTCGCGTATCTTTCAGCGTTCACGGAGGCTCCGGCACAAGCGCTCGAGGAGAAGCTGAACAAATTGCAGAATTCCGTCGAATCGTGAGTCGAAAACGCATCGATGTCTTTTTATCTATTTTACACAATACCGCAGAAACACCGGCAAAGGCACTGTACAAGTGTCACCAGAAGAATCTCGTGTATTTCACGAGCGCGTTTCTTTCGAAGTCGGGGCGACATTTTTACGTGCAACATATAATCTACGTAAATATACAACGCTGATATTATCTATATTTGCATCGTTCACAAGAAATTTTCTTTTTCAGTAGACGGCAATTTTAGTGTCTTTTCTTTAACGTCATTTTTATTTTCCACGCATTTATATATTAGATCAACTTGCATTTCTTTATTCCAGCTAAAAGACAGAAAGATAGCTTTTTATCAGTTCTCTTCAGCGCGTTCCTTATTTATTTCGTTTAATCGTTACGCAACCGAAAGACGATTCTCGATCGCTCTTCTGTTTCTCTCTCTCTCCCGAATGAGAGAAACGAATCGAGAAAAAGCTCCGCCGAATCGCGGAATCACGATCATCGAGGGAACCAAGCGGTGCGCGGTTGTGTGCGATTTCGAAGCATGTGCATGTGATTGTATGTGCCTGCTTATGCATAATTACCGTCCCTATTCAAATCGGAGGTAATGCCCGCTTTTTTCTCCCTCTGCCCCAATTTTTTTACAACTTTTGTTTCAGGCTATCTTCTGCGTCCGATGTATCGATCATTGTTAATTATAATATTGACATTCTTTTCTTTCTCCATGTATTCATTTCTTTCCAGGCTACGTTTATTTACAACCACCGATGTATACACACAAGAGACGCAAAGGGAGCAACACGAGCTAGCAGCAGCGGAGCACAAGAGACTTGCCAACGAACTGGCTGAGATTCTCAACTGGCTCGAGGACAAAGAGAAAGAAGTGAAATCCAGGCCTCTTTTAGAAAGGGACCCGGCGAGCGTAGAGGAAGAATTGAAGAAGCACAACGAGCTATGCGAAGCTGTCAACGAACACCTTGACAGAATTAGAAACCTGAAGAACTGTGCGCCACACGAGGAGGGAATGCCCGGTTCGTTGAAGGAAATGCTCAGTGAAGCAGTGTCTCTGCTGAGTTCTTTGCCAAGGGAAATGGAGGAACGTGGCAATTATCTGGAGAATAATATGAAATTCAGGCAGGAGTACGCTTCTCTCACCGACGTGCTTAGAAATTGGGTTCACGAGGCGGAGATCAGGCTGGAGAGTGACAAGGATGGACTCGATTTCGAGAATATACTCAGCGATCTAGAGGAGCACAAGGTTCGTTGTTTATGATTTTGCAAATTCACTTTCTATTTGAAAGAAAGGCGAAATTTTTCATTCAATCGTCGTCTTTCAGATTTACTTCAGCAGCGAGCCATCGATGCGCGAGTTGGTGTCGCAACAGATTCAACAAGCGGCCGACAAAATCTGGCCGTCTCTGAACACGTCCGAGCAGGAAGAATTGAGCGCGGAGCAGCAACAGCACATACAATTGTTGAAGAACACCCTGAACATCGCGAAATCTCAACGCGCCAGATTGGAACAAGGCGCTGAAACGTGGAAGGACTACACGCAAACGTTGGAACGAATTCGTGCTGTCATCCCGAGAACTAGGTTCACCGACGAGCCTGTCACGACTTTAGCTGGATTGCAGTTCAACATCCAGAAGATCATGCACGCTTTGAACGACGTACAGGTGGGTCGTCGATCGAATTACTCGTTTCTATCGAAGAACATCGATGAAATATCAAGCACTGCTACTTGTTTCCTCTTTCTTCGAATGTTCGACAATTTTTCATTGCAGAATCAACAGTTCGAATTGGACCTATTGAACGAACGTAGCCGCGAAGTTCTCCGATTGGCCAACGACGACAATAAGAAGATCATCGAGTCTCAAATCTCCGAGATCACGGAAAAATGGAAACAGTTGGTTTCCGGTTTGGAGGGCCGCAGAGACGCTCTCGAGGCGCTTTCCAGGCACTGGGAAGACCTCGAGGGAAGATGGTCCTCCATCGAGACTAAATTAAACGCCACCGAGGAGAAGAGCAAACTTTTGGACACTGTGATTCGTTCTAAGCAACACTTGCACGACATCCTTAAGTCTCTACGTGTAAGTATTGTGCGATTTAACTCGACAAACGTTACCTTCCGAGCGGGCTGTTCGTTCGTCTTCCTAAGAATCGTGAAATGTCGATTCAGTTCCGAAACTATCTGTTCAAATTTAACTATAACGAAAAGTACATTGAAAGAAATATTGAACGTAAAGATTAGACGATCCTTGAGAAGTATTTTCACACGTTCGAAGAAGGTATCTACAGTTGAAACAAGCTAACAGAACGATTTCTTTGTTAGCCGAGGGGTGTTTACAAATTTTCCTGCTTTGCTGTTAAATATAGGAGCTGGTATCAGAAGCAGAGAAGCTGAAACCGATGACAGAGGAAGTGAGATCCCTCTCAGGACCTGTCCTCGCGTATCTTTCAGCGTTCACGGAGGCTCCGGCACAAGCGCTCGAGGAGAAGCTGAACAAATTGCAGAATTCCGTCGAATCGTGAGTCGAAAACGCATCGATGTCTTTTTATCTATTTTACACAATACCGCAGAAACACCGGCAAAGGCACTGTACAAGTGTCACCAGAAGAATCTCGTGTATTTCACGAGCGCGTTTCTTTCGAAGTCGGGGCGACATTTTTACGTGCAACATATAATCTACGTAAATATACAACGCTGATATTATCTATATTTGCATCGTTCACAAGAAATTTTCTTTTTCAGTAGACGGCAATTTTAGTGTCTTTTCTTTAACGTCATTTTTATTTTCCACGCATTTATATATTAGATCAACTTGCATTTCTTTATTCCAGCTAAAAGACAGAAAGATAGCTTTTTATCAGTTCTCTTCAGCGCGTTCCTTATTTATTTCGTTTAATCGTTACGCAACCGAAAGACGATTCTCGATCGCTCTTCTGTTTCTCTCTCTCTCCCGAATGAGAGAAACGAATCGAGAAAAAGCTCCGCCGAATCGCGGAATCACGATCATCGAGGGAACCAAGCGGTGCGCGGTTGTGTGCGATTTCGAAGCATGTGCATGTGATTGTATGTGCCTGCTTATGCATAATTACCGTCCCTATTCAAATCGGAGGTAATGCCCGCTTTTTTCTCCCTCTGCCCCAATTTTTTTACAACTTTTGTTTCAGGCTATCTTCTGCGTCCGATGTATCGATCATTGTTAATCATAATATTGACATTCTTTTCTTTCTCCATGTATTCATTTCTTTCCAGGCTACGTTTATTTACAACCACCGATGTATACACACAAATTTATCAATCTATCGTTCCTTAATTTTCGTTATTTATCATTCGTAGAAAAAGAAAGAAAACGGCTCGTTCATCTTTACGCACGGAAATTTTCTCCGTCTCGGTTTCGCATGCAAAATAGCATCGAATATCCAGTTTGGGAATTGTCAGAACGAAGCAAATGTCAGACGTTCGTTCCGGACATCTTTTTCGTAGAACGGTCGTCCTCGTCGGACAGGCAAATATGCCAGAAAAGAAAACGAAACAGTATCGTGGATGGTGGGGAGGGTGGAAAGGACAAGCTCTGAGGTTTCTCGGCAGGAGTAGATTCCTTATGGATTACGACATACAATCGATTTAGCATGCATTACGTGTCCTATTGCGTTCCATCATACCCAAATTAGTCCCATGACGTAATTAGGCCTTGCAAATAGTTGTGCACCGCGTGTCGCGATATGCATTGCGTCACGAGATTAATGTCCAGAAACGAATCAGGATAAACCGATCGAAATTCTCCCAGGAGAGTCTTTTCAGCAGAATCTATAGCTTCATGGAACTTCGCCGCAGCGTGTTGTCTGTGCGTGTGCGAGGTGGAAGCTAGTAGGTGAAGTGTAACTTCGATCAATGGGCAACTTTGTTCGCCGGTGTTCAACGCTTTCGTGCGAATTTTCAAATCTTCGAATTTTCGCCTCGCTGAGAAATATTTAACGTTGGATTTCTCGAGGCAGGACGAGTTTCTTGTCAAATTTCCCTTGGAAAATGTGGGGCAATTCTGAGAGAAATGAAGGAGCTTGAACGTCTTGGATGATAATAAGAGAAAAGAGAGACACTTGGAATTGGAGGTTTTAATTAATTCAATAAAACGTCTAAACCTTTGCACTTTCGGATACTTTTTTGTATAGAATCGAAACCAGTACGCTGAAGTGAAGCTTTCGTAAACTCAAGGTTTCGTTGGTTTTTTTTTTTTTGGAGAGACAGATTTAAACGATTGTGAATTCATTTCTATTTTTACTACTGTTTTATTAATTTGACTGATTTTAACGGTGTAAGAAACTACTTGAATTTTAGCACACTGTTCATTTGTGCGAAACCAGTTTTGGGTTTGAAAGGAAGAGACTGAAATGTGGGTACGAATTCGTTTCACTTTTGCAGTGTGAAACTTTTGCGAACTTTTGCGTCGTTCCTCGAAAATTCTCCACGAGATATCCAAAACTGAAACCAGTTTTGGGTTTGAAAGGAAGAGACTGAAATGTGGGTACGAATTCGTTTCACTTTTGCGAAGTCGAAGTTTCGCTTTCGAAGGAAGAAACTTGAATGGTTATGTGATATTTGAGTAATGTTGAAAAAGAAGTCTTGAATTTTGCGTCGTTCCTCGAAAATTCTCCACGAGATATCCAAAACCAACTCTGTCGAGAAATGCGATCTTCAGAATTGCGCACTTTCGAGTGAAAAAAATTCTCCACGGGATACCAAAAACTAAAAGAGATATAATCATCGAAATCACATTGTATCGAATGAAAGAAATTCAGTGAAGTGCAGAGGTCGAAAAAATTCTTCGAAAATTCTCCACGAGATACCGAGAACTAACTCTATCGAAAAATACAATCGTCAGAATTACAGAGAAATTTGCCAATGTCCAAACAATTCTTCCAAAAAAATATTCCAAACGAGTCACTCTCGTGACGTCGGTGAATCGCAAAGGCCAAAATAAGTCCCCTCGAGGTTCTCCACAGTCTGTAAAAAAAGAAGCTAATCCTACGAAAAAATGCAATCAGCAAAAAGAATAAATTGCCAAAAAGTTCGACATAGCGCTCCGTTCAACGAGCATCTCTCTTTATCGACGTTGTTTGTAAACACGATCTGGATGTTGCACAACGCGTGTGTGTTCCTCGAATGATACGCCAACGCGACTGGGTCATTAATCGAGCGACATTAGGTAATACACACGGCGGGGCTCTCCGCATTCCCATCGATTCGTAGGATCTCGCACGTGAGAATAGGAAACGTCAGGTCGGGTTTGCACGCGAACGCGGTTTCCGTTTTCCCCTCTCTTCTGTTATATCGAAACGGAAGGGGGGCCTTGGGATTCGCCACTGGTGCGAGCTGGTTGGCCCCACGGTCTAGCTTGTCGATCGAATTCACCTACTAAATATAGATTTGACGAAGAAAAGTGACGCGACGCGACGCGGCACGTTGGCCCGCTTCTGAATTTCATGGCGTAATATCCGCGGCCCGGTTTTACACGCGTCAGTCGCCATTCGTACGCGGCGCCGCGCGCGCTGGAAATAAAGTATGACTCTCTCTCTCCTCTGCTACACCGGGAGCCGGCTTTATTAGCTCGATGTCCGCGTGTCCTTACCTCGCCGCTCTCTTATTAAACACAATCGTCGTGTCGGGATTAACAGAAGTCGTTCGCGTGAAACTGACGGAGCTGCTTCGTTCTTCGAATCACGCTTCGCGTCGAGCGGAGAGAAAAAACGGCAGGGAGCGAGGCGGAGGTAGTTTCAAGGCGATACGCGATTAAAGTAGCCAAGACGTTGTGCAATAACGTGAATTCAAAGTGATTTTTCACCGCGAATAACAAACTTTCCGTTCCCATTCTTTCTCGTCGCCGTGTCCGATCGATCGGTGAAATTTACACGTCGTGATCTTCCAACGAAACGTTCGAGTGACACACTCTCTCGAATAAGTGGTTTAACTTCAACATTTCATACGTGATTTTGTTTTTTTAAGGAGACGTTCAAGTGATATTCTTCGGAACAAGTGGAGTTTTTCCTCCTGTCCTAATTCCTATTCCCTCGAAGAACATTTCTTTCGTTCTTTTCTCATTTTGTGAATAAGTTCGTCGGTGGGTGAGGTTCGATTTTCTCCCCGATAAGTGCTGTCACATTGTGCAAGATTTTGGAAACTACGATAGAAAGAGAGGGGGGAAAAACAGAGTGCGTGGACGCATCTTGTGCCGCCGCCTGATAGCGAACTGGAGCGCGGCATGTCGATTGACAGTACGTAGCAACGAAACTTTTTTTTTCCCTCCTTCACCGGCGTTTTAGAGAGTTTATTAGGTTAGCAGGGATTGTGCCGTTGGTTATTGGCTTAAATATTATGACCGTCGGGGCCTTGTAGCCGCTATCATCGATCGATACCGAAACGGAACACCGCGGAACGTGTGTTTCGATGCAGCACGTGTGCCTGTCGGCGTTAACCTCGAACATGGGAGAATAACTTGATTTTTTTCATAATCGTGCGTGCTCCTTTTCGTTTCTCACGGAATCAATTGTGCGACCTTTGTGATCGTTGAATTTTCATTTCGTCGAGAAATTATGTATGGATTTGAACGAGTCGATGTCTCACGTTCCAAGCGATCTCTTCTCTGTCGCACCGGTGCATGACGTAGGGGTAACGAACCGATACGACTCGTTTTTATTTCAATGTTTTTCAATGATTTACGTCGAGATTATGGAATTTTGTTTGAGTAGATTTTTACGAGGTAGACAGACAAATTTCGTAGGTTCTCGGTAATATAGATTTAAAGTGCCTGCTTGTTATGTCTGTATTATTCGCATCGGTAAATTTTTGTTCGCCTGCTTGCTCAAATACGATCAACGAAGTTGTGCTTATGAATTGAAAAATATGTATGAATCTTTTATGTGAATATACAAATTTCGTGGCTTACAGGTGTTTAGTTTACGTTCATTTTTGGTTTGAACGTATGAAAATTATGTGTTTGAGACGTTTCTCAAAAATGTATCGATTTGTTATATTGGACGTCGTTCGGGCGTTTTTTCGACGTTTCTAAGCTATTACCCGACGTCTTTAACGCTAGAACTACCAGCCGAATCAAAATGACCCATTAACGACTTTCCAAAAGTGAATTTTTATGTAAGTAAACCGTGATTGGAAAATTCGATTCATATCGGTACAGTCAGAAGCGTACATGTAGAAAATAAATTCGGAAAATTACGGACGATAATACTTACCAGTATTGAACATTCACGTTTTTTTAAAAGATACTACTGGGTCGTTTTGACCCGGTCGGTAGTTCTAGTGTTAAAACGTTCACAAGAGTCTCTTGTCCTACCTAAGAACACTGTTCAAATTCTACCTAAACAAATCACGTGAAATTCCATACAAAAATTCCTCGAACAAAATCACACACGATAACAACTTCAAGCTTAATTCCCACAAAAGTACCTTAATTTGCAACACTACAGACGTCTTTAAAACGTTCACAGTGGTCTTTTATCCTACCTAAGAACACTATTCAATTTTTATCAAACAAATCACGCAAAATAATTCCATACAAAAATCCCCCATGATAACAAAATCAAGCTTAATTCCCATAAAACTACCTTAATTTGCAACACTATGTTCGTCTTTAAAACCTTCACAGGCGTCTTTTATCCTACCTAAGAACACTGTTCAATTTTTATCAAACAAATCCCGCAAAATAATTCCATACAAAAATCCCCCACGATAACAACCTCAAGCTTAATTCCCACAAAAGTACCTTAATTTGCAACACTATGTTCGTCTTTAAAACCTTCACAGGCGTCTTTTATCCTACCCAAAAAAAACCCGGTTCAAATTCTCCCTACCCAAATCACACAAAACAATCCCACGTACCAAAACCAAACACCCAAAATAAATCACAGACAGTAACAACCAGAAACGCGTAACTCCCCCTCGAAAAAAAAAAGCTAATATCAGTCGGGCAAATTTCTGTCAAGCACACCAGACGAAAATCTCCCGAAAGCTAGAAATCCGCGCGCGTGTCGCGTAGGCGGAGGACGGTCCGAAAGCTTTATCCCGCAACGTTGCAGCATCACATGCAACCTTTCGATCCGCATAGTAATCATATCGCGAATTCCGTATGCCAAGAGGGAATAGGAAAAAAAGCGAGATGGCAAAGATCTTCGGAGCCAATGAACTCTCTCGATCGCAACGTACGAAACTCTCGCTTCTCTGAAACACGAAGATGACGAAGGAGCCTCGGACGAAGAGGTAGAGAAGAAGCTATATTATTCTTAGGAACGGCGTGCGCCGCTTTTCGGCTCGACTGTCGTCGATTTTCGTTTCTGGCCGGCATGGCGGAGCGTTTAAGCCTAAGCCGCATGCGTCGCGGCGCCTCGCCAAGACGAAAATTCAAAGCTAACTCTATTACGCCCTTCTAATAACGTTTCGAACCGCGAACGCTGCTGCTGTTTAGCTTGATCGTGCCGCGCCATACTGTTGTCCGATATTTTTTTCACGGCGAACCATTACACAGATATATACACATACGTATATCTACATATATAGATTCGCGTGAACGAACCGCGCGCGTCAATTAATTAAATAGTTATAAAACAAAGAGAGAAAAAGGATTAATCGTCGTGCCAGGGGGAGATAGAGGAAGAAAAACAGAGAGGAAGATATTCTCCATTGAGAAATTGATACAATCACGGCGATCGACGACTTTGCTCGGATTGGTACGACTCTACCTATAGATCTTCCCTTCGTTCGAGCGTTTCTTCGACGATCAACAACGGTTTTCTCTTCTTCGGAATTCGAACGGGAATTTTCCCTTATCTACGATTTTCCTTTGAAAAAAGTGTCTCTTCAGGTGTGTCGATTGGCTCTCGTTAGGACGACGGTGTGTGCCTCCTTTTTCCTCGATGTTCGAAATAGAAGATAAATGGAGAATTTTATGTTGCTGTACGTGTTGAGTGTAGTTTGTGGATAGATCCTCGAAAAAGTGGATCGTTCGGTTGGTGTTACGAAAATATCTCGAGGAACGATGTTGCCGCGGAGAGCACATTCGGCCGAGTCACATGCCCGCATAAGGATTGCATCACGTGGACACGGGATCACACTTCCGGAACTCGAAACTGTGTTTCGCGGACGATGACAGTCGTTTGGGAAATATAGCGTTTGCTGGAAAATTCGAAATTTGTAACACTGTAGTTGTTGGCCAGTGCAAACTTGAGACGTTTACAGAGAGAGAATTTTTTAGCGAATCTTTTCTACAATGAGAATTTCAATCGTTGACTATTAAGAGTAAATTTCGTCGTAGCTCGTTCGTTTCTCAATGTGAAGCGGTGAAAGATGTTGAAGAAGTCTCGAGACGCTTCGAGAGAGAATTTTCTAGTGAAATTTTACTACAATGAGAATTTCAGTCGTCGTTTATTAAGAATAAATTTTATTATTACTCGTCCGTTTCTCAATATTTCGAACGTCGAAAGAAGATGTCGAAGAAGACTCGAGACCCTTCCAGAGACAAGTTTTTCTAGTGAAATTTGACTACAATGAGAATTTCAGTCGTCGATTGTTAAAAATGTATTTCGTCATTGCTCGTTATGAAACGTTGAAAGAAGATGATGAAGAAGTTGAAAGAAGTTTCATGAGTAATCACATGCTATCATACGTTCTTTTAGTTAAGACCCGCGCGCGTTAGTCAGCAGCGACACAGCGCGTAACGTTGTGTTTAATAAACGCTTGTCCCGTCTCGAAAATATCGCGACCGCCGGTTTCATGATTGCACCTCGTGTTAAACACCGTTCATTATTAGCCACGATGATGTCATCGTACGAAAAGAAACGCACCGCGCGTACGAAACTTGACATTGACACAGCCGACGAGCCTTCCCTGTATTCTCAATCTCGGTTTCCTATTCGCACTTTCCACGTGCTGTCTTTCTCAACTTTCTTCCAGAATTTTCTTGCAAATCATAATTGAAATTCTCAGTGTATCGAAATTTTTATAAAGGATTTTTCACAAATTTTTGTTCCTTTTCTTTTTTAATTAGTCCGTCAGGTTTTTCCGATTGTTCGTTCCAGTACGAAAGACTGACAGTCACAGTGACGTCGAGTGGAACGAGTAACGATAAAGTTTAACGCTGACGTCATTGTTACTCGAACGTGAAACACAACGAAAACACGATGCATCAGCGTGGATTTTGCACAACGGTGAACGAGAGGCAAATCCAAACGGGACGATGACTGGGTTGCAACATTCCTCGTGGTTCGATACACCTATAGTGATGCTGTCATCTTTACGAAAACACTTGGCACCGTTCTACGCCAAAACGTTCTTTGATCCCCTTGACCACAATGAAGCAGGATTCGAACAACAACTGGTTCCAATTTCACGATTAATCCACGAATTCTGAAATCTCTTCTTCAATTCCACGACCTCTTTCAGTCTCTCTTCGTCAACGTTTCGCGGAATAATTGCAACGAAATAACGGAAGTTTAGTAGAAATTTGCAGGAATTATTTCTCTGACACCTTCGAACTCTTCAATTTCTTCGCGAATCCGACACCGATGGTATTCCTCGGGGGAAACGTTGGAAAAATTTCTTTGGAAGAAAACATTCCGACAAAATTTAATACGCAATTATTCCTGAATTCCTCAGACATTCCTCAGTAAAAAAAAAAAACATTCCAACGAAATAATCGAAATAATCAAAGTAAGAAGAAAAGAATTTCCATTCGAACAACTGACCAAACCACACTGAAACTCCCAGTCCCACCCTGAATCTTCCACCGACAACATTCCCCGCGAAAACAGTTCCAACGAAACGAACCAACACTTCTCTAGAGATTTCCCCCGAATTATCAAACCAACAAAAGAATAATTTCGATTCCAACAAGCGAGCAGTCGGCTCGCGTACAACCTCGCGTCGTCTACTTTTAGCCAACGCGTCCTCCGCTTTTGCTGGAGTAAAGCCAGCTACCGACGAACCAGCGACACGCATTTCCGATTCTAATTTCGTCGCACCTCTGCCTCGGACAATTCCTTCTAAACGATCGATCCTTCTCTCTTTCTCTCCCTTTTTTTCTCTCTCTTTCGTTCTCCTCCATCCTTCTTCTTGCCTTCCCTCGCGTGACGGCCATCTTCGACGCGATGCGCCACGACTACTGGCCACGTATTATCGGAGGAACCGTCCACCGCTACAGGAAATATGCTAAAATCTATTTTTAACGGTGGCCTCCGTACGCGAGCACGCTGCTAAGGGGCAAATCGTTTTCCGTTAGTAAGGTAGCGACCACGGACTCGCCGGCGGTCACGTTGGTGTCCCGTGGCTCTGTAAACACCGCCACTTCCGGTACTCTCGCTCCTCCACGCGTAAGTTCTCACCGTCCCGAGGCTCTTTCCATGGATTTTTCTCTCTCCACTTGAGCACAACTTCGCGGTCGTACGGACTGTTTTAATGGGACATTGAAAAATTGCTAAAGAGAGGTTCGATGAAAGAAAAGAGGAGGAAAAACTGGTTGTCGTTTGGAAGATCGTCCTCTTCTTTCGTAACTGGTTTGAAGATGTATCTCGTTCGAGCGTGGTTTCCCTTCTTCTCGAGAGAACGATCGTGGAGAATCGAAGAATGTTCGAAGACAATTGGTAAAAGTGTGCAAGAGTTTGGTAGTTGAAATGGTAAAGGATGTAAGTGAGAGAAACGGAAAATTTTCCTCTCGTTTGTTCACGTCGGCACTTACATCGTTTATCACCGCGATCTTCCGTCCATTTTCGCGAACTCAAAAGGGAAAATAAATGGCAAATTCATTTATTCTTAGCTCGTGCGTCGTTTATCATTTCAACGTCTAAATTAATCTCGCTGGTGTAAATAATTATTTCCGAGAACAGTTTTCTTCGCACAATTTTTCATCCAACCTTGTCAAACTGGAACAATCGAAGCGCGTAGCGTGTTAACCGCGACCTCGAAGAAACGCCAAAGAAAACACGCAGAAATACCTTCTGTTCGACGGTCGAGTGTGTAAAATATGGGAAAGAAAGAGAAAAAAATCGCTACTCCGTTGCAGGCTCGTCGACTCCCTGCGGAAGAAATCCAAGAAGGCGGACGAGGACTTGGAGGCGTTCGAGGACGCCGAGCGTGAGATCGAGCAGCTGAGGAAGCGTCTGAACGAGGCGCGCGAACGCGCCTCGAGCCTTTACGTATTCGAGCCGGATCAGGACGCTACCGAGAAGAAGCTCGACGAGTTGAGCTCGGAGGTCGAGCAACTCCTGGACACCGCGAAAAAGTTCTCAGAAAGCACTAAGGCGCGGTACCAAGCTAGCCAGCAGCTGGTACCCAGCGATCTTGCTCAACACTTGACTGCTCTAGAGTTGTGCGCTGAAGCAACGGCGCAAGTTATGGAGGAGAAACAGAGGGAACAGAAACGTGCTAGAACCGTCAGATCGGATTATCTGACCGATCTAGACGAGGTTCAAGCATGGATAAGACAGGCCGAATTGAAGGTACAAGACAGATCTATCGAGCCTGTCCCGTTGAAGGAGCAATTGAAGCAGGTGCAAGACGAGCTGGGGACGATCAGCGACAAGCTCGAACGATTAACGAGAAACGGCCGTGCTATTACGGAGAACACGAGGGACGAGACGGAGAAACAGTTGATCGACAGTACCGTGAACAGCGTGACCGATCAGTTGAACCAAGTTAGAAATTGGTTGGACGAGAGGAAGCAAGTGGTCGCTAACGCGATCGACGCTTGGCAGAGATTCTTCGCTTTGCACGAAGCGGTGAAAGCTTGGACAGAGGAGAAGAGACAGTTCCTAGTTGAGCCGTTGAAGCTCAGCACCCTCGTGCAGGCTAGGCAGAGGCTGCACGAGTACTCGGTACGTGGAGGATCTATGGTCACGCTGATCTGTTGCTTCTCTGGACTCTGAAAAAGATGAACACGTTGACTGCCACGGTGGTTATCAGCGACCAGAGGGGCACAAATGTTTGGAGTAATTAACCCTTTCGCTGCTATTGGCGCCTATAGGCGCTTTGAAAATTTATTTATTAACCTCTTCCACGTTAGTTCAATGAAACAAATTTTAAAGTGATCGTGGAACATCTGAATCTGTCACGCGCGTTATGTACTAAAATTTGCCGCGGCGAATGGGTTCAAATGAAACTAATATCGTAAATAAAAAAATTGTAAAGCATAACATAATACTATTCTTCCGGCCCCCTGAGTAAAACGTGTCAATCTGGCGTAGCAGTCAACGTGTTAACACGACGTCCCTTTTTTTAAGATCGAATTCTTCTGTCTCTCTTTCGTAGCTTTCCTTTTTTACGGAGAAGACACTTAGGGAACGTTCTTCTCTCTCAAATTCGCTGACTTTTTCATAAAATTCAAAAGACACCTAGGTGGTACTGTGACAATTGAGACAAAACTCGCGTTAACTCGGTATCTCAGAGGCAAGAGAAAATGCAGTTCAGTGGTGTGAAATTCTCCTCTGATTCTATTAATGTTTCCAATTGGTTCCGCGTCGCGTTGCAGACAGCCGTAAAGAGCTGCAAGGAGATCAACAAGAATCTCAGCGAGATGGGTAAAGAGCTGGAGTGTGTCGGTCAGGTTTGCAGCGTGGGTGATTTGCCCGAGAAGTTGCTCGAAGTTGAAGAGGCAAAGGTTCACGTGGAGGGTCAACTGTTGGAAAGGGTTAGTGTTTGTTCGACGACAGATTCTCTCTTTCTGTGAGAAAATAGGCGTGCGTTAGAGAGAGGTTACGACACGTGGTTTCGAACTGTTCTAAATTTCAGAACGCGTTGCTGCAAGACACTAGCGAGGAATGGGAGCAGTGCGAGCGAAAGATGAAGGAGGTGAAAACGTGGATCGAGAAAGCGAAACAGTGTCTCGAATCGGCGCAGAACAAAAAGAAACCGTTGCGGGATCAGCACAGTATACGTGAGAAAATGCTGAGCGACATAGCTATACAGAAAACGAAAATCAGTATATCGAGGGAGAAGCTTCAGGTCCATTTCCGTGCTGGGATCGGCGACGATAGTAGAATCAACGAGACCGTAGACGAGATGTCCGCCGAGTTGGACAGCCTTCAGAACAGCGTGAAAGAACAGACCACGTCGTTAGAGGCTTGTTTAGCTCAGATCGATCAATATCAACAGGTTAGAGGACCGTAAACAGCCTGGTAGTCGACGACGAACATGAACGTTTCGCTCGTACTCTTCTGCCATCGACTATTCTAGTAGCTGTATTCTTTTGGAACGTGATTGCTGATCCGACAGAGGTAGACGAAAAATCTGGGCAACCACAAATACGATAAAAACTTAGAAAAACAAGAAAGAAGCAAATTTCTTGTACCGTTCGAACTTTCTCACTTCGTTCATTTTGCCAATGACAAAGAATTAGAAGTAGTTAGATGATCGAGTAGTCGAGGAACGAAATAAGGATCAGCAATCGCATTTAAAGCTTTCAAGAAGAATACAGCTGACACCTGTTTGTCGTTCCAGGAGATACAACAGTTGAGGCAACAGATTATGCAGGTGGAGCAGCAACTGAGGACACTGCTCAGCCCGACATACCTGTCCACCGACAAGGAGAAGGCGTTGCAGGAGCAACAGGTAGGTTTGCCTTGATCCCACCTTTTTACCACCTGCACAAGTGCGCTAAAGCAGCAAGTTGATTTTTTGCATTTGCTCGATACCAACTGAAGACCACCACCAAGATATACGTCGCGTTTTATCTCTCCCTCTCTGTCGTTCTTTTTGTTATTTTTTTTTTTTCTTTCTTTTTTCTCTACGCAATTCGGGCGATCTCTATGCGCGTACGTGTGTTATACTCGCGAACAGGGATAACTTTGCTCTCGAGACAATGTGCCTGCTCTCTCCGTAACTTCTCAAGTGACTAACAATTAACACCGTCGATCGAGCCTCATTTTACCCCTAACCGCGTGTCTCGTGAAATTTTCATCGACCACATATGTATGCGTTGTTAATAATTTCTGGTCGTTAAAAATTTCCAACAAACTAATCGAAACTGGAAACATTTTGACTGATCCAACATGCAGAGACGTTTCTCGTCGAAGAGACAGAGGTCGACAGTACCATTTTCTCTTATCATTTCTATCAAAGTGTTTCCGTGGAAATTCTAATCAAATTGTCCATTTATCCTGGTCCTGTTCCAATTTTCTAATCTTCATTTCGTACGCACATATGTCTGTATTAATCTACTAACCCCTTTTCTCTATCAAAGCTGTCTGAACTAACAAAACACGTAACTACTCTCTAATTCTCGAGCTTCTAATTTAGTTGGAATAAGTATAATCATCGATCTACACATTTCCTCTCTCTCTCTCTCTCTCATTTTCTCTAACTCAGTCTCTCTCTCTCTCTCTCTCTCTCTATACTTCTTCCTATCTGCATCTCTCTGCAAACTAAATCAATTTTGCGATCATTAATGCTGCTTCGAAAAAGTCTCGAAATGAAAAACTGGAAAATTCGCTCGATAGATCAAATGAAAAATTGGAAAAAGAGAATCGATCGTTCCGTCGCCGTGACGCGAGGATCGAACGATCGAAGCATGCCTTTATCATCGTGGTGGTACATCTGTTTACGCGGTTTTGGTTGGTATCACGCTCATTGACCAAGGTTTTTCTCTCACTGGTTCTCTATCTGTAACGGGAGATCAATCGATCATATGTCACTGTCACGCACGTATCTCTGCGTTTACTACTCGTCTGTCTATATACTCTTAGTTCTTAGCAAAACTCTACTGTTCTATTTTCTATCATCCGTGTACATCACAACTCACTTAACTATATATCACACACCCGCCATATATATATGTTGTTTCCGTGATGGGGATTACTTGATTTTTTGGCTTGTTTTTTCTTTTCTTTTCTTTGTGTAAGTCACGTGTTCTATCTTTTCTTCTTTATTTTCCTCGCCGTTTTCTCACTTGTCTACTGTGTATCAAACTACTGTGTACAAAAAGGGTACACACGTGGAATTGTAACACACTTTAGGTATATTTCTATACATAGAAGTAGAATTTACAAAGAGACAGAAGGAAACTTATCTATATTGTACATGAATTTTTTTTTTTTTTTTTTAAATGAACAACGAAACGACGATTGTGTCTTGCATACGTTTCGTCCACCGCGAACACAGAAATCTGTCCCACAACACGATCACCGTAGGCTTTTTCGATCGAGTTTCTGTCGTCACAGAATGTGTACCTATTTAGCTCAGCTGATACACACGTTACCACGTATGTACATTACGCCGATTGTGATTGCTGCGCGTGTCACGCGAGCGTTTGTTCGATCGAGATGAGTTTTGTTGACGACGGCGAACCGCGGAAACGGAAGATACGCAGGAAAATCAAGTGACCTCCAAAAAAAACAAAAAGAAAAATACAGAAACGCGCGTCGAGACTTGTGAGAACGCAGCGAGCACAAGTGAACTCTCCGGGATACTAGTCGATTCTTTACCACTTACTTCTATTAATCTCATATTCGTCTATTTCATTCTTCTTTCTTAATCTTCATACTGTGTTTGATTTTCCTTTTTTTTTCTTCTTCTCTGTTTCTTTTAATTAATCGTCTTTAATCCATTCGCATCGGCTATATGATTTACGAAATTTTCTTTGCTACACCCTTACCTTCCTCTCCTTGAAAAATAAAAATCCTCGAAAAAATCACCTTCTGTTTCGTTCATCGTTTCTGCTTCGCCATCGTCGTCTTTCGGTTCTATACTCCTCCCCCCTTCTCTATTGGTTGGTTTCTCCGCTAAATCTCCGCCATCGTTTATTTTTTTTTGGTTTCTTGGATCTCTGTCTCTCTCCATCCTCGATCGAAATTTCACGATCTCTGCGTTTGCTCGATCTCGCTCGATCGCTCGGCGTTTTGTCACCTCCTCTTGCTTTGTTGCGTTTCGTTTCGTTAGATCTATCGGGAGAAGATCAAGTGGTTGCAGAGTAAAATTCGCGCGCGTACAGAAAGGTTGAAGATTCTCGCGCAACGAGGCATACCAGTCCCGGAAACGTTGGATCCATGACCGGAGTGTAGTCGGTGTTAGAGATCGTTTAAAAAGGAAAAATTACAAAAAAAAAAAGCAAATAAACGACGATCGACTAACCGAAATTAGTGTCGTTCCTCGCGTTCGTTTCTTTTTTTCTGAAACCCGGTATAGTTCCGCGCGTTCCATTCCGTTAACGAAGGGAACGTCGTCGTCTGTAGACTGACGTGGAGACGATTCGAAAACGTCGACGTTTATCTCGAGTAAACTTCTTTCTCCTGAAAACAAAAAAAGAAACTTTATCGTTCGTCGTGTGCCAGGCGTAGAGAGCAGACTTGCGTACAAACGAGATAAACGAATCGAACAGTTTCGTTCTGTTTTTTGCGACAAAAGAAATAGACGAGCAGAGAATAAAGTGTCCACCTCGTTGCAAAAGAAATACAAATAGAAACGTGCCAGGCCTGTTTGT
>NW_017100190.1:4122210-4150760 GCF_001263275.1 Habropoda laboriosa | reverse complement strand
GAGAGAATTCACAATCCTAACCTAACCCTCGAGAAAAGAAACATCCCCCTTCTTCCCCTTTTTTAACATCTTCTTTTATTTCTCACTCCGCCATTTGAACAACTCAAACAAATCTATATATATATACCTGATAGAAAAAAAATATGAAATAAAATGCAAACCAAAAAAAAAATTATATAAAGAGACTCCCAGAAAATTGACCGTATGTGTATTCCATTGTTGTGCCTTGGCTGTTCCTCCGTGGGCGGATAAAGCAGAGCCTGCAGCAAAGGATGGACGATTGGAGCCAACGTGTCAAGCTACTTCTGGATCAGATATACACCGTGGACCCGTACTATGTACAGAACAACGAGACCAGGCTGGTCAATCAGGTCTCGTACGCTGACATCGCTGCTGGTCGCACCAGTCCAAACTCTAGAGGTTCTAGTCCCTTTAGAAATCCTCGAGACGAGGCTGCGCCGACGCCGCTCGCGATTCAGGTGTTCAGACCTACCGCGCAATTGTCGAGAACCAACAACGAGATCCAGAAACAGCCGCCTGTCGTCGAATCTGTCCGCGACAACGTTACGCAACAACAGCCGGCTGTGAAGCAGACAGAGACGAGAGCGAAGGAAGAACAGAGTAAAGTCGAGGAGGTGCCTGAACAAAGGGAGCCAGAGATCAAAATCGAAGCAACTAGACATGTCTCTAAAGTCGATTCTGTGGACAGCAAGAGTAGAATTCAATCTAGACGAGGTGGTTCCGTTAGAAAAGAAGCTGCGACAGAGATCAGAAGAGAAAGTCGCGAGAGGAATCCATCTGCGGAGACTGAAAACCCGGTGGATACTTCGAGAGTGCTGGAACAGAGGAGAGAACCAATGGTACTGAGGAACACGTTGGCACCTAAGGAAGAGAGGAGAGGAAGATCGGCTAGTCCTATCTGGGTGCCAGGTTCCACCTCGTACGCTGATATTCTGAGAGGGAAAACTTCGAGGAGTCCTTCGGTGGAGACTGGCAAAGACGCGAGTGTCGTTGGTAGAGAGATCAGGGACACTGTGCTCGAGGAGTCTTCCGTGGAAAGTGTTCAGGGGGAGAATGTCGATTTGAAGGTGCCTAGAGTCGAAGTTGACGAGGAATTGGAGGTTTCTGGAGAGACTAGCGTGGAGGAATCTAGTCAACAAGTGACAGTAGAGAATTATCCGCAGCAACAAACTGAAGTGGTAGCTGAAGTAGCACCAGAAGTCACTCCTTCTGCGGTGAAATCTCACGAGAAGTCGAGAGAGACGCCGACTAGTTGGGCAGACGAGTCTATGGAGGAGTATGTCTTGATGAACGAGAAGAATTACGAGAACGTGACGAGACCGGTGCCGCAACAAGTTTCCGAAGTCTACAATTATATCCATCCGCCTCTTCCGGAATTGGTGGGATTCATCGGGTCTCAGATAGCCTATCCGGTCAGTTCTTACGTGTACATGCCGGCTGCACCGCCTCAACCGATCGCTCTTCCTCATTACACCGAGAGTCAGATCAGTTTCCCTACGGAACAGTACGTTGCACAGCCTAGTTACATCCCAGAGCCGGAGATTTACCAGCAGAATCCGTTGCAGAAGCCTCAGCAGAAGCCTCATCAGCCTAAGTACAAGAATCCTCCGAAGAATCCGCCTGTTGTGGTGCAGAACGTCGAAGAGAAGTGTTTACCTAGTCAAACTCCACCTGCTGTGGATCCTCCTGCTGTGGATCCACCTGTTGCTCAGTCTGTCGTTCAACCTGTTGCTCAGTCTGTCGTTCAACCTGTTGCTCAGTCTGTCGTTCAACCAGCTGTTCAACCGGTTGAAGTGTCTGAACCTGAGAAACCCGTGGAGCAGGAGCAACCTGTGCAGCAACCTGTGACAGCTTCAGAGACAGCAACTGTGAAGCAAAAACCTGCGACTTCGAGTGAGAGCAAGACGTTCTCGTACGCTCAGATCTTGTCACAGGGGCTCAGTCCTAAACCAACGCCAACCACGAGTGCGCAACCTTGGGCAGCGACGACTTTAGCGTTGAGACAGGTGAAGGAACGTTCTCGATCGCCTGTAAATTCGACGACTTCCTCGGTGCACGAGAACAGTCCTCCGCAGGAGGCGAGGCAGGTTCGAGAGTCCTCTGTGACTAAGCAGGAGGCGAGGCAGGTTCGAGAGTCCTCTGTGACTAAGCAGGAGGCGAGACAGGAGTGGGACACTACGAGGAGGAGAGAGACGAGGAAGACACACCAGGATGCGCCAAAGTCGAAGATTCCTGAGAAGAGAGCTCGCAGAGGACCCGAGCACCCGAGGGAGAAGCCTCAGAAAGAGAAGGTTAGGGGTAACGTGGAGCAGTTCAGGCAGTTGGAGGTGAAAGAGGTAGTTGGTGTGGAGGAATCTGGTGTTTCTAAGGTGGTTTCGAAGATCGGTGAGGCTGAGGTTCAGAAGGTGGAGGAGGTTCGACAGGAGAGAGAGGTTGAGGTTCAGAGACAGGATGAAAAAGAGGAGAAGGTGGAGGTTCGGCAGAGGGGCAGATCTCAGGAGAAGAAGAGAAAGCCGAGGAAGAAGAAGACGGAGAAGTCGGTGGACGATGAGATTGATAAGGCTTTGAAGGAGATCGAGGATATGGATAAGCAGAAAAAGAGGGACAAGTCGAGGGAACAGAGTAAGAGTAAAGAGCCAGCTGCGATGGAGAAGCCTAAGGAAGAAAGCGAGAAGAAGAATGCGAAGTCGAGTGAGAAGAAGAAGCAGGGTAGAGCGAGGAATAAGGATGAACTAGAATCTACAGTGAAAGAACAGGTTAAAGCAAAGGATGATACGAAAGAAAGCAAGGAAGAGAAAGATTCGGAGAAGAAGAATACCAAGGATAACGTTAGAGCTGCTAAAGAAACGAAAGCTGAAGTTCGAAAGGACGAGTCAAAAGACTCTGCTAGTGAAACGAGAAAGGTTGAAGCGAAGGAAGAGAAACCTCAGAAGGAATCTGCTTCGAAGAAGAAACAGAGAGGCAAAGAACAACCTGGCGCAGCGAAAGACAAGCCCAATCGAGACAATACTAAACCTACGAAGACTGAAACTGACACAGAGCAATTAAAGAAGCCTGTCGAAGACAAATCAGAAGTGAAGAAAGAGAAAGACGTTAAACCTGAAGTAGCCAAAAATGTAGAAAACGTGGAACCAGTGAAGAAACAGGAAGACGCGAAGTCTGCGAAGCCTGCGAAAGCAGATAAAGCTGAATCGAAGGACAAAGCACGAGCTGAGTCGAAGGAGAAGGCTGAAGTTAAGGCTGATGAACCAGTGAAGCCTAAAGAACAGGAGAAATCGAAGAAAGGTAAAAAGCAGAAACAGGTGAACGAGCAAGAGTCTTCGAAGGATCAGATGGCTAAGAAATCGGGCCAACAGAAGGAACAGGAGAAGAAAGACGTGAGGAAAGCAAAGGAAGAAGAGAGAAAGGTGGAGCAATCGAGAGAGAAAGAAATTGCAAAACCTGAGGAGAAGTTAGAGGTGAAGAAAGATGCGAAACCGATTGAAAAGGAAGAAATTGAAGCTGAGGTTGAAGTAAAAGCAGCGAAAGATGATAAAGATAAGAGGGTGAACGTGAAAGAGAAGAAAAGGAAGGACGAAGTGAAAGATCAAAGGAAACAGGAAGTAGAGGCGAAGATAGACATTGAGGAAGAACAGAAGGCTGTAATCAGCGAACTTGAACGCGCAATAGAGTCTGCGATGGTGGTTACTGAAGCTGAGAAATCAGTTGAAATTGACGAGATCGTGAAATCGGAAATAATTACGCAGGAAAGTACGGTGAAAGAGGAGAAAATGGAAGAGAAACCTTCTGAGAAGAAAGTCGATATCAAAGACTCGAAGAAAGATTCTGTGCCAAAGGAAGAAATAAAGAAAGAAGCTGAGCCAGAGAAACAGGCTAAAGCGAAAGGTGGAAAGAAATCTAAGAAAGAACCTGAAGTCAGTCAGAAATTAACACCTGAAACGAAAGATGTTCCTGAGAAAGAAGAAAAGATTGTCGAAGAAAAACCTGTTAAAGACGAGAAAATTGTTGCAGAGGAATCGAAGAAAGAAATTTTGAAACCTGAAGAACCTGCGATGCCTGCTAAAGGACAGTCAGATAAGAGAAAGGGTAAGAAATCTAAATCTCCTGTAACAGCAAAGAAAGAAGAAAGTTCCAAATCTGTATCACCCATAGAAGAGAAAAAGAAACCAGAGATAAAAGAAGAAATACAAGAGTTAACACCGAAATTAGATAAAGATAGTGATAAAATCGATGAGAGTAAACAAATATCTGTAACAGAAGAGAAGAAAGAAATAACCACTGAAGTTAAAGAGGAAATTGGTACAATTCAAACTGAAGAAAAGGAAGATAAGAATGTTCTTAATATTCCACTCGAAACTAATGCTCAACCTGGTGCAGAAATGACTTCTCCCGACGACAAAACCGCAGAAATTGTCAATACCCTAATCGAACTTGTCAAAGAAGAAGCTTTACAGCAATCAAAAGCACGCGAAAGTGTCGAAGTCTCTGACAAAGAAAGGAAAGAAGAAACTCTTCTTCCCGAAGCTCCAAAAGCAAAACCTAAACTCGATGAACCAGAATCTCCAGGAGCACCATCGAACCCTAAAAAAGCAGGCAAACCAAAGGAAAAAATCCCAACTCCTGCAGTTGAACAAAAAGAAGAGCCCAAAACCAGTCAATCAGGTACACCAAAGGCTGACAAAAAGAAGAAGAAGAAGCAGGAGATGAAAGACAAGATTACCCTCGAATTACAGCAACTGGAACAAAACACAATTCCCAAAAATCCCGACACAGACACGAAGGCAGTCAAAGACACCGCTGTAACCGAAATTAGCAAAGTTCCGCTAGAAAAACTAACCGAAGAAGTACCGACACCGTTAAAACCTGAGACTCCAACAGCTGAAGCTAAAGACAGTTCTCCCGAGAAAACACCTGAAGAATTCCCTGTTGCGAAATTGTCAGACGAGACAAAATCTGAATCGCATGATTCGATCGAGAAACCATTGGTAAAAGAAGAGACCGTTTTAGACAGAAGTTTCTCGGTCGAGGACAATTCCTCGTCGACGACAGGCAAAGCGTTGATCATCGAGAAAACGGTAACCACGGTGACAACTACGACCAGCATGCCCGGGTCTATGGAAGTGAAACCGCCGAACGTGAAATCCGTGAAATCCGTAGAGATCTTAGAAAGCATCCCCTTACCCAAGATCGTAGGCTCCAAACCCACTGAACTAATCACCCTGCGTCCCGAAACAGTAGAAGCTAGCCTAACCACCAGATATGCTAGGGTATCGGATGATTCAGCTGTTGGTATCCCCTCGAAAGCGTCATTGGTAGAGAAGTTAGCCTCGGACACAGGGCTGTCGAGTTCTGATTACGCGGTATATATCGACAGTCTCGGCGAAGACGGTCAGCCAGTTCTGTTTGGTAGCGTTCAGGATAGGCGGAGAGGTCGTTCTGGGACTCCATTGTCGGCTATGTCTGTAGGAAACGCGAAGAATGACGAACGCGAGATTCGTGTGATAGAGAAGGAACGGGACGCGATCGTTTCGATGGGGAAATCGAGGGGAGATGACGAGTGTAAGATTGAGGAGGGTAGGGTGAAGGATGAAGGGGAGGCTGAGGTTCTTGGAAAAGAAGAAATCGGGAAGGTAGTTGTGGAGAGTGATGGTAATGTTGAGGAGGTAAAGAAAGATGAAGTTGTGGAGGAGAAGGCTTCTGGTGTTAAGGAAGTTTCGGAAGAGATGAAGAAAATGGAAGAAATTGCGGTAATTGTAGAGAGTAAAGGTAATGTTGTGGAGGTAAAGAAAGATGAAATTAGAGTAGAAAAGTCTTCTGGTGTTAAAGAGGACGTTTCAGAAGAGATGAAGAAAACGGAAGAAATTGCGAAAGTAGTTGTAGGAAGTGAAGGTAATGTTGTAGAAGAGAAACCTTCTGATGGTAAAGAGGAAGTTTCAGAAGAGATGAAGAAAACGGAAGAAATTTCGAAGGTAGTTGTAGAGAGTGTTGTGGAGGTAAAGAAAGATGAAATTGTAGAAGAGAAGTCTTTTGGTGTTAAAGAGGAAGTTTCAGAAGAAATGAAGAAAACAGAAGAAATTGCGAAAGTAATTGTAGGAAGTGAGGGTAATGTTGCAGAAGAGAAGTCTTCTGATATTAAAGAGGAAGTTTCAGAAGAAATGAAGAAAACAGAAGAAATTGCGAAAGTAATTGTAGGAAGTGAGGGTAATGTTGCAGAAGAGAAATCTTCTAATATTAAAAAGAAAGTTACGGAAGAAATTGCTTCCGATGTTAAAGAAAAACTTCTACAAAAGGAAGTTGAAAGTAAACCGACGAAAGTTAAGGGAAAATCGGCTGACGACGAGAAACAAGCTGAAGTTTTTGTTAAATTTGAAGATTCTAAACCTAAAGAGATAGATGTTATTTCTTGTTATTACGCGGACTTGGTTAAACCGTACTGGTTTAATTATCATCCTTACACGGAGGCTGAGAGTAATTTCTACAAGTGTTTCAAAGTGGTGAAGGTAGTGGAAGAGAATGCACCTCCTTGCACACCTCCAAGAGCTAAGAGCATCGAGAGAATCGTTCAGGAAGCGATCATGAGGAAGCCTAAGGAGGAAAAGCAGGAATTGAAGGACGAAGAAACAACTGAGGTGGAGAATAGAAAGATGGCGCTGATTGACGAGACTATAAAGTATCCTGTTAGCATGTTCTATGAATTAGAAGCTCAGTGGGTGAAATCTAAGCAGGCTGAGAAGAAAGATGTGCCTGCTCCTTTGGAGGAATTTGAGGAACAGGTTGAGAAAGAAGAAAAAGAACCTGTGGAAACTGTAGAGATAGAGAAAAAAGAAAAAGAGCAACCTGTTAAAGTAGAAGAAGTTCAAAAAGAAGAAAAGAAAGTTGTGGAATTAGCAGAGGATCAGGCGAAAGCAGAGATATCTGCGATGTTTGAAGTTGAGAAAAAGGAAAAACAACCTGTGGAAATTGTAGAGATAGAGGAAAAAGAAAAAGAGCAACCTGTTAAAGTAGAAGAAGTTCAAAAAGAAGAAAAGAAAGCTGAGGAATTAGCAGAGGTTCAGGCGAAAGAAGAGATATCTGCGATGTTTGAAGTTGAGAAAAAGGAAAAACAACCTGTGGAAACAGTAGACAACATTCAAAAAGAAATAGAGCAACCTGTTAAAGTAGAAGAAGTTCAAAAAGAAGAAAATAAAGCTGAGGAATTAATGAAGGTTCAGACGAAAGAGGGACGACCTGCGAAATTGGAAGTTCGGAAAGAAAAAGAGCAACCTTTGAAAATAGAAGAAGTTGTAAAAGAAGAAACAGCTGAAGAATTTTCAGAGTCTCCTCTTATCAAAGATGTTGCTGAAACTATTAGAGAAATGACTGCAATAATTAATAGCACAGACGAAATTTTGCACGCAGCAGCGTTTGTTGATGACGAAGTAACGGATACAGCTAAGAAAGAGAAGAATTTAGCTGAGAAGAAAGTGGAAGAAAAGGTGAAACAGAAGGAGGAACAAGTGTCTGATAAGAAGTCAAAGGAAAAATCAAAAAAAGAGAAGCAACCGAAAGGTGAGAAAGCTAAAGTTAAAATGGAAGTTCCAATGTCGATTAAAGAGACTGAGTTCTTCGAGAAGCAAGATGTTAGAGTTATTGGAGCTAAGAATGTGCCACAGACTATAGAACAGTTCCTTAGAGAAGAAGCTAGAGCATCGAACATGCAAAGTAGCGATCAGAAGGAAGATGAAATGTTCGAAGAAAGTATTCTGGCAGAGGAAACATTCCTTGCGTTAGAACCAAGTGTTGAAGAGGAAATGAAACCTGCAGTTGAACTTACAGAAGTACAATCAAAGAAAATGGAGGAAGAAATAATTCCAGAAACTCTAGCAGTGACTGAGCAAAAAGTTGTAGAAAAGAAACCTGGTTCTGAGAAGAAGAAGACTTCCAAGGAAACACAAGCAGAGAAAAAGAAGCAAGAAATAGCACCAGAAACTCAGACTATTACGGAACAAAAGGAAAAGAAACCTGTGGAGAAAGCAGCTTCTGAGAAGAAGAAAGCTTCTAAAGAATCTAAGAAAAAAGAAGATCTTAAGGAAGCAGCAAAAGAAGAAAAATTGATCAGAGAAGAACCAATGAAACCACAAGAATCTATTGTTATAGAAGAAACAACCGAGAAATTGGCAAACAATAAAGCATTAGAGCAAACAATTGAAGAGAAAGAGGCTGAAGTTATAGATACAAATGCACCTCAATCTCCAGTGAAAGAAGACAATTCTAAAGCTGCAGAGAATGCTAAGAAAGAAGAAACGAAAGCTCCAGCGAAACCAGGAAAGCAGAAGCAACAAAAAGAGAAGCCTGAAGCTAAAGCTAAGTCTACTCCAGAGAAAGAAGCAAAGAAACAAGATAAGCAAGAAGTCGGTTCTCCAGAATCAAAGAAAAAACGTGAAGGAAAATCGAAGAAAGGACCTGAAATCCCAACAGTGCCTCAAGAAAGCTTAACTGAAGTTCTTCCACAAGAAGCTAAGAAGGAAGAGATTCAACTGGAAGTAAAAGAAAGTCCTAAGGAAGAAATGAAAGAAGTTCCTAAAGAAGAAGTAAAAGAACCCTCTGAGGGAGAGATTCAAGCACCAGTGTGCACAAAATCATGGGCATCCGTTGTCAGCATGAAAGGAACAACCGAAACGACCAATATTCCCGAAGAAAATTTGCAAACCTTAAATGTCACGTCTGAAGAAGTGATACCTGAAGCACCGAAAGCTGAAAAACTGGAGCAGGTAGCAGAAATTGTACCTGAAGTACCTCAGAGTCTACCAGCACAGCAGAAACCGACGAAAGAAGAAAAGAAAGAGAAAAGGAAGAAAGATACGAAGCAAGAGAAGAGCAATGCTGAAGCAAAAACGCCTTCTGTTGACACTAGTGACAATGAAAAGGAAAGAACGAAGACTGCTGTTGCTGAGAAAATTGAGGAATCAACAGAATTGGATGGAAAAGATTCTAAATCGTACGCACAAGTGACAGCTTCCAGCAGAAGAACACCTACGCCAGGTGTTCAAGAAGATCAGATACTCTTCAAACCGATTCCTCTGAAATCTGACGAAAATATGGATAAAATGACCGAAGACAAGGAAGTGACACTCGAAGAGGCTTCGCAAAAGAGCGAAGTAAGCACAAAAGCTCCTGAAGCGAAAGAAGAAACATCCAAACCTGAAGAAATTGCAACAACAGACAAGAAAATCGACGAACAAGTTGTTGAAAAGGACTCGTTCAAAGAAGAACCAATTTCGTGGGTGGAAGAGATCGAGCAAGAAGAAATCGCCACGAAATCTTCTGCGCAAACTGTCACGGAAGCTGAAGCAGCAGAGAAAACGAAAGATTCGTGGGCTACCATAGTTGGCAAGCACGTCGAATCACCCGATAGTCTTCCATCGTCACCTGTCGAAAAGGTCGTCGTGAAAAAAGAGCAACCGAGTGAACGTTCGCCTTCGCAAGTACAGATCGTCGTTGAAGATGCTCCGAAACCGATGAAAATTGAAGAAGTGGTTCAAGTCGACGAACAAGGCTTCATGGAGTTCGTGAATCGAAAGGAATTGCGCTCTAGACGATCTAGATCGCGATCTAGAAGTGCTAGGCGAGACGAAGGTGCTTTGAGACAGTCGAGTGATAAGCCTATAATCCCTGAAGATATTCTGAGCGAAGAGCAGAAGAAGGAACATGTACAGAAAGTAGAGGAACAGAGAAAGAAGGAGACAGGTAAAGGAAAAGAAGAAAAAGAAGGTGGAAAGGAGAAATCTAAGAAAGAGAAGGGTAAAGGAAAAGCAAGTGGTGCAGATGCCGATCAAGTGACGAAAGATGAGCAAGGAAAGGGTAAAGAGAAACCTCAAAAAGAAAAGGGCAAGGTGAAAGGTGAAGAGAAAGTGGAGGAAGAGAAGGTAGAACCACAGGTTGAACAGAAAGCTCAGAAACAGCAAGAGAAGAAAGATACTTGGAAGGGTAAGGGCAAGTCGAAGGGTAAAGACTCTGATCTGAACCAGGAAAGTAAGAAGAATGTTCAAGCTCCTGTAGAGAAAATTGAAGAAAAGTCCGAAGAGGTAGATAAGCTGATAGAAATGAAAAAAGAAGAGCAGGTTGCGAAGTCTGAGGCTGCAGAAGCAGATAAAACTGTTGAGGAGGATAAGACGAAGGCTAAAACAGCAGTACAACCGAAACAGGAAACGAAAGAGCAATCTGCTGGTGGTTCGAAGAAGAATAAGAAGTCGAAACGAGGAAGGTCTGATAAGGAGCAACCTAAAGACGAAACTGTGATACCAGAAGTTGAAGTGAAATCGGAGAGAGAAGGTGACGTAAAACCTGCGAAAGAATCAGAAGTTAAAGAAGTTAAGGAAGTGAAAGAAGTTCAAGAAGAGGTAAAAGCACCTGCAACACCTGAAATCGAAAGTAAAAAGACACTTGAACCTGCCCAAGAATTGAAACCTGAGAAGCGTAAAGGGAAGTCTAAAAATAAGAGAGCGAAAAATGTTGAAGAGAAGAAAATATCTGAACCTAAAATTAAAGAAGAAGTACCGATAGAAGAAGTAAAAGAAGACGCAAAGGAAAAGGACATAAGCAAAAAGAAAGTGGAAGAAGTGGTTGATTCCAAATTAGATATCGCTGAAGAGAAGAAAGAGGCACCAGTAGTGGCAGAAGTACCTAAAAAAGAAGAGATAAAAGAAAAACCTGGAGAAGTGTCACCCAAGACTCCAGAATCTCCAACTGAAGAAAAAGAGAAAGCTAAAGAGGAACCGGCTGAAGCGAAAGGAAAGGCTAAGCTCTCGAAAAAGCAGAAGAGAAGGCAAAAGAAGAAAGAGCAATCAGTTTCGCGAGCAGCCAGTGAAGAAAAATTGAAAGACGAGAAACCAGAGACGAAAGAGGAAACAGTTACTGCTCCTACAACTCCGAAAGAAGAAAAGCCGAAAGAGATACCTGTAGAAATTGCTTCGCCTGAACCAACAAAATCTGAGGAAAAAGTTGAAGAGAAGAAAGAAGTTAAAGAGGAGAAATTAAGCACAGCCATTGCTGAACTACTCAGTGATGAAATAAAGCTTGCGCCTGAAACTATGCCTAAAGTAATACCCAAGAAAGAGACAAAACCATCTAAAGATAAAGCAATGCCACAGATACCTGCTGAAAAGATAGTAGAGCTACTGAAAGTAACTGAAGAAAAAGTAGAGCTACCAAAAGCAGTTGGGGAAAAGGTAGAGGTGCCAAAAGTGGTTGAACAAAAGATAGAACCTTCGAAACCAACTGAAGAGAGAGTAGAGGTGCCAAAAGCAGTCGAAGAAAAGGCAGAACCACCGAAACCAACTGAAGAGAGAGTAGAGGTGCCAAAAGCAGTTGAAGAAAAGGCAGAACCACCGAAACCAACTGAAGAGAGAGTAGAGGTGCCAAAAGCAGTTGAAGAAAAGGCAGAACCGTCGAAACCAATTGAAGAGAAAGTAGAGATACCAAAAGCAGTTGAAGAAAAGGGGGAGCCATTGAGGCCAACTGAAGAAAACGTAGAAGTACCAAAAGCAGTTGAAGAAAAGGCAGAACCACCGAAACCAACTGAAGAGGAAGTAGAGATGCCAAAAGCAGTTGAAGAAAAAGTGGAGCCACCGAAACCAACTGAAGAAAACGTAGAAGTACCAAAAACAGTTGAAGAAAAGGCAGAACCACCGAAACCAACTGAAGAGGAAGTAGAGGTGCCAAAAGCAGTTGAAGAAAAAGTGGAGCCACCGAAACCAACTGAAGAGAAAGTAGAGATACCAAAAGCAGTTGAAGAAAAAGTGGAGCCATTGAGACTAACTGAAGAAAACGTAGAAGTACCGAAAACAGTTGAAGAAAAGGCAGAACCACCGAAACCAACTGAAGAGAAAGTAGAGATACCAAAAGCAGTTGAAGAAAAAGTGGAGCCATTGAGACTAACTGAAGAAAACGTAGAAGTACCGAAAACAGTTGAAGAAAAGGCAGAACCACCGAAACCAACTGAAGAGAAAGTAGAGATACCAAAAGCAGTTGAAGAAAAAGTGGAGCCATTGAGACTAACTGAAGAAAACGTAGAAGTACCGAAAACAGTTGAAGAAAAGGCAGAACCACCGAAACCAACTGAAGAGAAAGTAGAGATACCAAAAGCAGTTGAAGAAAAAGTGGAGCCATTGAGACCAACTGAAGAAAACGTAGAAGTACCAAAAACAGTTGAAGAAAAGGTAGAACCACCGAAACCAACTGAAAAAATAGTAGAGGCACCGAAACCAGCTGCAGAAGAAGAGAAGAAAAATGAAACTATCGTTGAAGAAAAGGTAGAAACATCTAAACCATCAGAAGATAAGATGGAGAAAGATATGAAACAGGAGGAATCAACGCCTGCTTCGAAAGAAAAATCTAAACGTAAAAATAAACAGGCGAAGAAAGGTAAACGAGAAGAACAGGATACACCAGTGAAATTAGCATCTGAAGAAATACCTCCACCCAAAGTTGAAACAGACTCTATTACTTTAAGCACAGACTCTTCTGCCACAGTAACTCCAGATACTTCAAAGGAAGTAACTGATCTAGGAAAAGATGTGACAATACCTGAAGAAACAGTGAAAGTAGATACGAAACCTGAAAAGGTAGAGATTGAAGAGAAACTGCTACCTGAGGTTAAGGAAGAAGACAAAGACGCTTCTGCAGATGTAATCGAACAGAAGATTGTTTCCGAGCAAATCGTCGTAAAAGAAGAAACACAGAAGGAACTTCTCAAAGACAACGAAAAAGTGGAAATTCCCCAGAAAACTGAGGAACCTCCCAGCACTCCGCCTGCGAAAGAAACCCCCAAGAAAGAAGAGAAGCCCAAGGACAAGAAAGACAAACCTGAAGAAGAAAGAACCAAGATCGAGCCAAAAGAGGTACCCAAACCCAAACCATCGATCATCGAAGAGAAACCGCTGAAGAAAACGATAGAAATAAAAGAAGATAAAATCATTCCACTCGAATTAGTACCCGAAAAAATCATCAAGTCCGCCGAAGTGATAATAAACGGCAAACTTCAAGAAGAAATCCTGAAAATAGAAGAAATAGTGAAACCGAAAGAACTGGAAGACATCCAGCCAGAGATCGTGAAAGAACTCGAAAGCATAATCCAAGACACCGACGAGATCCCCGTAGAAACTCTTCTCGACGAAATCGAGTCTCCCATAACACTGGACTCTATCCAAGCCCAACTCGAAACCGAAGAAGAATTCGAAAAGTGTATATCCAGCGAACCGGAGATAGAAACCGTAGACATCGTGATCGAACCGGCCAAACCAAAGGTTCAATTCTACATAGCCGACGAGATCCTCGTTCTAAGTCCCGAGAAGAAGAAACCAATTCAAACTCCTCTGATCTTGAAAACCTTCTCGGAACTGAGCAACTCGAAATTCCTCTCCCTAGATAGCGGCTTCTGGCCAGACAAACATCCCTATCACGAAGCTGAACGCTACCTGTTCGAGAACTTAGCTAATTACCCGAAAGACAGTCCCGCCGACGGTATCAATCACGATTCGAACGATCCGGGCAACTTCGACGGGGATCACGATGGTAGTAGTTTGAACGATCGCGGTGGAAACGGCGGTCCCTTGAATTCTTACTTCATGGGCGGACCGCAGACGGAACGTTTGATCGCCGATCTTCCCGGTGGTATAGGTAGTTGGAGCGATTACAGTACTTACCTGTCGAGCGAAAACGAGCAGAGAACGGATCAGTTGTCTACAGGTGTGATTCAGGGAAAGATCGAGGAACCTGTGTCAGATTTATCCTATCCCGTCGGCGAACCTGTTTCTCAATCGTCGTCCTCTGTTTGTGTTCTAACCGACGAGAAATCGTCGAAATTAGCGTTCGAGTCTGTTCCATCGTCGTCGTCAAGCTCCGAGGCGAGAAAATCGCGATCCACTGTCGTCGATGTGTCGATTTCTGGCGAAGAATCCTCGACGTTAGACCAAAAATCCTCCGCTTATTCCGATCCACGTGATTTCTCCTCGTTACCAGACACTCCTACCGACCACGGTCCAGATCCTAAGGAACATTTAGGTATAGAAAAAGGATCGACGATGCAGCAGCACGCTCGAATCGTGGAGACGGAGAGAGAGATGGAGGTAGCTGAAGATGAGGCTGATAAGAGGATACGAGGGATCAAGGTGCGATCACGACACAAGCAGCGCTCGATTTTTTACCCGATCGAGCTTCAAAAGAGTTCACTGTCCTTGTTGTTGTTACTGTTATTATTATTATTAATTATTGTTATTGCTGTTCTGTTCTGTGTGTTGGATTCGCGTGTATGTCTACTATTTACCTATTAAGTAACACGCGTGTGTGTGTGTGTGAGTGCGTGTGCTTGGCACAGGTGTTTCCTGTAACTGTTTGTGACCTGGAAAGTTTATCTCTATTTCTTTCTTCTTTTTTTTCTTCTTCTTTCGTCTCCTTCTCTGTAAGTGTACTGTTCTTCCCGATCGGTCAGTTTCTCACCTTTTCTCGACCTCTGTACTATTACTTACCTTCCAGCGTGATCTCGTACTATCTCTACTTCGCTGACTCTTTGCGTTTTCACTGTTTGCTAGACGCTGTTTTTGGCTATCGCTACTGTTAACGCCTATTAGTTCGCTGTTGCTTCGAAGAATCTCTTCTCCCTTTTTTTCTATTCTTTCTTTGCTTGACATGCATGCTTAAGTAGTTTTTCAGCAGTGCACGAGCGTAACTTGATTTTCGGCTTGCGTTGCGGTTTAAGTAGATCGACATTTTTGAACTTCCCGCGTGAAAAATTGGCGAAAAATGATCTTTTTAGAACGATTTTCGTCCCGTTTAACGAAGCAGTTCGTAGCCACGCGACACGTTACGAAGTATTCGATACGTTGTCCCTCTTTAGAAAAAATCTACGATTTTTCTTATACTTCTTTACAGCTTTCTCTCTTACCATCTGACGTCTAAGAGAGAATATTCCTTCCGATTCGAAGGTTTAACGTATACAATGTAAATTTTGAAAAACCCTGTAGTTTTTACGATAACGTATTCTTAACCCCTATTTTTTCCCCCCCTTTTTTTTTTTTATCGAACCTGCATGATGATCGTGTTTTCGAAGTTCCCTAATTTACAATTATGCCAGACTCTTGTTTCTTTTTTCTACACGTTTTGCCTACCCTCATGTTACAGTTTGTTCAAGGTTTGACGAGTTCCCCTAATCCATTAATTAACAGATTGAGATTGAAGCTCCTGATCTGCACGTCATAGTTTCTTCTTCGCCGTTTCAATTAACCCCGACGTTGATTAATTCGTTCCTGTGTTACAGGACATCATACAGGAACGGCTGATGGTTCTACAGCTGAGTATATCGAACCTGAAAGGAACTTACTTGCCACGAGATAGCATAGACTCCATGCTGTCTGCGCTCATGGTGAGAAAATACGTGAGAAACGAGTAAAGAAGGAATATTTTACCATTTTTTTCTTTTACCGTCGAACTGTGCAATTTGTGCCAACGGCGTTTTCGTAGAAATGCGTTGAAATTGTGATGTTGTCAGGTAAGCGAAGGCGTGACGATTATTTTCAGAACTTACTGACGGATCTGCGAAACTACAAGGAAGAAGCTGATCAGATGGAGGAAGAATTACGTAAAATTCCAGCGGACACAGAGGCGCAGAAGCTTCTGTCGAATCTAGCGGAAGTTCAAACTCGCATCTCCACCCTGTTGACGCAAGCTGAACAGGGACGTGCTACCCTGGAGGGCGCACGGAGTCAATACGAGCAACGTGGCCACGATATTCACGTCTATAAACAATTCTTGGACGAGACTGACGCCTGGCTGAAGAACATCGTGGCGGGCATAAAGGAGCAAGAACCGATTGCCACGAACAAGGTGCGTCCACGTTAAGGGAAGACTTTATTTTCAGTTAACTTTGGTGGTGGTAGAATAAAACGCTCGGCTGTACACAGAGAATCGAAGAATATTTGACACATGAACTATTTTGCCAATTAAACGAACGTTAATTGATCTTTATGAAAAAAGAAAACATTCGAATCAAATATTTCTTGATTCCCCCTTTTTTCATCCGCTTTCATTAAAATCGCTGGAACTTCAACTTTTCGCAATCCTAATATTTCGTTGAGAATCGCCCAAATTTAAAAGTATCGCCTTTTAATATTTCGTTGAGAATCGCCCAAATTTAAAGGTTGCGCTTTTTAATATTTCATTGGAAATCGCCTAAATTTCAACGTTTCGTATTTTAATATTTCATGGAAAATCGCCCAAAACTTCAACGTTTCATATTTTAATATTTCACTGAAAATCGCCCAAAATTTCAACGCTTCGCTTTTTAACATCTCACTGAGAATCGCCGGAATTTCAACTTTTCGCCTTTTGATATCTCATTGAAAATCGCCCAAAATTGCAACGTTTCACTTTTCAATGTTCCACTGAAAATCGCCCAAAATTTCAACGTTTCAAGCTTCAACGCCGCAATCTTTCAATATCTATCGCCCGATTATCGATCGAAGGATCGTCGAGAGATTCGCGCTTAAAAATCGCGAGTATCGTTCGGTTTGGCAACCCGCGGGCCTGTTCCTATGCTCTCCCGCGCGATCTCGTAATCCCCCGTTTATAGAATGGCGGCGCGCGCGGTGTATTTTTAAGCCGGACCCACATCGAAACGATCACGCACGTAAACGACATATGTCTGTGTCTGTGTCCCTCTGCGGACAGGCTTTGCAGGACGAGCTAAGCAGTCACGCGCAACGGGTGTCGGAGCTTGAATCGCTGCCAGAAATCAGCACGCTGGCAAAGGTCCTGAAGAATGCGCTGTTGGAGGTGATGTCGCGTCTGCAGCAAAGGCAGCAGGTATCCAACGTCTTCGTGCAACGATTTCGTGAATAATGTGCACACACACACACACACACGATCATCGCGATTAATAAATCGGTGAAAAATCGAAAGATATACATATAACGGATGCCAAAGAAAAGAAAAGAAAAAAAAAAGAAACGCTCGGCAAATATCTGTCGCACCTCTTGTACATGTATACTTATATGTATACATATGCAAACAGACGTAACGTCGTCGATTAATTTTGAACGTGTAAAAAAAGGTCACAGTTTGTAGTCGATTTCGAGTCTATTCTGGGAGACGAAAGAGAGAATTGGTTCGATCTGTTGCATCGAAGCAAGGGGAGGTCTCTCCTTTCTTCAAGAGTAACACGGATGTACACAGTACGTATATGGGGGAGAATTGTACCATAGAAAAAATGACGGGAGCAGGGTGATAGACGTATTTTTTAGTCAAGCATGTAACATTCTTCTTTTTTTGGTTTTTCTCTTTCGCTGCTTCAATGGGTCAATTCTGGAGCAAGGATAAAGGTTGTTTTTGCGAACAATTTACACGTGTGTAATTCTTTCTTTTTTTTTTCTTCGTTTCTTCATCATCGCGATTAATAATCTCTTCTCATCTGGGCTTGTTGACGCATCACACCACAAAAAGAAAGAAACATTCAACACACATGGATCATTTATCTCTCTCTTTTCTTTTTTTTTTTTTTTTTATACATTTTTCATCGCACCAAACGTACTTATTTTTTTTTTTTCTTCTCACAAATCTCATCGTGTATTTATTTGTACTACATATAACGCACTTTTTATGTTCCTTTAGCTTAAGGTAATGGATGTAATTGTATAGGCGCAGCATTTTGTTTAAGGAATGTTAATACAATTACTCTGTAATTTTTTTCATGCTGTAATTAAAGTATTCTCATTAATCCCCATCTTCCCCCCTTTTTTATTTATCCCCCGATTTACCGCCAAGAAGATCTGCGTATATATGTGTATCTTCTCGTGTACATATGTGTATGTGTGGAAATAACGACGAATTATTACTTTTTCGAAAAAAGAATTATTCTTCTCTTTCTTTCTTTCCACTTCGATCTAATTTCAACTCTGTCGTTATCTCTCTTGAATTTTTTTCTTATTTTTTTCTCAACAGTAGTCGCTCTGTATACTTTGGTTCGCTTAAATGTGTACACGTTCACAGTTTGGATAAATTATCGACTCTCTCTCTCTCTCTCTCTCTCTCTCTCTCTTATGTATACACCTTTTTTTTCTTTTTTATATTTATGTATATATATATACACGCACACACAAACCTCTTAGCGTGGCAAAAATAAACGCATTAAAATAAAGTCGAACGTAGCATTCACATTTCGTATCTAAAAATACGACAGTGTTACGCGGAGTGTTCTTGCCTGCGAATATTCTCGTTCTCGCTCCTCGACGATCATGTTTTCTAAATAATTCTTCCGTCTCCGTATCCATCGTACATCATGCAGGTGCCGCTAGACCGATCGAAATAGCCAAGGACCATGAAAATCATGTAACAACCAATGTCGAATCTCACGTAACAAACCAGTGATTAACGTGGTGCTGTCATTAACAATCGACGCATTAAATTCTGCTACCTCGAAACCACCGGGCGCTTCTTCTTTCACCTACGTCACCGTTCTGTCGCGTTTCGTAACAGACATTTCGACTGTTGAACGAAAATTCGAACTTCCTTTACGAACGTTTCAATTTACAAGCTTCGAGCGTAGCAAAATTTAAACTTCTCCATTAGAGCTTCTCAGTCACATGTCACGCACAAATATAAAACATCATTCTGTTTTCGAAATTCTACTCACCAAGAATCTCTAACAGTACACGCAAGATGTAACGAGTCACAAAGTGTACTAGGAAGAATAAGAGAGTAAATAGAAAAAGAGACAATTAACCTGCAGCAGAAGACGATAATGAAATTGAGGGACGTGAGAACAGGTAGTCTTGAACATAGAATCGTTTCTTCGATTTTTCCAGGAGATCTGCGACGAAGAAGCGCGAGCCGACGAAACGTCAGACCGAGATGACGCTACCCTAGATCAGGCACCCTCGATTCACTCGTCCCTCGATAGTAGTAGCATGCCATCTCTCGCTGACGTTTCTCTGCAAACAGGACAGAGTTTGCTGGCGAACGACGTTGTCGAGAAACCGCAACAGCTCACCAAGCAAACCTCCACCAACCAAATCGTACCGGCTGTATGTCACTCGTTGACTACGCAAACTACGGATCCTACCCTCGAGACTCTTCCGACAACTCAGGAAACGATAACAATCGTGAAAACCACCGAAGGTGATCACGAGGTGATCGAGATAGCCACGAAGAATCTACCGACGAGTTCCACTCAGGAAGTCGTTCAAGAACGTCCAGATGTGATAGCGGACGACATAGTCGTCGATATGAAGTACCAAGATCCAACGAACACCGACAACACCACCAGCGAGTTGAATATCGTTCACGCAGCTCCGCAGTCCTTCGAAACTGTCCTCGTAGAACCTGACGACGTGACCACAGAGGTCGTCGTAGACGAAGATGGCTCGAAGAGGATCATTGTGAGGAAATTGAGACGAACCACGGTGACCAGTAGACAAACCACCCAGCAACACGTATCCTCGATGTCCACCGCGATTGGAGATGCTCCTTCTGTGGTGCAAGCCTTCTCAGAGGCTACCATGAGGGACCAGCAGGTGACAATGACTACCATGAAGCCTAACGGAACCATAGAGACCACTACCAAGCAGATTTACGGTGGCAGAGTGGCCACAGGCACTCCTTTCAAGGATGTGAACGTGGAGGAATACGAATCTGCTCCACAGTACACACACACGGTTACACAGGGGCATATCAGAGATATCAGCCCTCAGCCTCTAGAGGAGGGTATTTTGATGGAAGGAGGTGAGTACCAAGGGAAAACCTCGAGCGTGCACGCAGTTGTGCAGCAGGTAACTAGAAGAGTGGTCAGAAAAACTAGGAAGATCATTAGGAAGGTTACAATTATAGACGGTAAGGAGACAACTACAGAGGAGATCATAGAAGAGCCTGAAGAGATAGAGATCGACGAGAAGAACATACCGCATATAAGTATCAACGTGATCAAGCAGGAAGAACAGCGATACGTTGGTCCAGATGGAAGACAGGTCGAGGAAAAGGCTGTAGATCGTGTTACAGTCGAGGATGTCACTGACAAAGAATGTAAGAAGGACGAGGAGATTGTGACTGACGAGACTCCTATGCAGGGACCGTTCTTCGGTGCGTTTGCCAAGGACATGCATCCGAGTATAGGATTTTTGGAGCCAGAGAAAGAAGAAATCTTACCGGATAGCAAAAAAGTTGTAACAGAAGAAGAAAATGTTTCTGATGCGGATATTCGAGTGGAAGAGATCGTAGAGAGTCTGGAGGAACCAGCAGAGAAGGAAGAACCTGTGCAGAGTCCGGAAGAGTCGCTGGTACCGAGTGAACTAGCAGAGGAGAGTCTGAAGCAAGAGTTCGTCGAGAAGAAGCCCGAGCAAGTGGACAAGTACGAGCACGAGCATTTCTTGGTTGAGGTAAATGGAAAAAAGTCCCTTCGTACGGCCAGTCAGGCGTTCATCGATGCTGAAGTGTCGGCTGGTTTGCAGAGTCCAAGCGAAGAGATCAGGATACGCGAGACACAGGTACAGGAAGAAGTAGCGAAGTCTCCGATTGAATCGTTGACCGGATCGGAGGACGTGGCAAGCGTAACTAAAGCGACCTGTAAGTCTGTCGATGCACCAGTAACCAGCGAAACACCCAGTATCGAGCTAGAAGGTCGCACGGTAGATGTAGAAAAGCACCCAGACACAATTGGCACCGTAGATGTACTAGAGGGAAAACCTTCGATCGAGGCGACGACGACGGAGGCGCCTGTTTCTTCGGCAATAATCGTACCAGCGGGAGTAGAAAAGACGGTTCAAATTTCAGGAGAACAGCCTGTGCAAGAGGAGAAGTCTGCGACACCATTGGAGGCGAGAAAGAAAGAAGAAACGGAAGTTCTTCCGATTAACGTGAAGCAGCAGATAGTGAAAGACTCGTTCATCCCTGAGATCGATTATTCGGTGGACGGTTTCATGGACGAAGCTCTGAAACCAGAATACAAACCAATTTTCCACAAAGTCGAGATATCTCTGGCTGTGAGAAAGGAAGGTGAAGAGATACAGCCTACAGTGTCTGTGAAGAGTCAAGCCGAACCAGAAGGAACTCCCTATCGAATGGTGAAAGAGGACGTAGACATCAGGCTACCAGCAGACAAAGAGAGCAAGTCTGTGATCCACGACAAGATAGTCCAAACTTCTCCACAGTTGGTTGAACCGACAATCGTCCCTCTCTACAAGTTCTCCACTTCGGAGGAAGACGTAGCTACCTCTGACGACAAGATAGTCCAAACGTCTCCACAGTTGGTCAAACCGACAATCGTCCCTCTCTACAAGTTCTTCACTTCGGAGAAAGACGTAGCCACCTCTGACAAGTCTGTCGTCACGTCTGAGAAAGAGGAGACTGACAAGTCCATCTTCACTTCGGAGAAGGAAGAAACCTCTGACAATGTGATCACGTCAGAGAAGGAAGACGAGTGTCGCGTCGAACCTGCGGTGAAACCTGAAGTAGAAACAACCGTAGACCTGGATAGAAAGACCGAAGAAGAGATTGGATCACCGATGAAGTCTTTGGAGACGAAATCGAGCACGTCTCTTCTATCCAACATTGCTGAATCGATGGAGATCGACGTTCCTCTGTCAGACTCCTCGAAGAACGTCAGCGATGCACCTCAGCCTGATATCACAAAGATGCTTGAATCCAGGGAGTTGGAATTGTCGTTGAAGGAAGAAACATCGGAAGGTGAGGATGGTTACGAGGCGGATAGAACTATGGTGTCTACGACTACTCCTGACGGCGATAGCGTGACGAGAACGAAGAGGAGAAAGAAGAGGAAGCAGAGGATGCGTAGCACCAGAGACGAGGAGCAAACTGAATTCCCGAAAACCACCACAGACGAAGGAGAGTTCACCGACGACGTGACACCGCCGGAAAGCGAGGACGCGAAGGCCACGAAGAAGAAAAAGAAGAAAAAGAAGTGGGAGGACACCGAGAAAGCAGCCGCCACGTTGAACGAGGCAGACACTCAGACTGCTCCTCGAGAATTCCAGGTCTCCGTTGCTACGTCACCCAAGCAGGAAGAAGTGACAGAAATTTACGTTCAAACGTCGCCACAATTGACGGAAGAAGCTGACGTTGTAAAGATCGAAGAAGTTCACGAAGAAGTGCAAACTTCACCGGAGATTCCACTGGAAGAACCGGAGAGAATTGAAACACCTAAGATACAAGAGGTTCATACACAGATGCAGACGTCTCCGTTACCTGTCCTAGACTTCAGCATGCAAACTGTTCCCGAAGAAAAGCTCGAACCTGTGAAACCGAGCATGCAACACACCGAGATGCAGACTTCTCCGTTGAAAGCGTTAGACTTCGGTGCTCAGACTGTCGCGGAAGAAACGCCTCGAATAGAAGAAGTAAGCACTCAGACGTTGGAAACGCCTACTATAAAAATGGAAGAGTACGCTGTTCAAACTAGTCCGATCGAAGACGTCGAACCAGCTGCTGTTCCAGCGGAAACTGAGGAGATTCACGTTCAAACTGTAGCTACGGAAGTGATCTCCATGGAGGCACAAACCTCACCAACAGCACCTTCCACAGAAATGGAGACTCAGACTGCGGAGAAGATTGTCGTCGCCGTTGAGCAGCAGACAACTCCTCCGCCGCTCGAAGAGAAGGTTCTAAGTGGTATAGCTGTTCAAACCATAACCCCTGAAGTACCGAAAACAATCGAAACAGAAGCACAAACCAGTAAACCTGTTACTCCAGAAAAGATCACGCTGGACTTCAATATCCAAGCAGATTTGACGGAACAGCCTTCCGTGGAAGTGGTGGAAACTCAGACCACTCCTGAGGAGAGTCCTCGACAAGCTGTTACTCAAGAAACAGAATCTCAGACTATCTCACCTGAAAAGATCACGCTAGACTTCAATACCCAAGCAGATTTGACGGAACAGCCTTCCGTGGAAGTGGTGGAAACTCAGACTACTCCTGAGGAGAGTCCTCGACAAGCTGTTACTCAAGAAACAGAATCTCAGACTATCTCACGTGAACAAACCAGGGAAACTACGATGCAAACCAGTCCAGTTACCATTTCTTCCAAAGTAGAGGTCTGCGATCTCTCTGCTCAGACTAGCCTAGAAGAAGTTAAGCAGTCTATGGACGAGCAGTCGCAGACCATCACTCCGGACAAAGTAGAAACGTTGGACAGCTCTGTACAGATCAAGACGAGTGAGCTGGTTCCTCAGGTCGAAGAGAGCGTGCAAAGTATTCCTGAAACTCGGGAGGATGGTATGCAGACGATTATCGAATTCGAGAAACCGTCACTGGTGACGAGTTCTCAGCAAACGAATGGAGTAGCTAAAATTGTAGACGAGAGAATGAGCGTAGTAGTTAAGGACGAAGAAGGGAACGTGATAGAGGCCACGATGGACGTGGTGGACTCGCGGATAGACGTAGAAACTCCTCTGAAGCTTACAGAAATTCCAGTAGCACCTGATGTACAAGTACAAGAAACGAAGGATTACTCGGGAACGACGAGAGGCGCGGAAGCTGAGGAGGTGTCTGGTCCAGAAGAGTGTAAAAAGGTGGAAGAAAGTTTGCAGGAATCCTCTGAACATGTCGAAGTTAAGTTAGAACCTGAAGAATCAATAGCTCCTCTGATAGAAGAAAAAGAAGTAGACATCGAAGTTGAGCAAGCTACGATAGAATTGTCTAGCGGCACAACTGACGCTGCCAGTAAATTAACCGACACTTCTCAAGACACAACCGTCACCGAAGACTTGAGCACCACAGAAAAACTAGACGATAGCAACGTCGGAAAGAAACAGAAGAGAAAGAGGAGACACAAGACCATCGAAATCAGCACGCCAGGTGAAAAGGAGCTGGAATCCATATTTGGACAGCCTGTCGAGTCCCGAGACGTGTCTTTGAAGCTGTCTTACTCGGACGTGGCTAAGAAAAACGTGGGCAAAGAGAAGTCTCCCCCAGGCGACGCTGCTCACTTGGAGAGAGTCTCCGAGCAAGCAGAGAGGCTCGACGACGTCGAAGAAAGCGTGCAGACCACGCCGTTCGTCGTGGCGACGGAACCAACGGCTGTTAAAGAGACGCAGGATGTGTGGAGCTTGAGCAAAGAGAGGGTGGACTCGTCTTTGCCTTCTCCTGAACCAATGGACACCACAGAGGAACCTCTGTCACCTGTCGAGACAGCGATAGTGGAGGAGGAACGACCTAAAATCAAAACCTACGCGGACATAATCAGCGAATCTTCCAAGAAAGACCAATCTTCTTGGGAATTGACTCACACTGTCCCACAGAAGGGTGCCAGTTCGAAGGCCTTCCTCTTAGCTGAGACTAGAGAGTTCGAGCCTCAGCATCAGATCACTCAGAGCAATCAGACCACCAAAGTTATCACCGACAGAATGCAGTCTCTTCGAAACGTGAAACAAGCGAGTCACTTAGGAAATATCCTTCATATAGCTTACTTGGACAAAATGGCGAACGATGAAAAATTGGTCGAGGAGCGTGCAGCTGATGTGAGAAAGGAATTGTCTCACCTGAGAGAAGCTGCTCAGGAGAAGGATGCGATTGCATTGGAGGAGAGTTTAGACGTTATCGTGGAAACGATTTCTACCTGGTTGGAGACAATCAAATACAGAGTCTTGTTGAGCAAAGAGTGTCCATCTGGCCCGTCTCACGTCGACCAGACCTACATGGAGCTGAAGGACGAAGTGGAGAACGTCGAGGAGAATATACAGGAGTTGAAGAACATCTGGAAGTTGGTGGAGACGAATTATCCAGCAGAGGTTCGTAACGATTTGCAGGACCGCCTCGATGCTCTTATGCGTCAGGTGAAAATGATCGAGGACGCGACTAACGACGGCGAGAAGTACCTTACTAACGAGCTAGCCAGGTGGGACGAATTTGTTAACGGAGTGAGCAAGATGTACAGGTAACGTTTCTCTCCTTAAGTAGTTCGATGGAACAAACTGAACGAGGTAAGTTTACAACGTGTTATCTTAATTGTTGCAACAGGTTGATCGAAAAGGAACGCGAACTGTTGAACGACGTGGTCGAGCAGGAAGCGTCCACGAAATGGAAGCTTCAAATGCTCGACGAACTGGAGAACACAAATCGTTGTCACATGTGGAAGACAGCGTCGCTGCTCGCTACCTCGCACGAACTGTTGCGCGATTACCCTGGAAAACACATTCCCGAGGAAACCTACGCAGCTCACGAGACAACGAAAATAATCGAACACGAAATATGCATCGAACGCGAACGTCTTTATCAGCTACTAGCCCTGGCTGAGGAATACGAACAAACCCTTCGAGAATTTGCTAATACCACCAAAGTTGCGGAGAACAGGCTGCAGAGTCCTATATCTGTGAGGGGGTTGGAATATCTTCAAGACGAGATGCAGAAGCACAGGCAGTTCTTCGTGAATCTGAATCACTGTCGAGCGATCCTGGAATCGTTGGAAGGCAACTTGGACCCAGAAACGAGAACCAAGTACTCCGATCTTCACGAAGAACTGCACAGCAGAGCTACGTCTATGTTGGATCAAGCTGCGTCCAGGGCTCAGCAAATGGCGCTAGCTGCATCTAGATGGATCCTCTTGGAACAAGGCATGAAGGAGGAGAGAGGATGGCTTCAGGTTGCTCATCAACGAGTCCCTGATCTACAGACGGTGACCTCGTCTGATTACGATCAGTACATCTCCTTGTATCAGGTGAGTTCTTCTCCGTTTACAAGGGTAGTCTATTTTTCGACTGGTGTGAATCAATTCGTGTTAACGTTTATGTAACATTGTCTGACATCGAATATTTAACGCGTATGGATTTCCTCCGGAGAATTGCATCGTGCATACGTGATATTTCATTTTTCAGTCTCTGGTAACCGACGTGGCGACGCATCACGCCAGGCTCATTCAGCTTCTAAACGTTGCTCAAAGCCTCCAAGATCTGGTGAACATCGAAGATCCCGAGGATTGTTACGGTGAAGCTTTAGACGTGATCGTGAAGCTTCGAGACAACGTGGAGTCTTCTTTGAGGAGATTGATGGCGTTTAAAGAGAGCTGGTGTAATCAGGAAGCTTTGATGAATCGATTAGAAAACTGGATGTCCACGGTGGAGAAGGAATTGAGCAAACTCAGCGATCCCTCCGGAGGTCATATACGACAATTCTGGGTAAGTGATCTCGGACACAATTGATATCCCACAGAATCGTAAACTTCAGTCTTACACCGTCCGTCGCTCTTCTCTCGTTAGGAATTGAAAGCACAATACGAAGTCCACAACAACATCCGAGAAGAAGCTAACAACAGCTTCGAACAGGCACTCAGAATAATTCCCTTGTCGGACGAGATGCTGCAAAGACAGTTCCATCGCGAGGTTCAAGATCGCTGGGGCGACGTGACCGAACAGATCCGCAACATCCAGGAAGAAGTGACGAGAAGCATCTCTTCCGACGAAATCTCGTCGAACGAGAAGTTGAAACTGCTCGAGAGAGAATTGAACGAACTGAGAATGACGATCGACGGTTTCCACGGTGTTCTGAGGACCGGAGAGGAGTTAGATTTGTACATCGAAAGATTAACCGTTTTATTTGACAGGATCTCCCTCATCCAGGACGAATTAGGTCGTCTCGGATTACTTCCGGTGGCGGAGAGCGAGAAAGTCGGCGTTTTACTGTCCGCGGCTCGTAGAATAGAGAATCAGATCGGGGAGGAGTTGGACGCGGCACAGTTGCTCAGGGAAAGGCTTCAGGCGATCCAGCGCGGCCTGAGCCGCGTTAGGAAAGCTCATCAACGGCAATCAGCTACGTTAGACCAGTGCGAGGGAAGCGAACGACAGGGAAGCGACGTTGTAGCAGCAGCTGTTGAACGATGTCAAACGGTCGCTGATGAACTGGCGATGCTGTGGCAGGATATCATGGGACTTCGACAAATGCTGCACACTCTGCCCACCGGGATGAGAGTTTCCGTCTCTCCGGTCAGCGTCGAACGAGACATTTCCAATCTTCAGGACACGCACACTAATTTAGAGGCCAGATGCAGTCGCCTGCTTGCCGCGCTGAACAACAGGCTAGGTTTGTGGAGACGATTCGAGAGACAATTGGAAATGGTGCAGCAATCGGTTCAGGAAGCTGACTACATGATGGAATTGCTGACTGTCCAGGGATCTGTCGATTACGACAGACTGTTGAAAGCTACCGAAAGACTAGAGGTGAGTTTGTTTCTTACTTTACACCATCCGAATTTCTTCAATTAAACGGAGAATTCTAGACGAGTCGATGGAACGACGTGTCTAAGATTTATGATACACGCCCCAGGTGGTGTTCGTACTCGAACATTCCTTGAAAGTCTCGGCCCTCGGAATGCGTTAAAACTTGCAGAAGTTTGAATAACTAACCCGGTAATGGTATCGACCGGCCTGCTTTCTCGCGCTACCAGACGCCTTCAATCGTTACGATCGAAGGAGCTACGCTCTATTCCGAACACTATGAGATATTCCAAATTCCGAACTGCACGAACTCGCGAAAAATGTGACGATTCTAATTCAGAAAATTACGATTAATCTGCATTTATCGTGGCAGTAAATATTTGAAAAATCTTTATTTCAAAGAAAAAAGAATTCTACGTGAGTGAAAAAATGCATTTCTGTCACTTGTGCGTCGCAGATCGTGGATCGATCGATCGATCGATGCTCTCACCGGAAGACGGACTTTCCTCCGCGATAACCTTCGCCACGTGCTAGAGGAGCACCGCGCCGCGCATGCGCAGTGACTCTGTAGGATCGGTGTTATCGGGGGTCGCGTATCAGTGGCACGAGTTCCGTCGTAGCGTTCACATCGGGAGCGCGTACATTCGAAAAAGTTCCGTTTCGCTTGGTTCGTTCACAGACGACTACTGAGATCGTGTGTACATCACAGTGTGACACACGCGAACGGTGTATCCGATCGTTTTTTTTTTTTTATTATTATTTATGCCGAACAGTTCCTCACGTCGTGACGAGCCGTGTGTCTCGTTTGACACGCTCGTGAAATGAAGAATGAGGAACTGCGATGGTGACGCGATCCACGTGAAAGATCGACGGGAACGATCATCGTGGTCGATGATCGAGCATGTTTGCGCTCGACCCAGCGAATTGGCTGATCGGAAGTAAGCGTTGAATATTCATGATCGTGTGGAGTGTTTGTGTGCCATTATCGGCGAAACTCGAGGACGATACGAGTTTGAAGTTTGTCTCGCTGTTACGTTAGAATGTGTAACGGGGGGATATAGATTCGTTTTATTTTTAACCACGCGGTAACGTTGGTTCTTCTTCTTTTTTTTTTACCCCGACCATTTATGTTTATAAGGATGAAACGAGGGAATAACTCGTGAAGTTTTGTTTCCTCGTGGTGTCCCGTGGGTCGTAGAACGTTGTACACACAAACTGAAATCTTGGTCGAGGAACGTGTATAAGTTGCTGCCAAAAATATTTGGACACTGAGAAAACGTATTTAACGTGCTACGTAAAAGTATTCGTAATATTTAAAATATTCGTAATAAATAAATATTCATAATT
>NW_017100190.1:4067754-4119502 GCF_001263275.1 Habropoda laboriosa | reverse complement strand
TAAAATATTAGAAACGTAAAAAATACAAAATATTCAAAATATTCATTTTTGCTAAATATTGGAATACTTATGTGACAGTAATTGGTCATAATTTCGATGAATTATGAAAATGATCTAAACTAACAACACGTGATCCCAATGTACAATAAACGACGATTCATACAAAAAAAAAAACCCAATCCTTTCATAATTAACCGAAAGAAATCGCTACGAAAGCAAGCTTCTATAGCTACCGAATATTTTTGGAAGTAACTGTATCCACAAACGCGCAAAAACAGACGACTCGTTTTCCGAAGAAACATCGTTGACAGTTATGCCGGTGATTGTATAGATCATTTCAATACCGTATAGAAGAAACACGATAATGGTTTGCGACAGATAAGTTACATTCCTTCTAAACGACGAAGAGTGATTAGTCGTGTTTAAAGAGCGTTAATTGTTCGTACCGTTACCGGAATTCGGAATGTCACGGTTATCTATGGACGCGGCATATGTAATAAACGTAATCAGCAACAGGTCGAGCCGAATGAATCGTCCTTGACGAACAACGTGTGTCAAGTCACTCGTTTATGTTCCTTCCGATCGAATCTCCATACGTTTCCCCAAATTCTCTCTTCTCGCGCGACAATTCTCAACCGAGCAACATTCGCAATACGAAACGAGAAATTTGCATCGATGAAGCTGAACGTTCAATTTGAAAGAATAAAGCGCTCTACATAAATGCGTCATTTTTTGAAAGATGTCGAATTAAAGTATTAACTGTCTAAATTGCAAAGTACCCGCATGACAGGGCGATATTAATTGAAACATTGGCATAATACGTTCCACTTAACGCGGGGATACGTAACGAGCGTGCATATTTCTGCACTCTCCAGTCGGTTTCGCCGCGGCGCATGCTTATGAACGCGACGCGTATCGAAATAAATGGAAAAAACGAGCACGCAGGCAGAGGCGAGCGTCGGCCGCTAATCCACTTTGATGTAATTACGCGGGATGACAGAAACGAGCACGGCTGGCTAGGATGTATGTACGACGCGGTGATACGGTATGTAAACTATGCCACGTGGAAAAGCGCGGGCTTACCTTTAGGTTTCGGATGGGAATTTATGATTACGATTTCCTTAGCCGTGTACGATCGCTTCGTATCCCGTTTCGCCTTCCGGATTATCTAGACGCGAAATTTTCGGACGCTGAAATACCTACCGCGGCAACTAACTGCGCATCTTTATGCTCGCTTTTATTATTCCTCGCGCAATACGGGACCTCGGGGGGAATACGTGGCCTCGCAATACGGGGGGAATTTATTTTTGGATACTTTTTTCGGGGAAAATTATTAATTATGGGATGTTATTTTTTTTTTGTTCGGGTTTGAGCAGGTTTTGGTGGTTAATTGGAGAGATATTCAGTGAAATTTCAGTCTTTAACTTTGGCGTGGCGCAGTTGTTCTCGTCTGCGATCAATGTGAATGGAAATATTGCTCTTTTTTATTTATTTGTGGATACTTTTTCGAGGAAAATTGTGAATTATGGAATGTCGTGATTTTTTATTCAAATTCGAGTATTTTTTTGTTGTTAATTAGAGAGACACTCGATGAAATTTCAGTTTTTAACTTATTCCTCGCGCAATTATTCTCGTCTGTGATCCATTTGAGTGAAATGTTTTGTATAATGAAAATATTGCATTTTTTTTTTTATTTATTTTTGGATATTTTTTCGAGGAAAATTGTGAAATATCCTCATTTTTTATTCAAATTCGAGTATTTTTTTGTTGTTAATTAGAGAGACACTCGATGAAATTTCAGTTTTTAACTTATTCCTCGCGCAATTATTCTCGTCTGTGATCCATTTGAGTGAAATGTTTTGTATAATGAAAATATTGCATTTTTTTTTTTATTCATTTTTGGATATTTTTTCGAGGAAAATTGTGAAATATCCTGATTTTTTATTCAAATTCGAGTATGTTTTTGTTGTTAATTAGAGAGACACTCGATGAAATTTCAGTTCTTAACTTATTCCTCGCGCAATTATTCTCGCCTGTGATCCGTTTGAGTGAAATGTTTTAAATAACAGAAATATTGTCTTCTTTTTTAGTATGTTTTTGGATATTTCTTCGAGGAAAATTGTAGATCACGAAATATCCCGACTTTTCTCCCAAATTCAAGTACTTCTTCATGGTTAATTAGAAACTCGTAGAGTCACCGAATAAAATTTCAGTTCTGAACGAGTGCACTAGTGCGCCAAGCGGAAGCTCCAGGCCAGCCGCAACTTCCTGTTCCGTAGCCTATCGCGATTCTGCGCCCACGAGAGAGAGGTCGGTGCATTTAGTTACTTCCGGCCTGTGACAAAAATCGAGCGATCGGCTTCGTTAGAATCGACAAGTGCAGCGTCGCCTGCCTGCCACGCACGTAGCGTCTTGAAATAGACGCGGGCGGGCCTCGATTATCCGGATTAATCGCCCGTTGCAAGAACTTTCGGAATACTCTGCCTTCGTCACGATAAGTCGTCACACTTTTATTTGCCAATTCGGAGAAACGTATGAACCACTCAGCTGCAGACGTGACTAACTCTCTCGAATCCAATTTATCAGGTGAATTTCATTTATGAAAAAATTGCACGCCGATAAAATTCTACGCTTCGATTCTAAACTGAAGAATTGCGAAATGAGAAATTTCTCATTTTTCAAAATTTCTTTTCTCTTCATATTTTTATAACATGAAAAATTGAATTTTCTTCAATTATTTCATTCCACTATCATCTATACAGTAATAAATAAATTTAAAGCAAGTTTCCTCCTTCACTCGAGATCCAAGTGACTTATGCGCGAATAATTCACAGCTAAGCAAAAGCCGTGGCAATTTGAAATCGTCCAAGTATCGATATAGTCGAGTTCTTCGCGAACGGCGAAGAGGAAGAAAATTGCAGAACAGCGAAGTTTCCCAGAGTTGTAGCAGCGGCGAAATGCAACGGCTGCAATTCGATTTCCGCTTACGGTTTCGCCGGAAAACTCCGCGCCAGGTGAACGAACTCGAGTACACGACACAAAATTAGTCCAACCATGCTCTGACCGAATTCGAGGCGCGAGCCACGAAACGTGCTCAGTCTCGTGACTCAAAATTATTTATAGTGCGTATTTAAGGAAAACCGGCGTGTTACATTCTTCGAGGTTCGACGGTGAACGTTCGAACCCATAATACTGTTACACGCTCTTTCCTACCTCGCGATATCATCCCACGATCGTGAGAATCTCGCGTTCTTCGAGAAATACGAGTACACGCTCTGGTATATTCGCGTTTCCTCACCGATTAAAATTTCATTCGACTCGAGTCTCCCTTCTTTTTAAGTAGAAGGAAGAAAAATTCCAATTGTTTGCTCGTTGGAATATAGCGTTTAACGAATGGAGAATAGAGTGTATGCAAATAAGACGAGGAGAGAATTGGGAAACGTTCTCCAAAGGTCTCCTCGGGTTAATGGCTAAAACGATCACAATTAGCGAAAGACCATCGTGCAAATATTACGTGGATCGTTCAATTAGCTGTCTCTACAATACAATGGAACAATGTCCTACGGATCTTCTCCTTTTTTTTTTTTGCTATCTATTATTCCCGTAAACCGAGGGATTACGTAATTGTTATCTCCACGGTTCCACATGGTCGTGAAGAAACGAACCAGTGGCGGTTATCGATGTAGAATATCATGGAACTCGCGTCACAGATAATTTTAATCGTTAGTAATAAGCATGAAACGCGTGCAAGGTGTATTTTCCCCCGGTTAGAATGTTTATGTTGCTCGACGGCTCCGTGTACGATGAAATCACAAGTTATCCTCGATTGCGTCTTTATTCGAACGTATGGAAATTCGCGATGATCCGTCGTCTAGTCTTTGGAAGAAAGTAACAAAAGAGGGAAGAAGGAGACGATTAATCGCCCACGTAAAATTAATTAAAGGTCCATTGAACTCTGACGTTTCGTGTCGGCTTCGTACAGTGGATCGCGGATAAATAGACCGATTGAGCGAATTTCATCGAGATCGTTTAATTGGTACGCGTGTCAGACGCAATGAGAAAGGGACACGGGAATCTAATAACGTAAATTTCTCTCGGATGAGTCGATACTTGCTGGACGTTGAACTCGAGATAAGTGATTAATTGTCTAATGGTGGGATTATAAATAGTCCGGAGTTGGTGTATTTGCGAAACCATTTCATTCAGCTGGTTGTAATTGGAATTACGATTGTAATATCGTCGTGACCCTTTCTTTATGGTTAAATTTGTTTAGCGGTGATTCGATTGTTATCTGAGGAGTAGGTAAGGAGGTAAGGGATTGTTGTTTTATTGAATGAATCTCAATTCACCTAGTTTTCAACGTAACCGCACCATACGCTTTAACCGCGCTGTGGCTTCGCCACAAAAGGGGAGTCGGACAAAAGGAAATCTGACGGGGCGAACTTTAGAGTATAAAGCGGATGAGACAGAACCTCCCAGTCTGATTTAAATTAAAAAATTTCTAAATATTCAAATTTTTCAACTTTCAACTTCGAAAGCCTCTCTTCCAAATGAACGACAGAGATGCGAACTCACGATTTCGAAAGTACCGCGCTTCTCGTTTACACATCTCCCGAACCAGATCTCTCCTCCTCGTCTCTTCACTCGCCGAATGACCCCGGTACAACAGAGAAACAAAGGGACGCGTGAGTGAGTACGCCTGTACAATAAAAGATATTTCGTCTGTTGCAGGGTCTCAGCGGTGATTTGGGCGCGCGCGAAGTTCTCATTGGCGAATTGCGAGAGGCTGCCGAACCTCTGCGGGAGGGTTGCGCTGCAGAGGTCCGCGAGAAGGTCGAAGCGGCGGTAAATGAGGCCGTACAGGCCTGGGAGGACACCAGGGCCGAATTAGATGCCCTTTGCACCAAGTATCAGCACGCGTGCAGATTGTGGGAACAGTACAAAGACTCGAGTGCCGCTGTTAAGGCCTGGGTGGACACGCAGATGGACAGCGTCGCCAACTTACCACCTGAGGAGGCCGTCAAACACATCAAGGTAAAAACCCTCCCCTCCTACGAGCTCCTTATTTTTTCCAAATTTGCACACCTGGCTGGTTGAACCTGCTTACACCTTACAGTTCCTTCACCTCTTTCCAACCAGTTTTTCGCACTTTGTCCAGCAGAAAAATACATACACGAGATACTACCTTATCGCGTAAGTAAAGAGAAACATTTCAGAGTCGAGAGAAAAAAAAGTATAAGTTTATACACGAGATAAAAGTGGAAAAATTTTACGAATTTATATTTAACGTTTGAGTCATCGCATTTCGATTTCAACCGTGAGGTAATTATACCCGTGATCGTATTTTCTTCGTTGCTTTTGTCGTGGTTTCTGAATTTCGAGATTCTATTGTACTACGTTTCGACTGATTCAGATGGTTGATTGTTGTGACGAATGTGACTCACGCTTGATGAATTTTAACGAAAGAATAGAAAGAGGGGCAAAGACGAAGTGTAAACGCGATAAAATTAGTCAAACGTTTTGTAACCTTCCTCTATCGAAGAAACGGCCAAGCAAACATTTGAACGTCTCGTGAACGTCGTTACGGTGTGTTCTTCGAACGTTTGCAAATCATTCGAGCTTGCTAGAATTCTTCGATTCGCCTCGTAAATCTTCGTAAATTTCCACTTTATCTCGGCGTTGAAAGTGTTTCTTGCTGGAAGATTTGCTTCGGTATCGATCATTGTCGTTATCGTGCAGAACACGTCGATGACATAATGCTCATTATCGAAACGCACGGTAACGTTTGTACACGGTAATGGGCGAGACAAGCTGTCTATCGGTTCCAGATAAGCCGCGTGAATTTCACACCTTCGAAAATTATCTGCACACTCTCACCTGTCGATATTAACCCTTTCGCTCAACGACGCTCGGTTTATCATTCGTGGCTTCCTTTGTCTTCGGCTTTGCTTACCTTGTACCGTGTAAATGATCGCTAAAAATCATCTCGATACGTGAGAAACGTTGCATGAGTTTTTTAAAGGGGCGAAGAAATGTTTCTCGAGATTTCAGGTTCGTTGGAATTTTTTTTACATATTCTTATCATCGTGTTGTAATAGTCGAGGTCGAGACCGTTCTAATCTATGATAACGTGACCTATACACGACCCCCGTTACGAAAAATTCAGAAATGTATAATAGATATAAGTAATGAAATAATTGATAGATTAATGAAGAAAATACTAACTCAGTGTTCTTTACTAATTTCTCTAAAAATCAAACATCTGATCAACTATTGTACAATTTTTTCAATTACTAACAAGTTAAGAAAAACCTCAGAAAGAACACTTATTTCCCACACAGAACCACGTACCATAACTCCAACATACACTACCGGCCAAAAGTTTCGAATCACCTCCCACTTTTCATCAATATTAAATCTGCTGCTAATTTTTTATAGATTTGAAATTTATCTCAATTATGCGTCAGCCAGTAAGCAAAAATGAATTGTGTTATATATGTATATGAGAAACACTGCTAGTGAAAGATGCATAATAGACCTGATATATTCTACGTCTCTTTTCTTAAATGTGCAACAGAATTTCTGTCGTGCCCTTACGGTTTTCTGTTTCCTTTCGCTTCGACTACGAAATTCGAAGAGAAAAGACGTCCTTCCGCGCTATACAAATAAAACACATTTAAGAAAATATAAAGTGAACGCTATTATTAAACCCATTATCCAATACTACATTTATCAATTTATCTCATATCAATTGATTCGAACGATAAAAAATTCTCAAAGTCGCAGACTTTTTTCTGGAAATTGCAATGCTCGGTGATTCCAAACTTTTGGCCGGCAGTGTATAACATTTTCACACAAAAAAAAGACAATATTAAATTAACAAAAAAATTACGAATACAGTAACGTCAATCCTTTCCCAGCAAAAGAAGAAAAAATCTGAAAGAAGGTAAATTTTTAGACCCCTCTAGTACCCTCCCTTAAACCCACAGCCCGTCCTAACTCGCCGTAAAAGCAATCGAATCGTGACTCTCTGGCTCCACGCCCATGATAAATATCGTAGTAAAAAAAAAATCTTCAGACGAGGGTTCTGCCACTAGCAGAGTCTCTCCCTTGAATGGAAGCGTTGGGGTGGGTAGTGTCATCGTCCCCACCACGCCTAGCTTATGCTAGCGCAGTACGAGAAGGCATCGGCACGATTCACCCTACGCAAGTGTGCCGAAACGTGGGCTCTCTGCTAGGGTAGATCGTTGAAATACGGGGCAACAGAGTCTCCTCTCTCTCTCTCCGCCTATCTCTCCCTCTTTCTCTCTCTCTCTCTCTTTTTCACTCCCCACTCGACTGCTCTATGCGCATCGATCCCCTGAGAGACGCGGAGGAGGGCCGGTGTGTGTTATATTCGCGTTTCTACTGTCTGCGCAACGATCGAACCAGGAAAGATAGAAAAGAAAGAGAAAAAATTATCACGTTCGAGCTGATAACCGTGTGTGTTTGTGTCTGTGTGTGTGTTGTATCCACTGTGTCGATCGGGGTAAACAGATATTTCGCGAAAGCGCGATTATGCGCGTTTGGTCGCCGGTGGCCAACAGCCGGGCCGTGTTTCCGGTTGATCGGAAATTCGAAGCATGTGCACGGAGTCGGGAGAACACGTGCCCGATCTTGGTCCCGTGGTACGAGTGCTGCGCGTGACGACGAGTGCTGTGTGAAAAATAGGAACGATGAACGGTGACCTAAATTAAGAAGCATGTGCACGCCCGAGGAGATAAAGGTATATAAGATCGAAACCTACGACGAAGGGGGATTCTGCGATATATCGGAGCAACGTGAAACTGGGGCACATCCCCTTTTACTCTCTTCTCTTTTTTTTCTTCTTCTTCTTCTGCTTCTCTGTCGTCGGTCTACGTGATTCCGATTTCTCTCTCCCTCGATCTTCTCTTACCGCCTCGACGATGTGTTACAAGTGGTGATTTTTTTTTGGATATCTCTTCTGTGTACACGGTAGAATTCGGCGATCGAATACGTTCACCGTGTCCGAATTACCACCGGCGGGGATAGAGTTGGAAACTGCGCGTGTGATCCATAAGCGCACATGTGCGCCTGATGCAACGAACTGGAATAGAATTTCTACGGAGTCTTTGTGCATGACACTGTGCGCTGAGCTAGTAAATTGTAGTTTGCATTTAAACGCTCCGAGGCTGCTGGACGCTCTTGCGAACTTCCGTGTCGGAGGAGGTTGGATCGGTTCTACGGAATATCACCGAAGAACGTAAAATAAGAAGGTGCAGCGTGGTTTGCTTGATTTTCACAGAGAGAAAAAGTATAGTGTTGGTCGCAATTCTACGGTGTTTGAAAAGGTAACACATTTGTAAGTGAACGGGTTTTTGTTTAGGAAATGTCACGACTTGGAAACTCGATCGAAACGCGCCGTTTCAATTTCACGCATCTGTCATTCGTTATAGCTGTTTCAAGCCTTCTTCTTTGTTTTTTTCTCTTCTTGTTTGTCCACGCTACGCTTCCACTCTGTCCCTTTCTCATTCATTCGTTCTGTACCATTCATTTCTGCGCGCGCCCATTCATTCATGCACATTCCGGTGCACGCGCACGTGTTTTGTTGCGCGTGTGTCGCTCGGAATCACGGATGGATGTTCGGATTGAAAAAGGATCTAGAAGGCGGGGTGTATCGTTCGCTGTACGCAAGCTTCCTTCTTCTTTCGTTTTCCTTCTCGAAGCAACAAACATTTATTTTTAGCGCACAGTCAGCCCCTGCTATCTTTAGCCGGCGTAGTTAACAGGTTTCTGTAACGCCCACGATAACCCTGATAACAGGCAGAAAGCGCTTTTCAATCGTTATGCTTTCCTGCTAATTACCGCTAACTCGAAGCGACTGGTCGAGTTAAGATAAAACACGGTCGCACCCGTAAGTTTCATTACTCTTTCGATATTTTTCTTTTCCTCTCCCTTCTTTATCGCGAACGCTGAAAGGTATCGAAAGAAGATCACGAAATATTTATAACCCCCGTTCATACCTTTCCCGATAAATATTTCTCGTATCTTTTAATCTCCTCCCAGACATCTGTCAAACATAAACCCACCGGTTGCGTCCACTCGACCACCGCTTCCTTCGTACTTAACACATTGCCGGCCGGAGGTATGGAATTCGAGTAGTCTACAAAGTTGCACGGGGAAAATTTCAGGAAGATTTAGCGGGAAGTAACACGGGCGAAGGTGGTAAAGTGGAATGTAACGCTGCTTATCTTTTTACCTCTTCTGTTACCTTTCTTAATCCTTTGATATACGCGCTCGTAAAATACGAACGGAGCCAACGAACTCGTATTTTCGAGCAACAAGAATAGTCGATGTGACCATAATCTGTATGCGTATATTCGAAAAAATATAATAATTTTGACACAGTTTATTCAACCCCTTAAATACACCGACACACGCCTAGAAAATATAAAAATCTAAGGAATAATAATATAAAAACAGTTTACTTCTCCATACACAAAAAATCAGATATTTCTTTCTAACTTTCAAAAATTCCTTCCCGAAGAGATGAAGAAAGAAAGTCGTACCTCGACGTGGTATCTAATCCTCCGTCCTCGAAGGGTTAAAAAAGCCACGCTCCCCGACATCTTACACAAAAATCAAAAATTCATCTGTCACGATCGTAAACATAACCCATCCAATCAGGTTGACAATGTGTTATTCAAACGTGGCCTCGTACTCGAGCCTCTAGCCGCGGCTACTTGACCCCGAAGAGCAGTGTCTCAAAGGAATTTCCCTGGCTTTCCATCAGATTTGCGAGGAGACGATGGCGGAACACAAGGAGAGGTTGGCGGAACTTCGCGGCCTGGTAGCTCAGATCGCGTCCGACGTCGGTCTGGACGCTAGCGGACCGTTGCACTGCGAGGTGGAGGCTTTAGGGCAACGGCTGGAGGACATCCGCGAGACGCTGTCTTGTCTCGCAGACGCTGCGGACACCCGCGCCCTCAACCAGGTGCTAGCACGTGGCGATTTATGCCAGACGAAAAATTTCCTGGACTCGGTCCAACAGGCAAGTAATTATATAATCCACTCGCGAGCCTTTAACAAGCTCTGTGCCTTCTTCTCTTCATCCTCTATTTTTCTGCATCGAGGTAAGACTGCGTCGCTATCTGCATAACGCGATCGATAGAGCGTTAGCTGTGCAGTTTTATCTTTTTGCTTGATGTAGTATTTAGCTCGAAGTGAGACGTTACGGTGTAAGCTGTCTATCGATGACAGGTTGAAGCACCTATTACCACTTTTGAATAATTCATGAGGCGTTAGACGCAACGTTATTCATCGCCGTACACTCGTGTGTCGTTTCGAAATCGTGGGTGCGACAGATCTTGAGTGGAGATCTGTTCGCTGCCGCTGAGAAGCGCGATCGTGCCGTGAAACTGAAGGTGATTCTAGGAGAAAAATGAATTAGGCGAGAATGGTGAAGTTCGCCCGTTCAATTGAATTACAGTTTTGCATCGAGCTATCGAAGTTACGAGCGGTGGTGTGTATAGTCGAGACGTAAATTTCCCGGGGGAAAATATACGTGAATAGTAGTCGAGTTTCGGTAAATATTTTGGTCCCGCGGCGCGTATATCGGTGGAAAACGTGTTGACACGTGCGCTTAAAGTCGTTCGGCTACCGGTCCGTGTTTATTTAAATTAGCGCCAGACGCTGCGCTGGTAGCAGAACTACTCTTCCTCGACTCGAGGTCACTGTTCGCTAACGACGTTACAATTGTAAGAAGAATCGATTTGTGTAACGTGTCGACGCTTCTTTTCTTGTATCGGCGTTCCGAGTTTTTAACTTGGACGTGAAGTGAATTTAGCGCGAGGTGATGTTGATAAATTCGGGATCGATGGACCGGCGTGAAAAGGGGAATCGGCGCGGCGCGCCGTCTGAATTCCACGGGGCGCGTTTCTCGGAAAGGAGGGTTCTAAAGTAAGTGAGCCTCATACCCGCTGAAGAACGGCACATGTTCGCTTCTCTTATTCTGGCCTCCGCGGATTCGTCTGGAAGCATAGGATGCCACGACCCGCGACTACGCGCGAGGGAAGCCTTGTAAATTCCTTCTGCTTCCACGACCAGTAAAACCATCAGGCGATAAAACCATCTTGACTCGAACGCAACGAAATTCGCTCGATATACAGAGCGTTTCGAGAAAGATGGTCTGAGACTTGGAGCACTCGTCCAGTCGAGTGAAAAAAGTTTCACCCTTTCGAGAATTTCTTATCCGTCAATCGTCGCGTTTGTCGTGGATACTAAATAAAGATGAATTTTTGTGGGACATACGGGTCCCATTAACCACGAAAGAATATTACGTAGAGGGAAAATTATGTCTGGGGAAGAAAATTAAATTCCTCGACCTTTTACAACTTCCTGCTCTCGAGGTTTCGAGTACCACGAAAATACCCGCGTTACAAAAGCGCCAGCTGATGGTTATTTTTATTACCGTGCAAGGTTGAGCTAGTAGGAAGTGTTTCTCGAACTGAAGAAAAAAAAGAACCTTGGCCCATTCGAGTTTCCCCGAAGTAGCACACACCACAATAACCCCCCGTACGAAAATTCCTCCGAAGGAACCAGATTTCGTTTGTGGCTGCCTTGTCAAGGTGATATCCCACAGAGACGTGTTCGTTGTTGCACGCGTCCGTCAGTTTCCGGCGTGCCATTGGTGCTTGGCACAAGCTCGATCATCGCCTCGCACGCGCGTTTATATTTTAATCGCGGTAGTTCCGAAACAATTTGTTGTGTCAAGGCCGTTAGGGCTCCTCGAAGCCGCCCGGGGTGGCAATTACATCAGTCACGAAATCCGCAACAGCTGAAAATCCCCGGCCGTGCACCCTCCGCGGAAACTTTCGCGCCGCCTGTAGATGAGTGCCTCTTCGATTCTCGCCGCGTTTGTTATCGAATATTTCCCGCGATGATAACACACCCGTTCTCGTCGTCAATGGAAATTCCCAAGGACATGGCTGAACGGTAAAGAGCTACGAACTTCAGGGTCGTACTAGTCGATATTGGAAAAAGGGGTTTTCATCGAGTGGAACACACTCGAGATAGAATGAAGAGGGAGAGGACCACTTCGAATTACTTTTGTTTTCGCTTTTTGTTCGTGAAACTTCCCCTCTTCGTCTGGCAGATTCCACCACCTTTCAACCCTTTCGCAGGTTTTAGTACGTAACGCGTGCAACACATGGTAGATTCATCCGTGACCGCAGATCTTTTCTTTCTGGCTGAAAAGTTTGCTTTAATTAAATTAAGTTGAAAGTACGCCAGGAATAAAGTTAAGAATTAAATTAAAGTAGGAATGCGTCAGTCAGAAGCCACCAAAGCACAGTGCGTGCAAATTTTCAAAGATTGGTTGTGGAAGCAGAAAATAGATAAAGAATAGATAGGAAAGGGTTACGGGTACGTATCATTTTCTGGAGCCTCCTACTAAGTGGCCTCATCAACGAGACTCCTGCCACAGACGCGGAGGACTATTAGATTAATCTTGGAAGTTGTATATATAGAAACAGTAGCCTTAGCGAGGACTAGCGAGAAAGGTCAATGTTTCGTCCCTCTGGTGGTGGAACACAGAAAGTATACACGTTTTATAAATGTATTCTTCTCCTTCTTTTCAGAGCCTCACCGCGGTGAGCCAAGACGAGTCTAAGGAGCAATTGAAGCTCCTGAGGAACCACCTTCTGGCGCTCACGTGCACCGAACCTCAGTTACAGTCGATCAAAGAACGCAGCCTGGAGGTAGTTACGCAGGAACCGTCTGTGGTAGAGGTCCTGCAACTCTGGCAGAAGGTATTCAGGGAAACCTTCCAGCAGTATCACCGTTTATCGGCTCTTCTAGTCAAAACGCAGGATGGTGCGACCGCCTTGAAACTGTGGCAGGAGTACCTCTCGCACGTCCAAGATTTCCTATCGAACGACGTACCCAGCGACTACAACGGTCTGTCGGAGCACAGGAACCTCTGCGAAGTTCACAGAAATCTCCTCACCGACCAACAGAATCTCATCCTCACTGTTCGCGCCGAGGAAGGAAGCAATCTATCCACGACCGAACAGTTCAACATTTTAACGAATCTCCACAATGAAACGTTGGCTAAGATTATGGAGAGACACGCGGCGGTTCGAGACAGACTTGCTGCTTGGGACAGGTACAAAATGGACCAGAGCAAGCTTCTATCTTGGCTGAAGGAGGTAGAAAGGGAACGAGGTCAGTTGCATCTTCGATTCATCCATCTGAGGAGGTTAGAGAAAATTCTTCAAAGGATACAAGCGCTGTTGGACAAACTACCACAAGGCGAGGCTCAATTAGAGTCGTTGCAGGAACAACAGGAAACCCTTCTCGTCAACTGTGACGAAGCATTGGCCGTGTCCATTCGCATGGAACTCGCGGCTGATTCTCAGAGAATCGCCAATATGAGCGCTAGTTTAGAGACCTGGAGAGACTTCATCCAGAGGATACAGAAACTCTACGTGGAATACGACGAGCAGACGACATGTATCAGCTCGACGTTCGACGAGATCAGTCAAGCTTTCAGTAAAACGTTCCACGCCAGGCCAGCTAGCTTATCAAGAACGAAGGAGCAACTGGAATCTGTGCAACAACTGCAGCATAGATTGGCAAGTATGAGCCCGGATTTGGAATCCCTCGGTGTCATCACTGAACAGTTGAGAGAGTGTCTCAGTCCTTCGGACATGAAAGCCTTGAATCAACAACGTTCTCTGTTGTACCAGCAACACGGAGACCTCGAACACCAGGCTGCGTTGCTGGTGTACAGGTTAGACGAACGTTGCGGTCTTTACGATCGTTGGAGAGATAGACTAGGCAGGTTGATCACCTGGATAGAAGAGACTGAGAGTAGAATCCAAGACTGCGACTCTACGACACCGAACGAACCCGAAGAGACACTGAAAAGACTGGAATGCGAGTTGCAGGCAGACGTAGCGTTGAAGCAGAGAGAATTGACGTGGATACAGAATACTGGACAGGATCTGATAGAGGTAGCCGAGGAAGAGGAGAGCGAGAGGTTGCAGCGATCGTTGGACGAAGTGAACGAGAGGTGGGATAGATTGTTAGCCACTGGAAAAGCCAGAGCTAATAAACTGGTAGATCTGATGAGAACCATGAGCACACTGGAGAAGAGGATAAACGAGCTGAGAAGCTGGCTGGCCAGCGTCGAGTCTCAGCTATCGGAGACCTTCGTAATCGAAACGATCACTCAGAACTGTCTCGAGAAGAAGCTGGAGGATCACGAGCACCTTCAGAAGACCATCGAAGCGGAGAGTGGAAACATCGGAGACGTGTTGAATCTCTGCGAGATCCTGTTGAGCGACTGTGACTCCTGGAAGGCTTCCTTCAACACGGACACCATTAAAAACGGAATGGAGGGGTTGGAACGCAGATGGACGACAACTTGCGTGAAATCCGCGGAAAGAAAGGGAAAGATCATCCTAGCGTGGAAGATACTGCAAGAACTAGAGAAGATCAGAAGTGAACACGAGGATTGGCTGGAAGAGATAGACAGATCTCTGTCAGAATTGGAGAACAGTCTAGACGAAATTTCCAAGGACGAGTCTAAGAAGGTGATAGAGAAAGCTAGGAGCATATTGGACGACATAGAGGCGCACGAGTCGGTGAACAAGATAATCGAGCAGAACTTCGCTCGTCTAGCTAGAACAGGCTTGGAGCCAGATAATCTGAAGTCACTTATCAGCCAGACCAGGCTTCTTATCGATAAGTGGCAAACGCTGAAACCTAGAGCGAACGCTGTTCTATTAGCGTTGCAACAGGGACAGAAGAATTATCGCGATTTCATTACGGTTCACGGCGCGGCGGTCGTCGGTTTGACGCAAGTCGACGTTCGATTGACCAGAACGCAACACCTGGCCACACCTGAGCAGAAAGCGTCTATTCGGCGTAGATTGCAGCAGTTGAACGAGATCGAAGAGGAGCTAAGTGTACAGAATATCACGCTACAGCGTGCCGACGAGTTGGCGTTGAAGGTTATGCAAGAATGCCATCCGGATGACGTGGCGACTATACAAGAGCTCGTGGACGAGTATCAGTTGTTATGGAAGGACATCAAGAAGAGAGTGGCGTGTTTGAGGGCGGAAATCGAGGGACAGGAGAAGCTCGAAGTTGACGAGGCTGTGCAGGTGGAGACGTTGAAGTTCGAACAGGATTCTGCTGTTCAAGTGGACACGTTGCCGAGGCTATTGAGGATGACGTCCAGCGACGCGTACTTGATGGAACTGGAAGCTGCTCTGATCGAGTGCAACGACGCGTTGGACACACTAGAAATAGCCGTTACCCCGGATCCAGTTGCTGGACCTGGGTTGAACGCGACTGCTAAGAACATCGTGAGTTCGATTCTCCTCGGTAGTTTATAAATGTCAAGCTGTAGAATTTTTTATCGATTTTTTTTTTTTTATTTAAAACGGATTAAAATTAGACGTTTTCCCCGACAGAGTAAATTGATAGGAAGCTGTCAGTCGTCGATCGAATTGGTTCGCCACTTGCACAGTTTGCTCATGGAGGATGGAAAGTTGAGCGCGCAGACTGCTAAAGCTAGCGAGGTAGCTGCGCTGACGAATAGATACGAGAACCTTCTGTTGTTAGCGAGAACGCGCGAACAACAAATCAGGGAGCTCAGGTAAAAATTGGCACGGTGAATAGGGAAATTTACAATAGGGATTAATTGCTCGATTATCTCGTTGATACAATAAGACGCTCCTCTACCTGTCTAACTAACACCATTAAGCCAATATTGAATTTTTCACGCGCAGGTCACCTAACTCCGACGATTACACCTCCCCCTGCGATCAGTGAGTGTTCCCCTTTCGCACTAACAATTTCTCATTAACAGTCATTAACGATCTCCGCTTATTTTGTACCTCCTTTTCTCGTAGCGCACTCCACGTCAATTTTCAGTATGTTATTCACAAAGATTCGTTGTTGTTGTTGTTGTTGTTGTAGGAGAAGAAAGGAATGTGTATACAAAATTCTGTTGTTTGCAGCGATGGCGGAAGATTGACCTGTCCGTTGTGCTCGAGACGAAACTGGGCTCAACTGGAGAGCGATTTATGGCGGCTGGAGAAATGGTTGGAATTCGCCGAGGGTACACAAAGTGAACAACACTCGCCACCTAGTAATATAGAACAGTTAGAAGATGTGATACAGGATCACAGGGAATTTTTACTCGATCTCGACAGTCACAAAAGCATATTGGTCAGTTTGAACACCGTCGGTGCTCATTTGGCCGATCACAACGAAGATCTTTGCCGAGCCTCTCAACTTAGAGATAGATTAACCATCGCGAACACCAGATGGGACAAAGTGTGCACTCTTGCTGCACACTGGCAGGAACAGTTGCAAGTTTCACTGATGTCGAATCAACAGTTTCATCGTATCATCGAGGAGCTGCTGTCCTGGCTGGAGAAAACGGAAATTAGCATACGAGCCAGTGAACCGGTCGATTTGACCGAGTCGCCGGAAATTATGACTGCCAAGTACAATAAATTCAGGTACGTTTCTGTGCGCTGAAGCTTGACCCTTTGCGGATGAAGGACTGTATGTCGTGTTGAGTTAGTGGTTTTTTTTAATATACAAATATAAGTCATTTGAGGTGGGTGAGACGATAAAGACTCTCTTTCGTTGCCTCGATTTATATTTAAATTAATTAAAGTAACATTATATAATAATTCGTCTTGTGACAATCGAGCAACTACGGTAAAAAAATTGTTTGCCGTGGAAATTTGAAAGACGAAAATAGAGATAGAGGTAGAAAACGGCGGTTCGCACTCGAGCAAGCCTGGACGCCACGTGGCATTTCTTAAACTAGGGCGAAGGCAAGATCCTTGAAAGCAAGACAAAAGAACGGAAACCGAAGACCTAAAGAAGCCCAGAAAAAGAAAATTTACAAGAAAGAACAGAAAAGGTTTCGGAAAGCTCTGTAACAAGGACATGTTGACAATTGCATAATAGTGTTATCTGAGTCCATCGTCCTCAGAGGGTTAATTTTTCACTAGAATATCCTTTTCCCTCGGTCTTTCAACTTTACACAATCTCTATGATTCTACGAAAAATCATAGATCCACTATTTACCAGTAACCCAACATATTTTCTCCAACAAAGAAGTGAAACCGAAAAAACATTTCCTTCCAGGGAACTGAGGAGCGACCTGGAGAGATGCGAGCCTCGAGTTCTGTCGCTTCAGAGGTCTGCCAATCAATTACTGGACGAGAAAGGCGAAACCAGAGGCCGCCTGCAGGAACTGAGACTCAGGTTGCAGTCCCTTCGACGACTCACCGGAATATACGCGTTGAAACTCGGCTCAGCACTGGGAATGGACCCGCGCGACGTTGGACTTGCCGCCACGACCACGTCACTCGCGTCCCTATCTCACGATGTAAGCCCCGTGTCCATTCGTACTATTCTCAACGATGGAATAACGAACTCGAGTCGAAGTGAAAGTTCCGCTAAAGAATATCTTCGATTTTCGGTTTAAGACGAAAACTTCTCTAGAAAGAAATTTGCAGGGAACGTCAGTGCCCTGAGATTACCCGCTGGAACTCTGTTGGTTCTCGCTTCGTAAATGTTAGCCCTCGGTGTAGATCCATGCACTTGCGTCGTAGGATCACGTTATAACGATACTTGATACACGAGGCACGGACCGCGATAAAAATCCGACGAATATTAAATGTGGAATAACGGGACAGGTGGACATTTCAAATCGCGTACTGTACTGCATCGTAGACTGTGGAGAATTATTCGAGAGCAAGTGTTACGATTTGGACGATTTTTCTTTGTCTAGTTGGAATTTCTATCGATTCGTGCCCCGTATGCAGTAGCATTCACACGCACAGTACCTTATTGTTTGTGTTTTCTCTTTTACTGTATTGTAGCTGCTCGACGAAGCTGCCTCTGGAACCGTTCAACCCCACGACGCACCCGACACAGAGTACGTTTCTTCATTTTCTGTTTCAAGCCCCGAGCTACGTTCTCCAGCACACCTTCCGTATATACTTTTACGATTATTCAGTCTCTCGAATGTGCGGGGTGTTCTATTTATGGTGGACATCTGAATTAATTTCCATTGTTATCGAAAGTAGGAAAAAATAGCTGAGGAGTTTATGTGGTTTGAAAATGAGTGATGATGGAAGTAAAATTTCCTCGAGGTTGTCTTCAAGATCATTCCGAGGCCACTGACATTTTTTTGCATATTAATACCTGTGACATTACGACCTTAAAATCACCTGAAACAGTGGAAAGAATGTCGATGACCTAAAAATGACCACCGTTCAAAATGATTAGGGAGATTTTTTATCACCACAAGTATGTCTTCAAATCGTATAACCTCCTTTCAGTCATTTCTTCTTACTTTCAATACCAACAGAGATAATTTAGATATTCGTTCTAAATAAAACACCCTGTTCAGTTAGAAGCTTGAAAAACGCTTATTCAGGCAGATTCAACTTCCAATATCCACGCTGCTGTCCACAAGTATTTATCCATCCGCATCTTTTTTACTTCGCTCAGAAATACAGAAAATAGAAAAAAAGAAAGTTATTCTCCCTCTGAAAAATTCTTCAAAAATCGCCAAACAAATGAAAGAAGTGGGTAAATATTTCTGAGTAACAGCGCGTGTTGTGTGCTCTTCGAGTAAAGTACCTTTCTTCTCAACGAGCCCCATGAAAACAAAAAAAGAAAAAGAACAATAGGGAAACCATCAAGTGAACGTGTTACTTTAAACCAATGTTCCAGTGGTGACGATGGCGAACGAACGGTATTGTCTCGGGGATACCGTTTCCTGGGCCGTGTCCTGCGCATCTCGTTGCCTATCCAGGCGTTGATGTTACTGGTCCTCGGCGTCGCCTCACTGGTACCATCCGCCGAAGAAGACTACAGCTGCATGCTGTCGAACAATCTCGCCAGAAGTTTCACACCAATGGTCGTCTATCCGAACGGTCCGCCGCCGATCTAACAATAAAGAAGCCTAATCTCGGACGCGCCGGTTTCGACTACGCGAGCCCTCGGAGAACGTTCTATCGCAACATCCAGAGGAGTCGCGCTAGACGGAAACGCGAGATCGCTCAAGATCTGCGCGCCTATTTCTTAACTAGTCTGTCGTACGGCGATCAATTGATTCCATCGAGCGATCGATAAAAAAGCAAAAGAAACAAACCAGGAGATCCGTGTTTATTTTTTCCTTCTTACGAATCTTCCACGACCAATAACGATAATCGCGCAGAGAATCGAACCCGTGTGAAGAGAGGTTCGATTTTCTTCGCGATTAAACAGAGATAAAGAAGAGAGAGAGAGATACACTCTACTATAGACGACGATTTTTTCACGTGTGATAAGGATACGTTTGTACTCGTGCAATAAATGGTGCACGCGTTCACGGACCAAGAAAGAAAACAGAAGAAAAAGCGATCGTCGCTGTACGACCTAAAAAAAAAGCATCCGTTTACTTACATCGTTCTTGTATAGTTGCGATCTTGGTGCAATACTCGCAAGATACATATTTCCACCCACCCACCCCCCCTCCCTGTTCCTCCCGACGTTTAACGAAACCACTCGAGATGATTTCACCGGCAAGAGAGAAGAACAAAGAGAGACAGAGAGAAGACGGTCCACGAAAAAAAGTAATTCTACGGTCTCTCTCTCTTGCACGGTTTAACGATACACACACGGTAATCGACGGATCTGTTTCCGATTCCGATCTGTTAGCCCGACATTCCATGTAACATTACCGCGTTTGTATTTATACGTACACATTGTAGATATCGTTCCGTTTATGATGACACATGATGATGATTTTAGTTTCCAAACCTTCCCTTGTCCTTCCTCATTCCCCGAATTAACCCCGTACGATTCTTTTTTCGTTCGTCTGTATAGGAGAAGAGAAACGGTGAATGCGTGTGTTGAAATTTTCGAATGAATGAGAGAGTACGAGTGATAATGGATTAATGTCACATGGAATGCGCGATAAAACGTTGACGATTAAATTATATTAACGATTATTAACGATATAACGAATCGCTTGCATTCTGCACACAGAATATATCGCAGTTCCTGCGCGAGAGGAGGCGGTGAAAATTTGAAACGATGTCTGGATCCTTTCGCGTGGGATTCACCGCGTTTTGCGTTAGTACGTAACGAAAACAATATATACATACTTGTTCGACTTTATTTTTTATACGTTGCGTTTATAACTCGAGAGAAGAGTAGAAAGAGAGAGAGAGAGAGAGAAGGAGAGAAATGAGAATTGAAGCGGTTCGATTTAAATCGAGAACGAAACGTCCACTGACCGATAACCTTAGCGCGAGATCGCTAACGCGATAGTCATTGGTGCCGATTCATCGAACGAGATGGTGTTATTTATCGAATTGTTCTTCTTTACGTTGGTTTTTTTTTCTACGGTTCCTTCACAGAGACAGAACAGAGAGAGAATGAAAATATAAAGAAGACTAACGAAAAATACGACGAAATAAAAAGACACACACACACACGTTACATATACATACAGGTACACCTGTCTCATAGTAAACCGGAAATTGCATAATAACGAACGTTACTTGTTGTTAACCCGAACGAAATGTATTTATTTTTTTTTTTCCTATTTTTTTTTTTTTCTTCATTTTCGTCGATCGAACGAGAGGAAACGAACACCCACATTTTTTGAATACGCACAAAAAGGATCACACGAGTTCCACTTTGGAGGTACAAAAGAGAAGAGAAAAAATGCAAAAAAAAAAAGAAATTAAAAGAACGACTGCGTATTTAACGGCCCGCTAGTTTTCGCTTCCTAATTTATCGGTATCTTGCTTGCTGCGCGACCGAGCTTTGTTATGTACTTTTATAAGGACAGAGCTTTCTGAAGGCGGTGTACACCTGTCGATGTAATATAATTATAATAAATTGAAGCGTATACAGAGAGATCCTTGTTTCGTCGTGCATGAAAAAAAAAAAAAGAAACACACCTTTACCCTCGATTAATTCCAACGATTTACTCGAGTTCCAGCCGGTCGCCTGCTAGACTGCACGTTAAGATCGTGAGACGTTTACAGAAAATAAACATCAATCAGGTAGTCTGACAAATCGAAAACATCGCGAGCTTTACGAAGAAATCTCCGCAAACAACGAAATCCCGTTGTCCACAGATATAAAAAGAAAGGCGCTGTAAATATGAACGTTTTATACCTCGGAATCACTGTCACCGGCGGTTCAAACGAGAAGAAAAGAATGTCGCAAAACTGAATACCACTCGTGACTGCATAAAAACGGAGATAATTCAATCGAAATTTGTAAGATCTCTATGCAAGAGCGAGTTTCATTTAGGAACCATTCGAATCGATATACTTGTAGCAACTTTTATTGATCCTTCGATTATCACCTGAATCGCCTTGGTACCACCGAACGCCGGAGCTCTAAACAACAGAACAAACACACGTGCTTCCACCTCGACTCCCATTGCAATTCGACCAGAGACGATTACACACAATGATCCACAGCCGCGATGCGATTTATCGCGAATCTCACGGGCGCCGTGATTATCTTTATCAGTGGCGCCTGAGGAAACTCGGCTGGAAGAGGCTGGCGCGGCTCGAGTCTGCACTATGCTTATGCACCTTGTTGACATTTCGCGCGAAACTTACCCGAGAAGTTCATCATACCTTCGCGCCGCGAGACGAGATTCGACGTTTCGCAACATTGTCGCTAAATCGTCGATTCCTCTTCACCGTCCAATAATTGACAGAGTACTCAACAGTACACGCTTTGAATATCTTTTTCTTTCTATGTTTTTAGAGTCTGAAAGATCCTTCAAGGCTCCGCGAATCTCGTGACGCGTATTTCCGAGAGTTTGCTAAAAGTTAGCAAAATTGAAAGAAAAATATCGTAAAATTCGCACGATAGTTGAAAATTTGCAACGCTTCTCGTGTTGTTTCTACAAAGAGATTTTCATTATGGAATACGGTAAAAATACACTGTTCGTGTTATTTTTAGAGATTTCCAGCGACTTCGTCACTTATCCGAACGATGTAACAGATGGTCAATCAACGACACTCTATTCGATCGATGGAAAAACTCGATTCGTCTCGTGTAATACGTGTCTGTGAGAAGAAAAATGATTTAATACACTGATTGCGTGCCTTGGAACAGCGTTTATATACGCTGTAACAAACAAGCATGCAAATGAATCAGCGTTCGACAGGTGTTTGCACATGTCTGAGTGTCATCGGAATTAAATCAAACGAAGCTGTGTCCGCAGGTGTGACGACAGGCTGCTACGAAATAGGAAAATGCGGCAAAAAGGCCCTGCGGTCTTTTCGCGCAGACGTCTCATTCACGCTGCGTTTAGTGATAACGAAGGCGGCACTTGGCGTCGGAGGAAACGATACTTCGCGTGGGAGGATTTTTGCGGTAATGACAATCGAACGCGGATCGTTCGCGTTCGTCGTCCAGTTCCATTAGCTCCACCGATTCTACCGACGAATCGAAAAACCTCTCGCGATGTCCTCCTCCGTTGACAACACGTCGAACTCGAACGAGAGAAAAGTGAAAAGTTTGAACGATATCCCCGTGGTGTTCGGGAATCACAGTCGAGCCAGGAAGTCCTCGAAAACGTCGAAGGTTTCGTTGGCGGAGCACGAGACGAACGATCGCGTGGAAAAGTTGAACCGTGACAAAAGACACGCGTTCTTCTCGCAGAAGATCATACTGAAACCGGAGGATCGGAAGGAGAGTTTCTTCGACGCGAGAACATTCGCGGAGAGGAACAACAACGGGGATGATAGCGCGAACGACGTGGACGTGAACAAGGAGGAGCAGTTGATAGCTAGTCTGAAGGTAAACGCACACATTGACAGTTCCTGTCAACTTCTCTCGTGTCTTCTTCATTCGTTAGCGAAGTTTCTTCTCGAATCAGATCGATCCGCTGGACGCGAGTAACTGTTTGACCACGCTGTCTCGCGAAGAAGAGATCACGAAGAGAGGTTCACGGATAAGATCGAGGAAACAGAAACTAGTTTTATCGATAATCGACGCTTTCCTCTCGCTTGTAATAATTGCACCGATGACGGTCGGTTTTTGGAGAGGAACATGGACGTTGATGGATATTTATGGGGACATGTGAGTTTGTTTCGTCTAGACACAATCATTGATTAATTGCCGTTCCGATAAGTGATTACGACATGTTCATAAGGCTAGGGGAAACCTTTCGTATCTGTGCACTCGAAGAGAATGATTTTCTTAATAACACGACGGATGATTCATTCGGACAATGAAGTTCAATGATCCAAGGGAACTTGTGAAAGAGAATAATCGAATCTTTTTTTCCATACGATACTCCAAGGTTCCCCGGTGTGGTCACGTTCGGCTTGGGGATTTTGGTGCACACGAGCTTCGCGATATCGAAGAATACGCTCCACGCTCGTGCTATCGACGCGTTGAGAAAGAAAAGTTTGCTGAAGAAAATCTTGTGCAAATGCACGCAAATTTTCTACACGTACGTGTTCGGGGTTGCCTGCAACATGCAGTGGAGGGGCGGCTGGATCATTTTCGACCGTTTCTTCTTGCGAAACGATTGGTGAGATCATTCACGCAGAATTCTCATTCGACGAGCGATTATCGAGAATCGATTCTATTACGGATCCAGCTTTTTTCATACGACAGACGTTAGACAAACACATCGAACAGAACGGTGAAAATGTATATTTCTTCCTGAATTTTCTTCCGATTAAACAGACACACACACACACGGGCACACGCATACAGAAGCGAAGGTAAAGTATAGAGAGTGATTTTTCTTATTTCAACAGAACCACACATGGACCAACGTGTCACTAACCGATGGCTGGATGGCATTCTAAGACGCGACAGGAATAGTCTGTTAATCGTATCTCATATTCCTCTCATTTCTCATGCTAATTCCCCCGCGTTCGTCGTGAACGTTTTTAAACAGAGTGTACGCGTTAAATGTCAGCGTGCAAGTAAAAACTAGTCAATTCAAGGTTGATTTGCATATCGCGTGGGTCAAGTAAAACAAACTAATTAGATATCTTCTCTAACTACAACGATACGAGAAAATTTTTAGGCGCAATTTAAATAGCTTCGAAGGACGAATTTCGAGGACAAATTTTTTTCACGAAAGAAATGAGCAAAAATGAGGTTTCACGTTCGATTAAAAATTTTACAGTCTAAGATCATCTTCAGATCACATTATTACGCATGCGTAAATGCACATCGATGTCTGCTAAAACACACGACAGAAAAATATATATATATATACGTTCGTATAGAGAGACATAGGCGACCTTGAAGAAAAACGCGGAGAAAAGTTGACCTTCCATCTAATTCGTCCTTTAAAACCATTTAAATTACGTATAAAAATTTTCCCGTGCCACCAGAGAGAAATTTTCTTCTCCCTCGACAGTAATTAGGTGGCCTGTTTTACGTGCCCCACCCTGTATAACATAATAGCACGTAACGCGTAACCATTACAGTGTTGAATATGCTAGTCGTGACGGCCATTCTTGCTTCTGAACGATAACCATTTTATCTAACCGTTTTATTTCTACGCTAAAAGTTTTATTAACACTTGCTCAAACGGTAAACGCGTGTTTTTCGTTAATTCTTTCGTTCGATTTACTTTAGGGCGATCATAGGAGCCACCTCGGGAGGATTGGTCACCCTGATGGTCTTTCGTTCCGTTCGGAATCTCATATCGATACCATCGGTGATCGCTGTGGACAAACTGAGCTACGTCTTCCGTTTTCCAACCAGATACAAATCGGTGAGTATCGATGCGAAGAAATTGCATCGTTTCTACACGAAAAGTATGAAGAAGTAGCGACAAAATCTCCGCGAAGAATTTCGATTTATGCTTGGAAGATCGGTGAATCCGATATTCCCCGAAATTTCGCGAATTCTACCGAATCTCACGGATATCTGTACCAGTGCCGACGAGAGAAGTAAATGTTTATCATCGCCAATGCGTTCTATTTATACACACGTTTGCTCGCGACAGAAGCTTTTTATCAATTAGGAAAATCACGAAACCAAATCCGATATCGCTGAAGCGGCTGATTTCCCCGACTTCGCTCGAGACGATCGTTCTCAAATGAGATTCCCGAAGGGAAATCGAATTTTTCACTGATAACATTCCATAAATATATTTCCGACGTTATTTACGAGACCGTTTAAAACAGCCGCAACAATTCCACGTAAACGGAACATTCGTTTTATTACGAGACAACGTAAAATTGTCGAGCGTGGAGAATATGTCCGATTCGATCACATTATGCGAAGAATAATCGATGAACTAATCGACACGATTGATTACAGCGAAACATTCTAACGGAGTGTTTATCGCGTTAGTTTGCCCGTTGGAAGAATTATTAACCCCGTCATAATAAACCTTGTAGTACAACCTCTTGTGATACGGCGAAAGGAACCTGTTGTCAGGCGATCACTGTTATCGCTTTATCTGAACAGGCTCGTTATCTGTTCATTGAAGCCCGTGAACGTGAATCATGGAAATCATGTGTGTTTTTGCGGGACAAAAGCATAGCGGGCGTCACGTGCGCGGATGCACAGCAACTCTATCCTCCCTGAAACGTAAGCTCTATAATTAGAAATTGCACTGATAGCTCGGCAAAAGTTACCGATTGCACCAAAAATCGATATGTAAATTAACGAACGAGAATTCCTCTCTCTCGACACTTGAAAATTCGCAAAAATTCCACGTGATGAAAGACACACACGCACGTAAACGAGCTCAGAATGAGAAATAAGTGAAAAGAGAGAAAAAATTCGTTAAAAATATCGGTATAAAATGTCGAAAGGGTTAAATTTCCTCTTCTTACGTTCGAGCAGCCGCCATTATGGTCCAACGCGTCGAAAGCACCGTCTATGTAGACACGAGGCACGTGGAACGCGCAGAAAACACCAGCAGAAGTGACATCTTCGACCGACAATGGCTGTCGTGACAGAAAAAAAAAAAAAAAAAAAAAAAAAAAAAGAGAAATGACAGGTCAAGGTGAGAAGATGGTCGTAATCCAAGCTTGATTGGTGTACAAAAAGGTGGCGATTAGCGATGCGTTCGGCACGACAAAAGCCCGGCGAGACTGACGGACAGGAAACGCCACTCAGAAAAATGAGGCTTCAAGGTGGCTGCCTCTGAGCTACCTCTCTTCTCTACAAACCTCTTCTCCGGCTACTATCTTGTTTCTTATCAATCAACGCCGGGTTCCGGATTTGTTAATTAGCGCCTGCTTGTCGCGTACGTCGATCACGATTTACGCGGCTGCCCTGATAAACCTCCACCGTACCGCCACAGATTCGAATGAAAATTCTCTCTTTGCCTACCAGTCCGCGATATCGTCTGACCACACTAACGAGCGTTAATTGTGTGCGTGTAAGATACTTGGAATACGTCGTATGAAAAAAATGAAAACAGAAAGTATTCTTTAAATAAAAATCGTGATATCGCGACATTCCAGCGGTAGTCCATTATCGTTACAGACAAAATCACAGAAGTCTTCGATTACGCTTAGAAAAAGCTGGTCGACCTAACGCTAATCTAACTCATGATAGAGTGTGTACGCGTCTGCATAGGGAGAATCATTAAGCAGCCCGTACACTTGACACACGAATGACAAAACTGGGGCCAGACAATGAGCAGATCAATGAACAATAGCCTGAAAAAGGGTGAACCTTGGATGTGTTTCGTTTCTAATGTTTCCAATTAAACGAAACATCCAGTTCGAAAATCTAATCTAAACCGAGACAGAGATGTTGTTCGATTAGAGATTTCCTGGATCGCTGTTTTTTCGCAGTTTCTTCTTAACGAACGATCGTTCGTTGATTGGATTCCTCGTGTTTGTCGAGGTTAAGAGGAAACGTCGGCGAAGGGATGCTGGATGAAGAACACTTTCTTAGATGCACTGGTGGAAAATGAGAGGTGTACTGGTGGGTGTCGAAAGCTCGTTCCCCGCGCTCTCTCTCTCTCTCGTTCATCAAGCGTGCACGTAGCTTTACTGACACATGGGTGGGGGTTGTCAGAGAGATGGAGGAAGGAAGGGAAGAGAGCAGAGAGCACCGTACTATTCTCTATGCCATGGCCCGTGTGACGATGCTGTTCATGATAATGCGATAGTGTTGGTCTGTGCTCAGCACTTGATAAAAGATAGCGGTGACTGAACAGATGCCAGTACTCACCCGCAGCCCGACCTGTCGGTTCACGGTTCTCGCGTACTCTCGCCCCGTGTGCATCGGTGCACCATCATCGTTGACGCACGGTAATACGCTCTAAAACGGTTTGCGAACGAAAGTGAACGGGAAGAGGATAGGGCGAGTTATTTTCACCGAAAGTCCGTCGAATTTTGTCCCTATCGTATCTTCGAATCGCAACGGTTTCGTCGCACTTGTCGATAACTGTTTCGATCGGGAAGCAGAGTATATTCCGTTCAGGTGCGTCGTTTTGTGCTATGACAAGGTTACCAAAAGTCTGAAACATGTCAAGAGAAAGAAGCTACCAGAACTGTCCTCTGTCTGTACCAGTCCGACAAGATCGTTCTCTAAGAAGTTTCGAACAACCAGAGAAAGAGATTCCTTCGATAGGATGATCACTGCGATCCAACGACAATATTACTTTAAGAAGATCCGCTGTAAAGCTTGATCTTGTGGAAAAAGCTGCTCCTCTCGAATCTCGATCGAAGTCGGTAACCATGGCCAGAATAATGCGCGACAGTGTTTCATGCTTGAACATCGACATATACCGGTGAGGAAACCAGAAACACACTTTATCACCGTATCGAGAGAAGAAGATCGTCGAGGAAGCTGCGTGAAATTCCACGGTGAATTTCTTCAACGTCCAGACTCTCAGGATCGTCTCTGGAATCGAGAACTTGAACGAGATCGACAGAAGTGAAGAATCAGCGGGACGAAAAAGGAGAAGCTTTCGGTGTTTGAAGAATGACTGTCTCTTGGTGGAATTGGTCGAAAGCACGGCCTGTAGGCATGCACCACCGAAGAGAGCGTACCACCACAACCTCGAATCATGCATGATGAGCGGTGCGACTAGGCTCGATCAGGATTGGATGAGAATGGTCGAGTTACGCGGTGGCACCGGAATGACGAGCGGGCTGAGCGGTCGGTCATCGAGTCGTCTCCATTATATGATACTCACAATTTTGGACACGGTGTTCTCGGCTACCGTAGCCGCTCCAGCTGTTGTCGGCTACTGGAGAGGTACCTGGGGCTTAAGTGACGTCTACGTCTACCCAGAAGACCCAGTTCTAAGCAGCTTGACCTCGATAGTGATCGGTTTCATAGGGTTGTACGCGTTCAACGTGTCGCAGCACGCTCTCAACGAGTTATTACACCCAGACAAGCACAGACTCTCGTACTATGTCGGATCGAGACTGTACACGGCCGTTTTCGGCTTTTGCTGCGTAAATGCATGGCGTGGTGCATGGCAAGCACTCGATCAGTACACGGAACACACGGCGAGCACAGTATTCGCTACCACCGCTGTCAGCCTGCTCGCACTGGCCATCATGCGCGCCGTAAGGAACATTTCCGCGCCACCGTTCTCCCTTTGCCTGGACTCCTGTCCAGGATACTTCGAAGTGCAGACCATGTTCCGTGTGAACGTAAGTAACAAGAAGTTCGACCGATTGTGAAACGTGGCGCAACACTCGGACAATCACGTTACACGATACAACCTGCGAAATTGAAGAAAAGTGAGAGATAGGGAGAGATCGAGGAAAGGAGAGATTCAGATTCTATTCGAGACTTTTCACGTTACGCCTAGAGAAAAAGCAATGCAAATTAATAGATCTCGGTATGATCGATATCGGTCATTCGGTGGTAATTCAAACACATTCGAGATTACGGAAAATTTTCTATCCCTGCAACGATAACACCGTGTGTATGTACCCTTCTATCTTCCACGATTATCTTCACGTTCTCCGCAATTCCGTTTCACCGACATTACTGTGGGTCACACAAGTGGTCAGGCTAAACGATACTGCCTACCGTAATACAGAATCCCGTGGAAATCTTCTGTATCTTGGGAAAAATCATCGACACAGGAGTTCCTTTGAAACAACGAAACAGACGTGTCATAATATTTGCATTCTTATCGAGACTGACGTAAAAGACGACAAACGTGGGGCCATGCGTGGTACGAGAACGAGAAGTCGCATTTACGTGTCCTCCTTTCTCCGATTTCTTTTTCCCCGAAAAAATCGTCAGAGACGTGGTTTTATCGGAAAGGGGGTAACGTTTTAAATAGGAAACGTAAGAGGTTAGACAGGATGTTTTGACGCATCGATGGAGCTAGAGAGCCGTGCGATGCACGGCATCGATGTGTAAGGTATAAGCACAGTTTCCGGCTGTCTCTCCCGACAGTCGAACAGCATCGCGTCCGTGCAGTTTGCACACACGCACCAGCGCGGCCTGCAACTGCACCAATTTCCACGCTTTCTCCCGATCGAACGATAATCGATGAACGCCCCGCAAACACGAATTTTCCAAAATTTTCCAACACGTCTCTCGATAGTCTTACATCTCGGAACAAGTGTATTGCGAAGCTTTTCGAATGGAATGAAAATTAGAAACTATGTACATCTGAGAATTTCATGGCTCCTTTGATATTGTAATTTAAAAATGAAATTCTGATAGTTGATTGTATGAATTTTGAAAATATTCGTAATGTAGTTTAAGGGTATTTTTTGATTCACTAATATTTTCATTCTTCATGGATATCGAGAGATAGTTTGTCGAAGACGATGAAAAAAGGGAGACAGTGGAACGATCTTAAATTAATTACCGCCGCTTCAATCCTCTCTTGTATCACTTAAAAATCGAGGACAGAAGGGTGATACACTCTGATGAAAGTTTACCGAATAAATGGTATGCCAATCGGAAGGTCCTCTCTCGTTTGCATCGCCAAAATCGACGATCCTCGTGGAAACCAATGATTCGAAGGAAGTCCTCGAGTAGGAAAACAGTCTGACTGGAAAGTTTGTCGAGTTGAACGATCGAGTTACACACTGCCTCGTCTTTTTTTCCTCTTCTTTTCCGAGTATTCAGATTGACATTTTTTTTTTTTTCATCTATCGTCTTCCACAATTTTCACTTCTCGCAATACTGCGGTGTCATCGCAGTATCCCCCATCCCTTCGACACGCCAGCAATTTAATGTTCAATGAATCAGTGAATTTAGGGAAGCGTGAATTAGCGATCTACGCGAAAAAAAAAAAGAGAACGTAGGCTAATACCAACGACGCAACGAAAGCAGATCGAGGAGAACGAAATCGCGTCTTCTACCTTGATCGTTGCCTAATCTTATCACGATATCGGGAACGAGGTTTGAATAATTTCTGCAAAGATTAAACAGAGTTCGTCGAATGTTCGAAAATATTGAAAATTCCCCGTGATGATCGATCTTTTTTTTTTTTTTTCGTAACACGATTAGATAGGTATCGTTTGGAAATTAACGTTACAAACTTCCGTAACGACGAACGTCGCGTTATCGCTGTATAAATTTACATTTATTAAAAGATAATTCGTATACTCTCTACTATAGTTCGATCTGAAAACTTCGCAACTATATCTAAGGGTATACTACCGAGCGTTGCTTCTCTTCTAAATAATCTTCAAACGTAAACGATGCACGAGTGACAGTGTTGTTTATCCTAAGATTCCCGCGCCTCTTCAAATACTTCCCGATTTTTCACTTGCTAGAGAAGCTTATCTATTGTTTATGCTATTTGATTACAGAACACGAGGGACTGGTCGTTGTACTTATTGGACTGTGCCTTCAGCGTCGGAGTGGTCGGTACGCTGGTCGTGTTCGTTTGGAGAGGCGTTTGGATACTACTTGATATCTACCTGTTCCCGGAAGATCGAGAGTATTCCGCGATCGGATCCCTCGTAAGTATCGATACGTAGATCTGAGGCTTTCACAGTCGTTCACTATGGGATCGGGACCTTCGCATAACGAACTTATAGGAGGAAGAAGAAGGAGTAATTGAGGGGGCGCGTTGGCGGAGCGCGCTAAGTCCTGGCTTGTCAATCCGAAGGTCGTGGGTTCGATTCTCGGTTCGAGTCCTTCAAATTTTTCTTCGACTTTTAATATTGTTGTTGAGATTTTTCCGGGTTTGTTTAAAGAGACTGTGCCTTCTATGGAAGAAATGTTGCAATGATTTTCTTCGTTGATCGTTGTAGATCATCGTCAGGGTTCGAATGACTTAGCTTCAATTAAGAGTAGTGCAATGACTGTTGTATCCCCTCAAAATACCCTCAAATAAACCCTCAAAATACATCAAATGATAAATGAAGTTTCTAATAGAAAATTCTAATTGAAGAATCACCTCGATTCAATCTCCCCTCAAAAAAAAAAAAAAAAAAAAATCAAATTTCATCTGGATGTATATCACGGTTATTGTATACCGTTTGTAGATTTGGTGAGAACTATAATATCAATTGGCCTGAGAAATCACGAAACCGGGATGAAACTTCCGATAAGACAGTTTCCTATCGATGAACGCGTGTCATCGGGTGTCATTAGCAATCACGTGTTGAACGACATTTTGAAACGTGCCACCTACGCGCAGCGCGGCGAGCGGCACGCCGTTGGTCCGATTGTATAATTGAATATTCGCCAATTGTATGATTGCGAGGGCACATGACAAAACTGTCGATGCGCGTGTATGTGTGTGCATGCGCGGGACACTTTATTGCGGGCTGTGGACGTTTACTTGTTTGAATACGACGCGGCGAAAACGCGGTCAACGAGAAGATTTGTTTAATTTTTCAATAATCACGATCGTTGAACTCCCCGAGTCAGGGAGACAACAGAACATACGTTTTCATCATCGTCGAAACGTGTCACCGTAAAGAAAATCTCTCGATCACGACGCGTGCCACCTCTCCGGAAGGATCTATCTTTCGTCGCGTCGCGTCGCGTCGATCGATTTCCCGCCACGTTCAACGCCGTTTTCCCGCGCCGATGATCGAGGAGAGAAAAACGGTTCGACAAACACAGATGAGCCCGCGCAAATATTTCGACATTGCGAACTTAAGCCGGTGCAACCCGTTGGAATGATTCGGTTGCAAAACGGTACTCCGTTGGCGCCACGTATCCTCACCCGACAACAATAACATTCGCGTTGCGATTTTTTGATCCCCCCACGGATGAGAAAAGGAAAATAAAGAACGGCGACTCGTTCGAAGACGATTCGACGCGACGAACGTCTGGACGATGAGAACGATAAGATTCGTCTAGGAATCGGGTAACCGTGCAGAACCGATTTACGGTACGAATTCGTTATCAGGGATCAACGATCCGCAGGGTACAACAGAGAACCGCGGATTAAACGGCTGTCTTGGCGGGATTTATCGCGATCGAACGTGATTCCGTACGACTTGTCGATTTCGATAAGTTCGGGCGCCAGTTGGAAATCCGTTTTGGTACGGTAAACAAATTTCACAACGCCAGTCTTCCTCCTTTTTCTCCCTCCAGACGATAGGCTGGATTTATCGGCGGTTTTCGCGCGAATTATCGAGAATTCGAAATTTATTTTTTTCATTTGTTCGATGTTCCTCGAATTTCGTGATTCCTCTGACTGGGACTATTTCGAATGGAAACGTACGCTGGGAAGTTAATTAAAACGGGATGATAAATCGTGTCGTATTTATAGACGTTTAACTCAGCCGTTTAAAATGCAAAGATAAAGGTAGATCATTGTTGTTTAAAAAACGCTTAAGTACGATCGCTGATAACACCACGGTAGTGTTTACTCGACGATATTAGATATCGTTTCACGAATGATTCAATGAACCTTCTCCGGTGATCGTTGAACGTAAATTGGAAATAAGCAGCGTTTCGTTCGAGGATCCCCGAAGGAAAAATGGTAGGAGAGATTTGTGAAAAATGTTTGGAGTCCTTAACGAGAAATTCAGCCGATATACAGTTTTGCACGGTGAACGCGATAACGTAAATTCTCAAGAGGGTCGATGATTGCGCGAGGGTCGTCCAATTCACTCATTTACTCGCTCGCAATGCCGCTTCGAAACCGTGAAACAGCGACCGACGATTTGTCGCCGGCTGATTCGTTGGAACCTCTCCGATCCGACGTCATCAACGACACTAAGCTCTTTTTTCTCCCGTTCCCGTCAAACGAATCAAAACCAGACAGATCATCCGCCGTATCCTTCTTCCAATCTGTCAAACGACGAATCCCGCTTTTTTTTTTCGAAGAAAAAAACAGAGAGGGAAAGGCGAGAAAATAGGCAGGACGAAACGAAGAGAAGAAAGAAAGATAAGAAAGAAGAACACGTTCTCTTTATCGTACAATTTTCTCATCTAAAGTCTGAACCGTTCTAATCAAGGATACGATGAAATTGATCCTAAAATGAATTATTCGTAACTGCCGGTAATTCTCTCTCTCGTTGCAACGATCGGTACGTATCATATTTGAACAATAAACACGTTCAATTGCAGGCGATCGGATACGTGATAGTGACGGTGACGTTCTCTCTGCAACCATTGATGCGCTATGTCTGCGCTCGTCTTCAAGGCTTGGCCCGTCTGATAGCCGCCGATGGTTTCCTCCTGCTCAGCTTCCTCGGCACTGTGAACGTATGGCGTGGCATTTGGAACGTGTTGGATCTATGGCTGGTCCCGGATAATCCGGAACTCTCCTGCTGGATCACACATATCGGATGTTTCGTGTTCCTCGTACTTCTCAATTGCAGCAACTCGATCCTCGTGCGTGGCATTTACATCGACGCCGAGGAGGACGACGGCAAATGCGTCGTATTCCCTTGCCATTATCTTCGATTGTTCTTCAAGGTTGGTCTTCCTACCGTTTCTCTTCTTATATTAAATTATCCACGATTTTCTCATTATTCCTAAGTTATTCGACGGAACGAATATGTAGAACGAATTGAGAGAGAAAGAGAGAGATTGTAAAACGACGAACGTGTTTTGTTATCCCTCGTAGGTCGAACGCGAGAAGAAGGAAGCGAGACGACGAAATCTGCTGGTAGCCTCGAAGGACTTCCGGCCACGGCCAGACGGAAACGCGAAAGACACGGAGAACGGAGCACTCCTACCGAACAGCACCGCCACGACCATACTACCCACCAACCCTGAATCTCTCGTCTAACACGCGAACGTCAAGGAAATCAGAAAGAGACTCTCCCCGAGGATTCGACTGAATTCTCACCACCGACCGATCGATCGATCGTCGCGACACCGTCGAGTAGCAATACAAACCACGAGGACGAAAGTAATATTTAAAGGAAAGAAAAGAGAGAAAAAACGGAAAAAAGAAAATTACAAAATCACGCGGAGAACTGGCAGCTTCTGAAAGTGAAATCAGAAGATCCCCCCCTGGCTCACAGTGATCGTGCAGTGAAGTTCGAGCCGTGAACAATTCTTTCAAACGGACACATTTTGCGACGACGCGAAGACGCTTCGTGTCGAAGTTGTAGAAAAAGAGGGAAAAGGCGGAAAGAAAAGACGGGGGAACGTTTGTAAGGTAAATCTGAACGAGGGCGGAGGACACGTTAGACACGACGGGACCAAGCACGACAAATAGCCGCGTAGATCGACAGATAGAGACATTAGTAGGGTAGAAACGCGCAAAGTTAGGCGCTTAGGATACGCATGATTTTTTTGCAAATTAGAGACGGACAGGTGTAGAGAGCGACGGAACGAAGGATCGTCGAGAGAGATGGGAAAGAAGAGATCGATACCGGGTGGCTTCCGATTGGCAACGTTCTTCTTCCGACGAGAGAAATTCAGTGAATGGCTGTGAACGAGTGACGATATTGTAAAACGCGTCTCTCTCTCTCTACAATAAAGGGACCGTGTCTACGAACAATCGAACATACTCGTAATTGTGTTTTGTCGATCGTGTTTCGAGAGTGCGATAGTGCATCCGGATCGATGAGGATCACCGCAAATCAGGGAGGAACTTGCTACGTCCACGCACAACCGTGTGTTTAATGTAAGTTTGTACGCGAATGGAGGATAAGCAATTGTGTACACACACACACACACATGTACACGTGCGCGTCGCGATTACGCGACACATTCTGTTCGTTTTATTCGGTGTAATGTGCCGCGGGACGAATCCGTGCGCTTTGATTCGTGCTTTGGTTCGTACGGAAGAAGAATCGAAACGTTTGCTCGTTTGGATACTACAATAACTCTCCTCCCCCCCCCCCAACCCCGGTGAAACCTCGTGTACCAAATATACCAGATTTCTTCTCGACGATCGAAGCAAGAAAAGAAAAAAGAAATTCGTTGAAATAATCCTGAATAGTGAAAGAATTCATCGCAAACAGACTGTTTCGTCGCATCGAAGAATTGCAATTGCGAAATGTCGCGATGAAAATAATCGTTCGTCAGCATCGATCCCGTAGGGCTTCTTCTAGTCATCGAATACGTTTTAGCCGCCGCTTTCATCGTCGATAACCTATCGGTCGAGCATTATCGAACTTATCTCTCTCTCTCTCTGTCTTTCTATCTTTCTCAGTTCTCTTCTTTTCTTCCGCGACCACCCACGATCACCGAGAAAAAAGGAAAAAACCGAAAAAAAAGAAGCGTACACTCGCGATCCTAGAGGTTAGATGAGACCTTGATGATGACAATGGTAATAGACTGGACACGATCATTATAAATGGGTTATAACCTTCTCCCCCGCATCCTGTACACCCCGCAGATTTTGCTCTTGTACATCAATTACGACGTCATGGCGTACTAATAATTAATTAACTGGAATAATGACGGGACAATGGGCGGCTGGCACATCGATGGGAAGTGGCTAGTTCGACGATGAGCGGCCGCCCTCCTGGCCTACATTTAATATTTTCACAATGAACAATGTGCCAGCCGAGTCGCGCCGGAAGTGTTTCCCTGCGGCGCGACGCGGAAAATCGGAATCGATCGTGGAACCAACGAAATCCGACCGTTTTTATTCAGAGGCGAGAACAACTCGCCTAAGTCGACAGGCTGTCTCACGTGCGACAGACTCGACGATAACTCGATATACACCACCCCGTGACAAATAGATAGCACAGACACAAACCCCCGTTTTCGTCATTTCCACGGCGATAAGTCGATCCATTGTTTCATCTTCCCCAAGCGTTTCGTTGTAATCGCTGAGAAGCGTACGTACCGTACGATTTGAATGGAGAAGAAATGAAAATCGATATGACAAAAAGATAGCACGTGTAATTGAGATAAATTGTTGTAAATATATGTATGTGAAAAATTATTTTCAATTATTGTTTAAATATATCCGAAGTGATTTGTATCATTTTTTTTTTTTTGCTATACTTTTCACGGATTTCTGCATCTACACAGATTTTTTCAAACTTCCTTCCTTTATTCGTACGCAGTTCTTGGCAATCTCGCGACTAAGAATTTTCTAAGAGAAGATCTCCCTGGCCCATTGTAAAATGCATTGTCCTTGCTGAATTGCGAAATTAACCTTGCGAATTTCTTTATCGGTGAATCTACTAATTCAACATAACCTGGACTATTCGATCTTTTATCTATAAGCGTTATTTCAATTCCAGCCTGAGTCGTGATCTTCCTTCGCCCATTCTTCATCTGTGAACATAATTTTCCACCGTTTCTTGGTAAACGAGCCTCTTCGTACTCAGATTTACCGTCTAAATTGCGATCGTCGTTGAATAACACGTTACTTCGTATTTCGACGTAACAGCGCATCTTCCACGAGAATCTGTTTCTTCTCGCCGTATTCTCCCCGATTTTGTCGATAAACTGTAAACAACTTTACGGTTCCGATGTATGATCCGTGAAATTTGTCTTCCCTCGGTATCATCGTTGTCCGTGTTATCAGCCAATCAACGTTTTTCCATGGAACGCGTTGTTTTCAGAAAAACACAAACAGGACAGCAATAAATACACGATTTAACGATACTCGCGGTTCGAACGGCGTAGCAATTGCAAATGGAAATTCTGAAATTGTGCTATCGTTGTTCCTACCTCGGTATCCAAACTTCCGACGAAGTACGCGAGTAATCTTTGAAAATTAACGTATCAAGCGAAAAATGTTACAGCTTCGTTACACGTATGTATTAACGATATTTCAAAGTATGCTACCTTTTCGTCACGGAGCGTGTGTATACACTCGTAACACGCGGACTTTTGCCACGGAACATTGATTGAAATAAAAGAAAAAAAAAAAAAAGAAACGAACCAACCTGATAAATGAATATATTAACGGCTATTACCGCGACGAACGTTCGCACACATTGAAATTACCAATCCTGTTCGTTATTTTCCCTCCCTCGACACGCGCCAGTGCAATCTCAGAGCGGCGAAAATTCGGTGGAGAAAAGAGGTGAACGAATAAGGCGAGAAACGTGATCGAGTACGATTTCTACCCTCAAGGATAGAACGACGCGTAGACGAATAAACGCGAAGGGCGATTTAAAAATACGTATACGAGAAAGGGTGTCGAGAACGGGCGTGTTCTCGCGGGAATCTCGTACGTCGAAGGACGTGATACGGCGGAGTGTAGCAAAACTGTAATCGTCGATCGATTCACGATCGATCGCAATTGGATTCTTACACGCTAGAGTGGGGATGATCTATTTGAGGCGCCGCGACGCCGTGGTGCAATGATTAGAATCAGTCGGTAGGTCGTATCACGGCGAAAGGTGAAGAGTGTGCCGTCAGAGAGAACGAAGGAGTTCGAAGGCGAACAGCGGTGCGTGTCTCTGACCAAGTCCTGAACGAAAAGAAACGAAAAAATCGAGACGAAAAATAAAAAAGGAAACGTGTGGAACGCTTTTTCTCTCTCCCTCTCTCTCTCTCTCTCTCTCTCTCTCTCTCTTCCACGAATCGAGGAAAAGTGTGAACAGGGTGTTGATAAAGGTGACCGTATTTCGTATATCCGGCTGGTAGAATGGCAACGGACGACCCTCTCCGCAATGAACCTTTAGTTTCCGTTGAGTTCGAGGTCTTTGGCAAAGTGCAGGGTAAGGGTGTGCAGTTTTTACGGACCCCATCGGGTATTTCAATTGTATAGAATCGAGTCGAGAGAAAAGGAACGAACATCTTTCACGTTTCGCCGAGCAAATTCACGGATTCGCGGATATAGAGCCTCTAATAGAGAAGATCAAGGTCGGGGGAAATGACATACGTTCGTGGGTTGGTGTTACTGTGAAACGTTGGAAAATATCGCGAAACGACGAATACGACCGGGGACGTTGAAAGTGGTAAGATGAATTTGGTAAATCGATCGATTTTCTCTCTCTCTCTTTTCAATCGAAATTTCAAGGCACACGACGAACTGGTGAGAAACTTTCTTTCCATTCTTCGACTCGACTCGAGAAGAATTCGGTCGGAAAAACGACACTGTGATATTTTTTCTGGAAATAACGTCGCGTAACTTATCCGGTTTCTTACGGGCTTCAGATTAGATCCACGAACGATCATCTGTTTCGCGGAATCTGTGATTCGGTCGACGGACACTGTAGAGTAGAGGAACGTGTAATTGACATTTCGTTTACGTCTCTGCGTGACAGCGTAACGAACGAACGGAAACACGGTGATTCGTAACGTGAATGGCGATGTGTGATCGCGAGATTGGTAATGTCCGACGAATTTTCCAGGTGTATACTTTCCGAAGTACGTGAAAGACATATGCCTGCAATTGGGAATATGCGGCTGGGTGAAGAACACGAAATCCGGCACGATACTAGGAAAAATGCAGGGGCCACGTGCGCTCATCGATCAGATGTGAGTTGCGAATATCTCTTCGGCGTAAAAGACGACCTGTTCTTTGTTTTCTCTTCTTTTTCTCTGTGAAAATTATCCGTCCCTCTGGTTGCCAAGAGACAAATTTCCAAACGAACATCGATCCTCCGTCCTGCCGCGTTTCTTCTTTTTCTCTCTCCTCTTTCTTCTTCCTTCGGCCTTGTCACGAACAAACTACAATCCTTTTTCTTTTCTCATTCCGAAAAGCTTGATTCCATTCAAACTTTCCCCCTACCGCCGTTTGTTCGTCCCGCCGTTCTTCAAACCGTTCCCACTTTACCACGGGTTCTCTCTCCTCTCCATCGTTCCGCGAATTCATGACACGTGCGCGCTAACGTAAGCCCACGAATTCAGTGCTCCCTTAAAATCGCGTGACCTTAGTCGGAAATTGCCGAGTAACGACCATTAGGCAGTTGGACCTGACTTTAATAATGATCTAATGAAATAATAGCGCGGACCGCGTCGTCTCTTTCCTTCGCGAGTTATCGCCGAATCGGCGCGCCGACTGCTTTCCGCACGGCTCTAACGCAACGAGCTGGCGTTTGTACGCGGACGATCTGTTCGCCGAATAACGCGGTCTTCTGGGCGTTAGAAAAACGAAAGAAAAGACAGAAAAAAACAGACACGTGGCGGATAAGTTAGGAGGACAGATACAACAACAAAATTGTTGACAGATAGCACGGAACTTTGTAGCGACGCTAAACATCCTTGGAGCTGGACCAAGGAGGAAATGTAAATAATTGTTTTCTCCTTCCTTCGTGTCTTTCTACGCGTCGTTCGTTAATCTCACTCGACCGAGATTATCGATACCATAACCGACACCGTTTCTTCTTTTTTCTTCATTTACCGTTCGTACGAACGGAACGAAGCAGTTCCTTTTCTTTTTTGGCGAAACTGTACCGAACCGTCCTGTAGAAATTGTACTGAACGGTGATATACATACGTACGTACTATTGTTCCGTCGTAAGATAAGCTCTGAGTAGGGACGAAAGCAGAGCGGGCGAATTCTTCTGAAGGAACGACAGAGAAAAGAATAAGATGAGAAGGATGTAATCGTTATTTAGAGAAGTGAGCCAGACCTACTGATCCATATATTTTGCCAAATGCGTACAGAGAGAAGAAACGATGCTAGGAAAGACGAATTATTTCACACCGTGTGTGATACCACACCGCTTGTAACGAATAAATATAAACTGACGGGGCGGACGTATGCAAGACGTGTTTCTCGCCGGTCGGATTTGCCGTTGTTCGTGAACCTGAAGTGAAAGAAAATAACTCGGTCGAGGACGAAACATCGATTTCTGGCTTCACCCCAGAAGGAAATCGTTCAGCCTGAACTTCGTTTTCAATTCGTTACCTTTCCTTCGTGTATATATTTACCTCGCCTAAATCTTATTTTAAGTAACAAGCAAAGAGACACGAAGCACTTATTTCTTCTTCTCTCTCAATTTCTTTTCTATTGCGTTACAAGTCTCTAGAAATACGTTCGGTTTTTACAGGAAGATCGTCGTCGATTCCAAAGTAACGTAAAGTTTATCGATAATACGACCGAAACTTGAAACTGTACACCGTCGTTCGTGTAATTTTTGGAAATGATTCCGTGTTTGCCGAAAGGAAATACGAGCGCTGCCGCGCCGGTCGGAAACGTGGATCCTGAATTCGGAATATCGGAGACGATAAATCAGATCAACCGATACATCGATAGTTGGTCCGTGTTGTTGTCGTGAGACAGCTGATCGACTTTAATGATCCTACTTCTACAGAGCCGCTTAAAATATCTGAACTCGGTCTGATTAGCCGCTAATTATAATTGCGAAACGTGCGAAACCACACAGTCGTGACCGTCTGAGGATAGATGCGCGTGCATAAATCGCACAGTGAACTGATCGTTATTTCGCGATCGATAGAAGTTTTACGTGATTTTTCCATTCAACAATAATCCGTTTCGTATCGTTCGTTAAGGTTAAAAAGTATGAGAAAATTTCACGAATCGAAGATTCCATAGGAAGGACATGCGGAGGTAACAGGATAGTGATTTCGATGCGTGTAGAAGACAGATAATTTCAAGATAATATTAGCAAATATTTAAAATCAAAAAGGAAAGGAAAAAAAGACTGGTACGCGATAATATTACACAGGATGTAAAATTTTCACAAAATGACTGTATATGTAAACGAATAACTTTCGTAATAGAAAATTACAGAGCAGACGATGTGATAGTTTTCGGAAGACAATAATCGCGTAGTAATAAAGTTGCGATATAGTTGCAGAATATGTAAGTATAATTGAACTATTAATAGAAATCGGAAAAAAAGGTTGGAAAATTTATTCGAGTTCTAAATGAAGAACACGTGTGTTGTATGCGAGTGATTTTTATTAGTACATTATGTGGACCGGTAAAAAAGTTGAAAAGTAGCCAAGATAGTCACATGGTTGACTAAATGTTAAACAGAAGAAGATTCATATGTACCTTATAATAGCTCAAACGATAATTTATGATTAAATTATAAAACATGTCAAATAAACATATCGCTTCGCTTTTGAACTATGATCGGATTTCTTATTTCAGGGCAGAGTGGCTAACGAAAGTTGGAAGTCCAGGTAGTGAGATTCATCACTGTGAACTTACGAATTGGGAAGGGATTAGTAGGTTACAATATAAAGGATTTGCTATACGTTTCTAATTAAATGACATCTTAGGAACGTCGTGTTTCTTCGGAAGAGGGATTGATAAAATGTGTTTCGAAGACACGGTACGAATACATTTTAAACAATTGAAGAATAACCATAATTAAATTATGTTTCATGAAAGAACTGTTGAAATCTTTCAAATTATACATAGGTTAAAAGTTGTACAACATTAATACGTGCAAATTACAAATTACTTTAATACCTGTAAGATGTAATAGTATTTATTCATTTTTAACGAGAAGCAAATTAAATAATAATATATGTATAGAATTATAGAATTTTTGTTCTTTAAGTTATCAAGTGCAACATACATATAAACATACATGCATATTTATCGAAACACAGCGAATTAAAAACAAAAATCAAAGCACAGACGAATTTATTGAACTTATTCTTTACTACAAATTAATTCTATTTAAATGTCTGAACATCATGTTGTTCCCTCATAGATAAACACCGCATCCAACATTAATTGCGTAAGATGATAGTCAGAGTGAGTTTCAGGTAAATGTCTGGAAACTCGTCGTATCAATTCAATGGTATCATCGTTTGAACAATTTGTACAAATTACTTCCGGTACATTCTATAAGAAAAAAAATTAATCTTGTTTGCAACAATGCTTTAAAGCAAAAAAAAAATGTTCAAGATCAATTTTATAACACGCATAGTTCTTACAAGACTTTCCAAGTATTTGGTAAGTGCAGGATTTATGCGAGAAACTTCCTCCAGAAGATCAGGTGTTTTTGAAAGATATGCCATCATCCTTCGTCCAGCAATCGGCAGAAGATTCTCTGCTAATTTTTCAACATCGTTCACTGCGGTAACAACCTGTTCCAAAATGTTCGATATATTTTTACGTAATGTAATATTGTTAAATGCATTAAATTATAGTTTTAATAACATACTTCTTCTGCTAATCGATCAAAACCATTAACATAAAATTGACAAACTTGATGTATCCTTAACTCGTCGTTATTAACTTTCCAAATAGATGCTAATGTTTGACATCTGCTCATCCATTGAATAGCTTGCGGCGTTGAACTGATCATTTTATCATCTGTTGTTTCTTGATGGATAAAATCCATCGATGCAGTAATTATTCGGCACAGAAACTTGGTTCTAAGACTGTCTCTCTTATCATCTCTGTACCAGGTAAGCATTACTTTATCTGTCATTGTTTGAAAAAAATATGGTTGCACCTATATATTTAGAATTGATTACGTGTAAAAATTGAAAAACATAGATTTAAATTTATTCAATACTTTTGCTTTACTCACCACAGACTCAAATAAATTGTTTAATGGTTTCGTTATTTTTATATTAAAATGTGCCATCATGTACAACACATTCGCCAGCTGTACATGTAAAATTACTAAATCATACCACGCAGGTGCTTGAGAAATAGCTAAAACAGCAAATGGTTGTGGACCAGATGTGCATCCTTCCCACAATTCTTCTGATTTTATTAAACTACTCTCCCCCGCTTCGAGCACTTCAGACTACATTAACATAACATAATATAACATAAAATAATAATGTAACAAAAAACATACTAGTATAGCTTCGGTTGATTTTATATTACACAGTGTAATGATCTATTAAAAACATACATCGATGAATGTTTCTAAAAACGTAACACAACTCTGCAAAAACGCAACCGTTTGTACATCAGATAAGCCAACTTCTTGTATACACAATCTCTCCTTTGGTAGTCTTCCAAGCTTGTTGATTAATTTTGCTACTGCTTCCATTCGTTTCTTTATATGAACCGACCATAGTAAACAACAAACACCTTATAAAAAATAAAATTTCACTTATAGAGTAATAATGAAAATATATCATTTTGAAAATGAGTAAATTCTAAATCACTCACCATGTCTCATATGTTTCATTGGTATTTGTTGTAAAACAGATAATGCAGCTTCGAGAGATTTCAATTGCGAAATATCTTTATTCCATGACATTGCAAACTCCCAACATATATTAGCTAGTAATACACTACTACTTAAACTATGTGGAAAATGACGTTTTAATAACTTAATCCTTTCTGAAAATGCAGAAGAAAACATATGATAGAATCTGAAAATTAAACGATAATTAAGAACCATCGATGAAAGAGAATACTATACCTAAAATACATGTACCGATATTTGTGTCATTTTTATCTTCACTTTTCATTTCAACAGGTACTGAAATAGACTTCTCTAAATCACACAACTGTTCTAATTGTGAAACATCACCCACGTGTCGAGTTTCGTCTAAAGAATTTGGTATTTCTAAACAATGACTTGTTAACTGTGTATTATCGAATTCAGTGTCTGTTGTATCTACTAGTTGAGTAGGATCAATACCCGTGGAAGCAATCCATTTCGCAACTATCTCTGATACAGAACCTAATTACATTTAAATTACAATTAAAAGTTGCATCACGTGAAGGTACAATTATATGTGATTATAACCAAATTATACCTTTTCCTTTTGAGAGAACAGATCCTAAAGAAATGTCAAATTTTACAAATGGCAGTGCAAAAAATTGCATTGTACTATCTGATGGAGGCTGTTGACTGAAATTATAGTTTTATAAGAATTCTGAGATTTTTCATCAACAACAAATTCCGTTACTAATTACCTTACAATAGCATCTAAAATTGCAATATCCTCAAGACTTCCAATAAGCAACGTAAATTGATAATTGTCTTTATTAACATTTTCCCATTCACTTGCTATATTATACACTTCGTCGTCTAATTTTGAATTGCTAACGCCATCTCGATACTGCTTTGCTTTTTTCAAATCATTCTCATTTTTAATGTCTATCTTTTCATGATCGTTATTATCTTGAATTTTGTTACTACACTTTTCCTTATACTTTTCTACAGACAATGCAACAGCTCTGCACATTAAAGCAGCACTAAGTGCGTTAAATGGGTTCGTTGAATACAAAAGAATATTACGAACCTTCTTCCACCATAAAGATATTTCATTATATTCTGCACATATCTCTTCAATATCTACGAATAATAATGTGAATAATAAAATTCGTTTTGTAAAAACAAATAGGCTTGTTAAGAAATAAATTTACGACTTACTAGCTATTGAACAAATAGCATTTAAAAGGTGTGTAAATTGTTTTAGTTCTACTTCCAGGTATATGTCTCTCCTTTTATTAAGCCAGTAAATTAAAGCAAATTCCATGAGAACAAATGGTTGTATATTGCTTTCCATAGCAGCTTCTTTCCATGCTTTAATTCTGTCACATGAATACACACATCCTTCGTACATTAGCTGAGCTAAATATGTTAGGAAAGCATTTAATTGTGTACAACACATATAATATATATTTAAAATCTTATGTCAAAATACTTACAAATATGATATTTCTTCTCTGGTTTTATATCCTTTTTAATGTCTATAAATCCCGGTGTTCCAAATTCAAAGCAAGACAAGAAATCTAAGAAAATTTTTCCATCTTCTTTAAACTTTACTTTACATTCTGTTACAAAAACTGAACATTGGTAACTATTTATTTTATTAAACAAATCCAAAACTCTGTGTATTTCCCTTTCAGAAGTTAATAAGCTCAAAGCCAAGCTTTTGCTACTGAGATAACTATCGTTATCACTTATAGAAGAACTATTATCTGCTGATGCATCAAATTGAGTTTTAATATATTTATAAAATTTAATTACTTGTTGCAACTGCGTTGTCAATAAATAAAGCGCTTTTGCTGTAGGTTCCATGTCTTCTTTTTCTATAAAATAAAATTCCTATACTTACTACTTCAAATAATACTTACATACAGCAATTAATAATTTAAAAAATACATGTGTATATGTATATGTATATATACCATATTCATCTAGTTTTTTAATGAAACAATTTGCAGCTGTGAGTAAAGCATCAGGTGAAATATTTTTATTTGACATTAACATTTCTATTATTTGTACTTTTATTTCATTAGTTTTCAAATCTGAGCACACATTCTCAATTTCTGACATTAACTTCTCATATTCAAATTCTTCTTCTCTTAAAAAAGTTTTTAATTTTTTAAGAAGATGTATATCACGTGCTCTTTTCCCATTTTTACTATTAAGAGCAAAATGAAATGGTACTGTAATTTCTTTTAAACCACCAAGTGGATCCATAAAAACACATGAATATTGTGGTTTATTTTTTGATAGGTATACATTATCATTTACACCAAGAAGTCCATAATTGATATAAAGCAATCTGCGTGATAATATACAAATTAACCCAACCGTTTTATATAAATAAAATCGTACAAAAACAAATATTGCGCACCTCCCATGTTTACTAGCAGTAAATGTAGTAATTTTAGGGCCTTGTTGCGTACTCCATATATCTATTACACCCTTCTTTGGAGCATAAATGACTAAAAACAAAGCAGAACGTAGTTGCACATTTTGTTTAAATTTAGTAAATGCCTTGTGCATTCCAGAATGTTTCTCTTCCTCCACTTCAATCCATCCACATTGAGCATCTCTATATCCTTTCCACATTCTCATAGCAATACCACATCTATTATCTACTAATAATACTCTACCCATTGCATCTAATATTACTGATAATGCTTTATTTGGACTGGATATTATTGAATAACCCTCTCTTGTAACATCACTTAATCCAAACCTGCAAATCATTGGTTCAACTGGTTCATGAGCATTAGTTTTTGATGCTTCAAGTGATGTCTGATGTTTTGTATTGCCCCAATTGATAGGAAACCAACTAAAAAGCAAATATATAACTTTAAAATTCAGTACCTTAAATACAATTCTCTTCCAAATAATGCAACTTTTAACAATAAATGCATGACATAAATTAATTATGCAATACTCACGGAACAGCAGTCCCAATGGCATTTGCTAATTTACTAGCCATTGCTATAGCAACATCTGAAAGAACTGGAGCTGAACCACCTTCTAATACATAATGAAATCCAACAAATGGTCGTTTACCAGTTGCAATAACTAGATTATGTTGTGGTGCACTAGATCTGTAAGATGCATTATATCCACCACTAATTGAAGCTGTCATTAAATGATTAAAACTATTTACAGAAGTAGTGCCAATTACTTCTGAATCATTTACAATATCTTGACTTTTATAGCCCCATTTTTTACATGATAAATTTGTAACTGGTGGTACATCATCACAGTTTGCTTGAACTGCAATTAGGAAGAATTATTGTTGCTATCAAATGTACGTAAACACAAATTTTTATAGTATCAGCTTCATTCCTGTACCTCTAGCTAAATGATTTCTACATGCTCGTAATGTGGAAAATAGAGAAAAACCTTGTAATACACATACAACACTATTATATGTCACATGAATTTCCTCAGTCAAACCAGTGTCACCTATGTGTTTAGGTGAACGAAAAGACTGACACTTTAAACCCACAACTGACTCATTATGCAATTGTTCTTTTAACAATAATGCACCTGTCTAAAACAACAATAAATATTGTTACATTAATTTTTATTGCAAATTCAATCTAATTAATATAAATACATTTCATAAACCTTTATTACATATTGATTGGGTAATAATTTTCAAATTTAACTTACTTCTGTGTAAAACCTAATAAATCCAGTATTGAAACCAACAATAATACACGTCCAGTCTGGATTGATACCACCACTAGCATTACCCAATGATAATAAAGGTAAACAAATCACAGATGTTATCCATTCACTAAAAAACACTTTCAATATACGGACATATTTTCAAAGAAATTTATATACTATTATATTAAAAACTTTATTTATGTACTACTATAATGAAAACTCACTTTGGTTCTTTGGCAACTTCACCGTACCATATCATATGGAATTTATTTTTTGTCTCATCTGATTCTAACGAATCCCACCTTGCTAATGTCAAATTAAAGTATTAAAAATAAATAATTTAAAAGTCTAAATTCAACATTATATTGATTTTAGCCAAATTATAAACTTCATATATTATAAAAAAGAAGAAAGAAAAAAAAAGGGGGCCACTTAAAATTAAATAAAAATGGTGTACATATTTGTGTACGTATATATACATATGTTTAATACATACAAATTAATATAATCATCTTTGTATTATATGCCATAGCAAGGACATCTCCAGCTGATGATAATGATATAAAACAGTCTTGAAGTGGTAATTCATTTTGTGGAATGTCAACTAAAAAATGTTTGCATTGACATTTGCTACTTCTTTAGATGACAAAACAAAAGAATATAGTAACTTACATCTAGTACATTCTCCAAAAAGTAGCTCTTTGATATTACTTGTATTGGTTAAATTTGCTATTGTTTTTATCTGACAAGACATATCTAATCAATAACATAAAAATATTTATTTCAAACAACTTCGAACTTTCTTCGCTTTAATGTTGTAAATGCTATTCAGCTGGCTAAACTGACGACATTCTACCATAGACATCTAACAGAAAGATAATAGATTACAAACTGTCATATGCTTGCAAGTGGGGTAGTAATCACAGAGATTCTTCTTCTAAGACTTTACATTTCATGACAAATAAACATTCGTAGACTCATCATTGTTCTTGTTGTATTAATAGCGTAATATGAATATGTAAAGAAAAATGTACAAACGTTTATATGAATTGTCGACATTAATTAAAAATCGAAATCTAGATACGCAATACTTGTTCATATGAAACGTTAGGAAAATTTCAAGTCAAAATGGAGAACACGTGTTGCATGACATCACGTGACGTAATTTGTGACGTTCAGAAACAGTCGCTAAAGTTTTTCTGATTGGGCAAAACAGACCACTGGAACCAATGAAAATGTCTGTCTCTCCGCAATGGTCCGCGTAACGTGTTCAGCCATTTTGTTATTATTTTCGAAAATCTGTAGGTTGAGTTTAAGGACGACATAAAGCGCCCACTTTTCTCATTTCTCATTGAAAGTGAAGGGAAATATAAGAAATTCGTATGAGATTTAAGAAAGAAAGTTACAACGAAGAACGGCCTCGGTGGGTATCGTACATTTACGAGTGGAACTCTCTTCACTGACGATCGTCGCAAACGGAGCAAAGACAGGAGTGACGAGCGAGAGAACGTGCGAAAGATAGAGAGAGAAAGAGACGGTGAGGAACAGCGAGTGTGTGAAACGAGGAACGAAATTGGTCGCGCGCGGGAATCAGCGGTTGTGTGTTTGGCCTTTTTCTGATTGTGATTTACTGCGAGAGATTGTGATTGCTGGTGTGAAACGTGTGTTTTTTACCTACGAATTGAGAATCTACGTGTGGGAGTTGATGCGGTATGTTCAAACGTCGTTTACGATACTTGATTCGTTGAACAACGACGCAATGAGTAAAGTGCACCCGGATAACAAAAATCTATGAATTCCAATGATCTGTTATTAATATTTTACACCTCTATCACCCTTTATTTGTGTTTCATTAAATGTATTAGATAAAATACTTTTTATATTAAATTTATAAACATTACGCACAATAAATTTTCACATAACCTTGTTTGCGATTGTCAAATGTAGGTTAGGTCGAGCGGTCGCAGTGCGGTGACCTCCCTTGTTACACGTTAACAGTGATTTCCTAGTTTATTATTGCTTCTGTTTAGTTTTATTATTTATATTGCCTTCTATTTTTTTAATACTTTTCATTTGATTATAAACAAAAACGAATGATTTTCATACAGAAGCAAAATGGTATTAACTGATACTGTAGCCTTTTATAAGTTTCTAATACCTTTACTTAAAAAATTGTAACAATCTAAAACAAACGTTCCGTTAAAAATAATGCTATAATTTCAAAAATACAATATTTTTCAGTACATGCTATTTATAAACAGTAGAAATTGATGTTGTTCATGCTTTTAATCATATTTTTAGACGTAATAGTAGAAATATTTATTTTATCACATTGTGCTAAGTTATGTTTTTTAACTATTTGCTAATTTATGGAATAAATAAGTCTCCTTTTGGAAATATAACACTATGTACCATATATGCCTTATTTATATACTATGCAATTAATCTCAATGTATTAAATAATTATGTGAAATTTAATTATTTTCAGATAGAGTGTATGAAAGCTAGATAATTTACAATAAACAATGGCAACATTAGCAGAACAAGCATCTAAGCTTTTGGATTTTAATCAAAAGCTAGATATAACGCTTCTTGATAACATAGTAGGTTGTATGTACACTGGGATAGGTGAGCAACAAAGAGTTGCACAGGAAGTATTAACCACACTTAAAGAACATCCAAATGCATGGACACGTGTAGATACTATTCTAGAATATTCACAGGTTAGTGTCATCTACCAGAATTGATATATCTTACAAGTATACAAAGAGTTCTTTTAATTAAGTATAATTGTGTGTGCATAGAACCAACAAACAAAGTATTATGCTTTACAAATATTGGAACAAGTTATAAAGACACGATGGAAAGTATTACCACGAAATCAGTGTGAAGGTATAAAAAAATATATTGTAGGCCTTATCATAAAAACAAGCAGTGATCCAGAAACAATGGAGGCATCTAAAGTTTATCTTAATAAACTTAATATGATTTTAGTTCAGGTATGTTGTTCAATAAAGGTAGTTTTATATTTCAGTTTAACTAAATACATTTAATATAGGTTTTAAAACGAGAATGGCCAAAAAACTGGGAATCTTTCATTGGTGACATTGTTGGAGCAAGTAAAACAAATGAAAGTCTCTGTCAAAACAATATGGCAATTTTGAAATTACTATCGGAAGAAGTATTTGACTTTTCTAGTGGACAAATGACACAAACAAAAGCAAAACACTTAAAAGATACCATGTGTAGTGAATTCTCGGAAATTTTTCATCTTTGTCAATTTGTATTGGATAATTCGCAAAACGTTCAACTGGTAGCAGTTACATTAGAAACTCTCTTAAGGTTTTTAAATTGGATTCCTCTTGGATATATTTTTGAAACAAAATTAATAAGTACTTTAGTATTCAAGGTAAGTATTCAAGGTAATTCAATTTTCTTTTATTAAATATCTATATTAATTCTGAATTTTTTATTTCTTTTTGCAGTTCTTAAATGTACCAATATTCAGAAATATTACATTAAAATGCTTGACTGAAATTGCTGGTGTTACAGTAGCAACTTATGATGAAGTATTTGTAATGTTATTTGTTAATGTAATGCGCGAGTTGGAACAAATTCTACCACTTGATACAAACATACGTGAGGCATATGCAGCTGGCCAAGACCAGGAACAAAATTTCATTCAAAATCTAGCTATATTTCTTTGCACATATTTGAAAGAACATGGACAATTTATTGAAAAAAAACAGTTAAATGAATTATTGCTCAAAGCATTACACTATCTTGTCTTGATTTCTGAAGTTGAAGAAGTTGAAATATTTAAGATCTGCTTGGAGTATTGGAATGCATTGGCAATGGATTTATATAGATCTCATCCCTTTATGGTTCCATCAGCATTATTTATGGTTAAAAACAGGACACTTCCAACTAGAAGATTGTTCTATTGTCCAGTTCTAACTAAAGTACGATACATTATGATCAGCAGAATGGCTAAACCAGAAGAAGTTCTTGTTGTAGAAAATGAAAATGGAGAAGTTGTTAGAGAATTTATGAAAGACACTGATTCTATTAATTTATATAAAAATATGAGAGAGACTCTTGTGTATCTTACTCATCTTGACTATATTGATACTGAAAGAATAATGACATGTTACATTAATAATTATTATTCTTCTTAGTTATGCTGGGCAATAGGTAGTATTTCTGGTGCAATGCATGAAGAAGACGAAAAGCGATTTTTAGTAACTGTAATTAAAGATCTTCTTGGTCTTTGTGAACAAAAAAAGGGCAAAGATAATAAAGCTATTATTGCTAGCAATATTATGTATGTAGTTGGGCAATATCCAAGATTTCTCAAAGCACATTGGAAGTTTTTAAAGACTGTTGTAAATAAACTCTTTGAATTTATGCATGGTAAGAGTATTACATGATATGCAATATATAATGCAAATATATAATAAAATAAAAATAAGTTAATATATATTATATAAATAATGATATTACAAAATACTATGTAATTGTGATACATTTAGTTTAAATATTTTAGTTATGTGTCCAATAATATAGTAGGAAATGATATAAATAATTAGAAAACATTTGTTACAGAAACCCACGATGGTGTGCAAGATATGGCTTGT